>NW_028234015.1:0-455000 GCF_037954325.1 Fistularia commersonii
GATATAGCCATTCTTTCAAAAAGGACTTATCTCACCGAGTTGAAGCGTTTTTGATTAGGAGTGGAAATAACTTTTGAATTTCATAACGCTGGTTTCTGCTGTTGAAATTTGTTGTTTAGGACATGATTCTGCACAATATATGTCAAATTCAGTGTAATCCCTTCACAAGTTCAAAAGATATCGCCAGTCGTTCCAAAAGAACTCATCTCACCGAGTTGAAGCGTTTTTGATTCGGAGTGGAATTAACCAATGAATTTCATCAAGCTGGTTTCTGCTGTTGAAATATGTTTTTTAGGATATGATTCTGCACAATATATGTCAAATTTTGTGTAATCACATCACAGGTTCAAAAGATGTAGCCATTCGTTCAAAAACTGCTTATCTTATCGGGTTGAAGCGTTTTTGATTAGGAGTGGAAATAACTGATGGATTTCGTCAAGCTGGTTTCTGCTGTTGAAATATGTTGTTTAGGACATGATTCTGCAAAACACATGTCAAATTCAGTGTAATCCAGCGATAAGATCAGAAGATATAGCCATTCGTGAAAAAAGTGCTTATCTCACCGAGTTGAGACGTTTCTGATTAGGAGTGGAAATAACTAATGAATTTCATCAAGCTGGTTCCCGCTGTTGAAATATGTTGTTTAGGACAAGATTCTGCACAAAATATGTCAAATTCAGTATAATCCAGCGACAAGTTCAAAAGATATAGGCATTCGATCAAAAAGTGCTTATCTCACCGAGTTGAAGCGTTTTTGATTAGTATTGGAAGTAACTAATGAATTTCATCAAGCTGGTTTCTGCTATTGAAATTTGTTGTTTAGGACATGATTCTGGACAATATATGTCAAATTCAGTGTAATCCCTTCACAAGTTCAAAAGATATAGCCATTCGTTCAAAAAGTGCTTATCTCACCGAGTTGAAGCGTTTTTGATTCGGAGTGGAAATAACTAATGAATTTTATCAAGCTGGTTTATGCTTTTGAAATATGTTGTTTAGGACAAGATTCTGCACAATATATGTCAAATTCAGTGAAATCCCATCCCAGGTTCAAAAAATATAGCCATTCGTTCAAAAAGTGCTTATCTCACCAAGTTGAAGAGTTTTTGATTAGTATTGGAAGTAACTAATGAATTTCATCAAGCTGGTTTCTGCTATTGAAATATGTTGTTTAGGACATGATTCTGCACAATATATGTCAAATTCAGTGTAATCCAGCTACAAGTTCAAAAGATATAGCTATTCGTTCAAAAAGTGCTTATCTCACAAAGTTGAAGCGTTTTTGATTAGGAGTGAAAATAACCAATGAATTTCATCAAGCTGGTTTCTGCTGTTGAAATATGTTGTTTAGGATATGATTCTGCACAATATATGTCAAATTCAGTGTAATCACATCCCAGGTTCAAAAGACATAGCCATTCGTTCAAAAACTGCTTATCTTATCGGGTTGAAGCGTTTTTGATTAGGAGTGGAAATAACTGATGGATTTCGTCAAGCTGGTTTCTGCTGTTGAAATATGTTGTTTAGGACATGATTCTGCAAAACATATGTCAAATTCAGTGTAATCCAGCGACAAGTTCAAAAGATATAGCCATTCGATCAAAAAGTGCTTATCTCACCGAGTTGAAGCGTTTTTGATTCGGAGTGGAAATAACTAATGAATTTCATCAAGCTGGTTTCTGCTGTTGAAATATGTTGTTTAGGATATGATTCTGCACAATATATGTCAAAGTCAGTGTGATCCCTTCACATGTTCAAAAGATATAGCCATTCGTTCAAAAAATACTTATCTTACCGATTTGAAGCGTTTTTGATTAGGAGTGGAAATAACTAATGAATTTCATCAAGCTGGTTTCTGCTGTTGAAATATGTTTTTTAGGATATGATTCTGCACAATATATGTCAAATTTAGTGTAATCACATCACAGGTTCAAAGATATAGCCATTCGTTCAAAAACTGCTTATCTTATCAGGTTGAAGCGTTTTTGATTAGGAGTGGAAATAACTGATGGATTTCGTCAAGCTGGTTTCTGCTGTTGAAATATGTTGTTTAGGACATGATTCTGCAAAACACATGTCAAATTCAGTGTAATCCAGCGATAAGATCAAAAGATATAGCCATTCGTCATAAAAGTGCTTATCCCACTGAGTTGAAGCGTTTTTGATTCGGAGTGGAAATAACTAATGAATTACGTCAAGCTGGTTTCTGCTGTTGAAATATGTTGTTAGGTAAAGATTCTGCACAATATATGTCATATCCAGAGATATACCATCAAAAGTCAAAAAGATATAGCCATTCGTTCAAAAAGTGCTTAACTCACCGAGTTGAGACATTTCTGATTAGGAGTGGAAATAACTTTTGAATTTCATCAAGCTGGTTTCTGTTGTTGAAATATGTTGTTTAGGACATGATTCTGCACAATATATGTCAAATTCGTGTGAGCCCATTACAGGTTGAAAGGATATAGCCATTCGTTGAAAACGTGCTTATGAGACTGAGTTGAAGCGTTTTTGATTAGGAGTGCAAATAGCTGATGAATTTCATCAAGCTGGTTCCTGCTGTTGAAATATGTTGTTTAGGACATGATTCTGCACAAAATATATCAAATTCAGTATAATCCAGCGACAAGTTCAAAAGATATTGCCATTCTATCAAAAAGTGCTTATCTCACCGAGTTGAAGCATTTTTGATTCGGAGTGGAAATAATCAATGAATTTCATCTCGCTGGTTTTTGCTGTTGAAATATGTTGTTTAGGACATGAATATGCACAATATATGTCAAATTCAGTGTCATCCCTTCACATGTTCAAAAGATATAGCCATTCGTTCAAAAGCTCTTTATCTTATCGGGTTGAAGCGTTTTTGATTGAGAGTGGAAATAACTAATGGATTTAATCAAGCTGGTTTCTGCTGTTGAAATATGTTGTTTAGGACATGATTCTGCACAACACATGTCAAATTCAGTGTAATCCAGCGACAAGATCAAAAGATATAGCCATTCATGCAGAAAGTGCTTATCTCACAGAGTTGAAGCAATTATGATTAGGAGTGGCAATAACTAATGAATTTCATCAAGTAGATTTCTACTGTTGAAATATGTTGTTTAGGACATGATTCTGCTCAATATATGTCAAATTCAGTGTAATTCCTTCACAAGTTCAAAAGATATAGGCATTCGTTCAAAAAGTGCTTATCTCACCGAGTTGAAGCGTTTTTGATTAGGAGGGGAAATAACTTTTGAATTTCATCAAGCTGGTTTTTGCTGTTGAAATATGTTGTTTAGAACATGTTTCTGCACAATATATGTCAAATTCAGTGTAATCCCTTCATAGGTTCAAAAGATATCGCCAGTCGTTCCAAAAGAATTTATCTCACCGACTTGAAGCGTGTTTGATTAGGAGTGGAAATAACTAATGAATTTCTACAAGCTGGTTTCTGCTGTTGAAATATGTTGTTTCGGACATGATTCTGCACAATATATGTCAAATTCAGTGTAATCCCTTCACAAGTTCAAAAGATATAGCCATTTGTTAAAAAAGTACTTATCTCACCGAGTTGAAGCGTTTTTGATTAGGAGTGGAAATAACTTTTGAATTTCATCAAGCTGGTTTCTGCTGTTGAAATATGTTTTTTAGGATATGATTCTGCACAATATATGTCAAATTTAGTGTAATCACATCACAGGTTCAAAGATATAGCCATTCGTTCAAAAACTGCTTATCTTATCAGGTTGAAGCGTTTTTGATTAGGAGTGGAAATAACTGATGGATTTCGTCAAGCTGGTTTCTGCTGTTGAAATATGTTGTTTAGGACATGATTCTGCAAAACACATGTCAAATTCAGTGTAATCCAGCGATAAGATCAAAAGATATAGCCATTCGTCATAAAAGTGCTTATCCCACTGAGTTGAAGCGTTTTTGATTCGGAGTGGAAATAACTAATGAATTACGTCAAGCTGGTTTCTGCTGTTGAAATATGTTGTTAGGTAAAGATTCTGCACAATATATGTCATATCCAGAGATATACCATCAAAAGTCAAAAAGATATAGCCATTCGTTCAAAAAGTGCTTAACTCACCGAGTTGAGACATTTCTGATTAGGAGTGGAAATAACTTTTGAATTTCATCAAGCTGGTTTCTGTTGTTGAAATATGTTGTTTAGGACATGATTCTGCACAATATATGTCAAATTCGTGTGAGCCCATTACAGGTTTAAAGGATATAGCCATTCGTTGAAAACATGCTTATGAGACTGAGTGGAAGCGTTTTTGATTAGGAGTGCAAATAGCTGATGAATTTCATCAAGCTGGTTCCTGCTGTTGAAATATGTTGTTTAGGACATGGTTCTGCACAAAATATATCAAATTCAGTATAATCCAGCGACAAGTTCAAAAGATATTGCCATTCTATCAAAAAGTGCTTATCTCACCGAGTTGAAGCATTTTTGATTCGGAGTGGAAATAATCAATGAATTTCATCTCGCTGGTTTTTGCTGTTGAAATATGTTGTTTAGGACATGAATATGCACAATATATGTCAAATTCAGTGTCATCCCTTCACATGTTCAAAAGATATAGCCATTCGTTCAAAAACTCTTTATCTTATCGGGTTGAAGCGTTTTTGATTGAGAGTGGAAATAACTAATGGATTTAATCAAGCTGGTTTCTGCTGTTGAAATATGTTGTTTAGGACATGATTCTGCACAACACATGTCAAATTCAGTGTAATCCAGCGACAAGATCAAAAGATATAGCCATTCGTTCAAAAAGTGCTTATCTCACCGAGTTGAAGCAATTTTGATTAGGAGTGGCAATAACTAATGAATTTCATCAAGTAGATTTCTACTGTTGAAATATGTTGTTTAGGACATGATTCTGCTCAATATATGTCAAATTCAGTGTAATCCCTTCACAAGTTCAAAAGATATAGCCATTTTTTCAAAAAGTGCTTATCTCACAAAGTTGAAGCGTGTTTGATTAGGTAGGAAATAACTAATGAATTTCATCAAGCTGGTTTCTGCTGTTGAAATATGTTGTTTAGGATATGATTCTGCACAATATATGTCAAAGTCAGTGTGATCCCTTCACATGTTCAAAAGATATAGCCATTCGTTCAAAAAATACTTATCTTACCGATTTGAAGCGTTTTTGATTAGGAGTGGAAATAACTAATGAATTTCATCAAGCTGGTTTCTGCTGTTGAAATATGTTTTTTAGGATATGATTCTGCACAATATATGTCAAATTTAGTGTAATCACATCACAGGTTCAAAGATATAGCCATTCGTTCAAAAACTGCTTATCTTATCAGGTTGAAGCGTTTTTGATTAGGAGTGGAAATAACTGATGGATTTCGTCAAGCTGGTTTCTGCTGTTGAAATATGTTGTTTAGGACATGATTCTGCAAAACACATGTCAAATTCAGTGTAATCCAGCGATAAGATCAAAAGATATAGCCATTCGTCATAAAAGTGCTTATCCCACTGAGTTGAAGCGTTTTTGATTCGGAGTGGAAATAACTAATGAATTACGTCAAGCTGGTTTCTGCTGTTGAAATATGTTGTTAGGTAAAGATTCTGCACAATATATGTCATATCCAGAGATATACCATCAAAAGTCAAAAAGATATAGCCATTCGTTCAAAAAGTGCTTAACTCACCGAGTTGAGACATTTCTGATTAGGAGTGGAAATAACTTTTGAATTTCATCAAGCTGGTTTCTGTTGTTGAAATATGTTGTTTAGGACATGATTCTGCACAATATATGTCAAATTCGTGTGAGCCCATTACAGGTTGAAAGGATATAGCCATTCGTTGAAAACGTGCTTATGAGACTGAGTTGAAGCGTTTTTGATTAGGAGTGCAAATAGCTGATGAATTTCATCAAGCTGGTTCCTGCTGTTGAAATATGTTGTTTAGGACATGGTTCTGCACAAAATATATCAAATTCAGTATAATCCAGCGACAAGTTCAAAAGATATTGCCATTCTATCAAAAAGTGCTTATCTCACCGAGTTGAAGCATTTTTGATTCGGAGTGGAAATAATCAATGAATTTCATCTCGCTGGTTTTTGCTGTTGAAATATGTTGTTTAGGACATGAATATGCACAATATATGTCAAATTCAGTGTCATCCCTTCACATGTTCAAAAGATATAGCCATTCGTTCAAAAACTCTTTATCTTATCGGGTTGAAGCGTTTTTGATTGAGAGTGGAAATAACTAATGGATTTAATCAAGCTGGTTTCTGCTGTTGAAATATGTTGTTTAGGACATGATTCTGCACAACACATGTCAAATTCAGTGTAATCCAGCGACAAGATCAAAAGATATAGCCATTCGTTCAAAAAGTGCTTATCTCACCGAGTTGAAGCAATTTTGATTAGGAGTGGCAATAACTAATGAATTTCATCAAGTAGATTTCTACTGTTGAAATATGTTGTTTAGGACATGATTCTGCACAATATATGTCAAATTCAGTGTAATCCCTTCACAAGTTCAAAAGATATAGCCATTTTTTCAAAAAGTGCTTATCTCACAAAGTTGAAGCGTGTTTGATTAGGAGTGGAAATAACTAATGAATTTCATCAAGCTGGTTTCTGCTGTTGAAATATGTTGTTTAGGATATGATTCTGCACAATATATGTCAAAGTCAGTGTGATCCCTTCACATGTTCAAAAGATATAGCCATTCGTTCAAAAAATACTTATCTTACCGATTTGAAGCGTTTTTGATTAGGAGTGGAAATAACTAATGAATTTCATCAAGCTGGTTTCTGCTGTTGAAATATGTTGTTTAGGATATGATTCTGCACAATATATGTCAAAGTCAGTGTGATCCCATTACAGGTTCATAGGATATAGCTATTCGTTCAAAAAGTATTTATCTCCACGAGTTGAAGCGTTTTTGATTAGGAGTGGAAATAACTAATGAATTTCTACAAACTGGTTTCTGCTGTTGAAATATATTGTTTAGGACATGATTCTGCACAATATATGTCAAATTCAGTGTAATCCCTTCACAAGTTCAAAAGATATAGCCATTTGTTCAAAAAGTACTTATCTCACCGAGTTGAAGCGTTTTTGATTAGGAGTGGAAAAAACTTTTGAATTTCATCAAGCTGGTTTCTGCTGTTGAAATATGTTTTTTAGGATATGATTCTGCACAATATATGTCAAATTTAGTGTAATCCCTTCATAGGTCCAAAAGATATCGCCAGTCGTTCCAAAAGAACTTATCTCACCGAGGTGAGGCGTTTTTGATTCGGAGTGGAAATAACCAATGAATTTCATCAAGCTGATTTCTGCTGTTGAAATATGTTTTTTAGGATATGATTCTGCACAATAAATGTCAAATGTAGTGTAATCACATCACCAGTTCAAAAGATATAACCATTCGTTCAAAAACTGCTTATCTCATCGGGTTGAAGCGTTTTTGATTAGGAGTGGAAATAACTGATGGATTTCGTCAAGCTGGTTTCTGCTGTTGAAATATGTTGTTTAGGACATGATTCTGCAAAACACATATCAAATTCAGTGTAATCCAGCGATAAGATCAAAAGATATAGCCATTCGTCATAAAAGTGCTTATCTCACCGAGTTGAAGCGTTTTTGATTCGGAGTGGAAATAACCAATGAATTTCATCAAGCTGGTTTCTGCTGTTGAAATATGTTTTTTAGGATATGATTCTTCACAATATATGTCTAATTCAGTGTAATCACATCACAGGTTCAAAAGATATAGCCATTCGTTCAAAAACTCCTTATCTTATCGGGTTGAAGCGTTTTTGATTAGGAGTGGAAATAACTGATGGATTTCGTCAAGCTGGTTTCTGCTGTTGAAATATGTTTTTTAGGACATGATTTTGCACAATATATGTCAAATTCAGTGTAATCCAGCGATAAGATCAAAAGATATAGCCATTCGATCAAAAAGTGCTTATGTCATCGAGTTGAAGCGTTTTTGATTAGGAGTGGAAATAACTTTTGAATTTCATCAATCTGGTTTCTGCTGTTGAAATATGTTGTTAGGTAAAGATTCTGCACAATATATGTCATATCCAGAGATATACCATCAAAAGTCAAAAAGATATAGCCATTCCTGAAAAAAGTGCTTATCTCACCGAGTTGAGACGTTTCTGATTAGGAGTGGAAATAACTCATGAATTTCATCAAGCTGGTTCCCGCTGTTGAAATATGTTGTTTAGGACAAGATTCTGCACAAAATATGTCAAATTCAGTATAATCCAGCGACAAGTTCAAAAGATATAGCCATTCGATCAAAAAGTGCTTATCTCACCGAGTTGAAGCGTTTTTGATTCGGAGTGGAAATAACTAATGAATTTCATCAAGCTGGTTTCTGCTGTTGAAATATGTTGTTTAGGACAAGATTCTGCACAATATATGTAAAATTCAGTGAAATCCCATCACAGGTTCAAAAAAAAAAGCCATTCGTTCAAAAATTGCTTATGTCACCAAGTTGAAGAGTTTTTGATTAGTATTGGAAATAACTAAAGAATTTCATCAAGCTGGTTTCTGCTGTTGAAATATGTTTTTTGGGATATGATTCTGCACAATATATGTCAAATTCAGTGTGATCCCATTAAAGGTTCAAAGGATATAGCCATTTCTTCAAAAAGGACTTATCTCACCGAGTTGAAGCGTTTTTGATTAGGAGTGGAAATAACTACTGGATTTCATCAAGCTGGTTTCTGCTGTTGAAATATAATGTATATGACATAATTCTGCACAATATATGTCAAATTAAGTGTAATCCCTTCACAAGTTCAAAAGATATAGCCATTCGTTCAAAAAGTGCTTATCTCACAAAGTTGAAGCGTTTTTGATTAGGAGTGAAAATAACTAATGAATTTCATCAAGCTGGTTTCTGCTGTTGAAATATGTTGTTTAGGATATGATTCTGCACAATATATGTCAAATTTTGTGTAATCACATCACAGGTTCAAAAGATGTAGCCATTCGTTCAAAAACTGCTTATCTTATCGGGTTGAAGCGTTTTTGATTAGGAGTGGAAATAACTGATGGATTTCGTCAAGCTGGTTTCTGCTGTTGAAATATGTTGTTTAGGACATGATTCTGCAAAACACATGTCAAATTCAGTGTAATCCAGCGATAAGATCAGAAGATATAGCCATTCGTGAAAAAAGTGCTTATCTCACCGAGTTGAGACGTTTCTGATTAGGAGTGGAAATAACTAATGAATTTCATCAAGCTGGTTCCCGCTGTTGAAATATGTTGTTTAGGACAAGATTCTGCACAAAATATGTCAAATTCAGTATAATCCAGCGACAAGTTCAAAAGATATAGGCATTCGATCAAAAAGTGCTTATCTCACCGAGTTGAAGCGTTTTTGATTAGTATTGGAAGTAACTAATGAATTTCATCAAGCTGGTTTCTGCTATTGAAATTTGTTGTTTAGGACATGATTCTGGACAATATATGTCAAATTCAGTGTAATCCCTTCACAAGTTCAAAAGATATAGCCATTCGTTCAAAAAGTGATTATCTCACCGAGTTGAAGCGTTTTTGATTCGGAGTGGAAATAACTAATGAATTTTATCAAGCTGGTTTATGCTTTTGAAATATGTTGTTTAGGACAAGATTCTGCACAATATATGTCAAATTCAGTGAAATCCCATCCCAGGTTCAAAAAATATAGCCATTCGTTCAAAAAGTGCTTATCTCACCAAGTTGAAGAGTTTTTGATTAGTATTGGAAGTAACTAATGAATTTCATCAAGCTGGTTTCTGCTATTGAAATATGTTGTTTAGGACATGATTCTGCACAATATATGTCAAATTCAGTGTAATCCAGCTACAAGTTCAAAAGATATAGCTATTCGTTCAAAAAGTGCTTATCTCACAAAGTTGAAGCGTTTTTGATTAGGAGTGAAAATAACCAATGAATTTCATCAAGCTGGTTTCTGCTGTTGAAATATGTTGTTTAGGATATGATTCTGCACAATATATGTCAAATTCAGTGTAATCACATCCCAGGTGCAAAAGACATAGCCATTCGTTCAAAAACTGCTTATCTTATCGGGTTGAAGCGTTTTTGATTGAGAGTTGAAATAACTAATGGATTTAATGAAGCTGGTTTCTGCGTTTGAAATATGTTTTTTGGCACATGATTCTGCACAACACATGTCAAATTCAGTGTAATCCAGCGACAAGATCAAAAGATATAGCCATTCGTGCAAAAATTGCTTATCTCACCGAGTTGAAGCAATTTTGATTAGGTGTGGAAATAACTTATGAATTTCATCAAGCTGGTTTCTGCACTTGAAATTTGTTGTTTAGGACATGATTCTGGAATATATATGTCAAATTCAGTGTAATCCCTTCACAAGTTCAAAAGATATAGCCATTCGTTCAAAAAGTACTTATCTCACCGATTGAAGCGTTTTTGATTAGGAGTGGAAATAACTTTTGAATTTCATCAAGCTGGTTTCTGCTGTTAAAATATGTTGTTTAGGACATGATTCTGCATAATATATGTCAAATTCAGTATAATCCCTTCACAAGTTCAAAAGATATAGCCATTCGTTCAAAAAGTGCTTATCTCACCGAGTTGAAGCGTTTTTGATTCGGAGTGGAAATAACTAATGAATTTCATCAAGCTGGTTTTTGCTGTTGAAATATGTTGTTTAGGAAAGGATTCTGCACAATATATTTCAAATTCAGTATAATCCCTTCACAAGTTCAAAAGATATAGCCATTCGTTCAAAAAGTGCTTATCTCACCGAGTTGAAGCGTTTTTGATTAGTATTGGAAGTAACTAATGAATTTCATCAAGCTGGTTTCTGCTGTTAAAATATGTTGTTTAGGACATGATTCTGCAGAAAATATTTCAAATTCAGTGTAATCCAGCGACAAGATCAAAAGATATAGCCACTCTTGCAAATAATGCTTATCTCACCGAGTTGAAGCGTTTTTGTTAAGGAGAGGAAATAACTAAAGAATTTCATCAAGCTGGTTTCTGCTGTTGAAATATGTTTTTTGGGATATGATTCTGCACAATATATGTCAAATTCAATGTGATCCCATGAAACGTTCAAAGGATATAGCCATTCTTTCAAAAAGGACTTATCTCACCGAGTTGAAGCGTTTTTGATTAGTATTGGAAGTAACTAATGAATTTCATCAAGCTGGTTTCTGCTATTGAAATTTGTTGTTTAGGACATGATTCTGGACAATATATGTCAAATTCAGTGTAATCCCTTCACAAGTTCAAAAGATATAGCCATTCGTTCAAAAAGTGCTTATCTCACCGAGTTGAAGCGTTTTTGATTCGGAGTGGAAATAACTAATGAATTTTATCAAGCTGGTTTATGCTTTTGAAATATGTTGTTTAGGACAAGATTCTGCACAATATATGTCAAATTCAGTGAAATCCCATCCCAGGTTCAAAAGATATAGCCATTCGTTAAAAAGTGCTTATCTCACCAAGTTGAAGAGTTTTTGATTAGTATTGGAAGTAACTAATGAATTTCATCAAGCTGGTTTCTGCTATTGAAATATGTTGTTTAGGACATGATTCTGCACAATATATGTCAAATTCAGTGTAATCTAGCTACAAGTTCAAAAGATATAGCTATTCGTTCAAAAAGTGCTTATCTCACAAAGTTGAAGCGTTTTTGATTAGGAGTGAAAATAACCAATGAATATCATCAAGCTGGTTTCTGCTGTTGAAATATGTTGTTTAGGATATGATTCTGCACAATATATGTCAAATTCAGTGTAATCACATCCCAGGTTCAAAAGACATAGCCATTCGTTCAAAAACTGCTTATCTTATCGGGTTGAAGCGTTTTTGATTGAGAGTTGAAATAACTAATGGATTTAATCAAGCTGGTTTCTGCGTTTGAAATATGTTGTTTGGCACATGATTCTGCACAACACATGTCAAATTCAGTGTAATCCAGCGACAAGATCAAAAGATATAGCCATTCGTGCAAAAATTGCTTATCTCACCGAGTTGAAGCAATTTTGATTAGGTGTGGAAATAACTTATGAATTTCATCAAGCTGGTTTCTGCACTTGAAATTTGTTGTTTAGGACATGATTCTGGAATATATATGTCAAATTCAGTGTAATCCCTTCACAAGTTCAAAAGATATAGCCATTCGTTCAAAAAGTACTTATCTCACCGATTGAAGCGTTTTTGATTAGGAGTGGAAATAACTTTTGAATTTCATCAAGCTGGTTTCTGCTGTTAAAATATGTTGTTTAGGACATGATTCTGCACAATATATGTCAAATTCAGTATAATCCCTTCACAAGTTCAAAAGATATAGCCATTCGTTCAAAAAGTGCTTATCTCACCGAGTTGAAGAGTTTTTGATTCGGAGTGGAAATAACTAATGAATTTCATCAAGCTGGTTTTTGCTGTTGAAATATGTTGTTTAGGAAAGGATTCTGCACAATATATGTCAAATTCAGTATAATCCCTTCACAAGTTCAAAAGATATAGCCATTCGTTCAAAAAGTGCTTATCTCACCGAGTTGAAGCGTTTTTGATTAGTATTGGAAGTAACTAATGAATTTCATCAAGCTGGTTTCTGCTGTTAAAATATGTTGTTTAGGACATGATTCTGCAGAAAATATTTCAAATTCAGTGTAATCCAGCGACAAGATCAAAAGATATAGCCACTCTTGCAAATAATGCTTATCTCACCGAGTTGAAGCGTTTTTGTTAAGGAGAGGAAATAACTAAAGAATTTCATCAAGCTGGTTTCTGCTGTTGAAATATGTTTTTTGGGATATGATTCTGCACAATATATGTCAAATTCAATGTGATCCCATTAAAGGTTCAAAGGATATAGCCATTCTTTCAAAAAGGACTTATCTCACCGAGTTGAAGCGTTTTTGATTAGGAGTGGAAATAACTTTTGAATTTCATCACGCTGGTTTCTGCTGTTGAAATTTGTTGTTTAGGACATGATTCTGCACAATATATGTCAAATTCAGTGTAATCCCTTCACAAGTTCAAAAGATATCGCCAGTCGTTCCAAAAGAACTCATCTCACCGAGTTGAAGCGTTTTTGATTCGGAGTGGAATTAACCAATGAATTTCATCAAGCTGGTTTCTGCTGTTGAAATATGTTTTTTAGGATATGATTCTGCACAATATATGTCAAATTTTGTGTAATCACATCACAGGTTCAAAAGATGTAGCCATTCGTTCAAAAACTGCTTATCTTATCGGGTTGAAGCGTTTTTGATTAGGAGTGGAAATAACTGATGGATTTCGTCAAGCTGGTTTCTGCTGTTGAAATATGTTGTTTAGGACATGATTCTGCAAAACACATGTCAAATTCAGTGTAATCCAGCGATAAGATCAGAAGATATAGCCATTCGTGAAAAAAGTGCTTATCTCACCGAGTTGAGACGTTTCTGATTAGGAGTGGAAATAACTAATGAATTTCATCAAGCTGGTTCCCGCTGTTGAAATATGTTGTTTAGGACAAGATTCTGCACAAAATATGTCAAATTCAGTATAATCCAGCGACAAGTTCAAAAGATATAGGCATTCGATCAAAAAGTGCTTATCTCACCGAGTTGAAGCGTTTTTGATTAGTATTGGAAGTAACTAATGAATTTCATCAAGCTGGTTTCTGCTATTGAAATTTGTTGTTTAGGACATGATTCTGGACAATATATGTCAAATTCAGTGTAATCCCTTCACAAGTTCAAAAGATATAGCCATTCGTTCAAAAAGTGCTTATATCACCGAGTTGAAGCGTTTTTGATTCGGAGTGGAAATAACTAATGAATTTTATCAAGCTGGTTTATGCTTTTGAAATATGTTGTTTAGGACAAGATTCTGCACAATATATGTCAAATTCAGTGAAATCCCATCCCAGGTTCAAAAAATATAGCCATTCGTTCAAAAAGTGCTTATCTCACCAAGTTGAAGAGTTTTTGATTAGTATTGGAAGTAACTAATGAATTTCATCAAGCTGGTTTCTGCTATTGAAATATGTTGTTTAGGACATGATTCTGCACAATATATGTCAAATTCAGTGTAATCCAGCTACAAGTTCAAAAGATATAGCTATTCGTTCAAAAAGTGCTTATCTCACAAAGTTGAAGCGTTTTTGATTAGGAGTGAAAATAACCAATGAATTTCATCAAGCTGGTTTCTGCTGTTGAAATATGTTGTTTAGGATATGATTCTGCACAATATATGTCAAATTCAGTGTAATCACATCCCAGGTGCAAAAGACATAGCCATTCGTTCAAAAACTGCTTATCTTATCGGGTTGAAGCGTTTTTGATTGAGAGTTGAAATAACTAATGGATTTAATCAAGCTGGTTTCTGCGTTTGAAATATGTTGTTTGGCACATGATTCTGCACAACACATGTCAAATTCAGTGTAATCCAGCGACAAGATCAAAAGATATAGCCATTCGTGCAAAAATTGCTTATCTCACCGAGTTGAAGCAATTTTGATTAGGTGTGGAAATAACTTATGAATTTCATCAAGCTGGTTTCTGCACTTGAAATTTGTTGTTTAGGACATGATTCTGGAATATATATGTCAAATTCAGTGTAATCCCTTCACAAGTTCAAAAGATATAGCCATTCGTTCAAAAAGTACTTATCTCACCGATTGAAGCGTTTTTGATTAGGAGTGGAAATAACTTTTGAATTTCATCAAGCTGGTTTCTGCTGTTAAAATATGTTGTTTAGGACATGATTCTGCACAATATATGTCAAATTCAGTATAATCCCTTCACAAGTTCAAAAGATATAGCCATTCGTTCAAAAAGTGCTTATCTCACCGAGTTGAAGCGTTTTTGATTCGGAGTGGAAATAACTAATGAATTTCATCAAGCTGGTTTTTGCTGTTGAAATATGTTGTTTAGGAAAGGATTCTGCACAATATATGTAAAATTCAGTATAATCCCTTCACAAGTTCAAAAGATATAGCCATTCGTTCAAAAAGTGCTTATCTCACCGAGTTGAAGCGTTTTTGATTAGTATTGGAAGTAACTAATGAATTTCATCAAGCTGGTTTCTGCTGTTAAAATATGTTGTTTAGGACATGATTCTGCAGAAAATATTTCAAATTCAGTGTAATCCAGCGACAAGATCAAAAGATATAGCCACTCTTGCAAATAATGCTTATCTCACCGAGTTGAAGCGTTTTTGTTAAGGAGAGGAAATAACTAAAGAATTTCATCAAGCTGGTTTCTGCTGTTGAAATATGTTTTTTGGGATATGATTCTGCACAATATATGTCAAATTCAATGTGATCCCATGAAACGTTCAAAGGATATAGCCATTCTTTCAAAAAGGACTTATCTCACCGAGTTGAAGCGTTTTTGATTAGTATTGGAAGTAACTAATGAATTTCATCAAGCTGGTTTCTGCTATTGAAATTTGTTGTTTAGGACATGATTCTGGACAATATATGTCAAATTCAGTGTAATCCCTTCACAAGTTCAAAAGATATAGCCATTCGTTCAAAAAGTGCTTATCTCACCGAGTTGAAGCGTTTATGATTCGGAGTGGAAATAACTAATGAATTTTATCAAGCTGGTTTATGCTTTTGAAATATGTTGTTTAGGACAAGATTCTGCACAATATATGTCAAATTCAGTGAAATCCCATCCCAGGTTCAAAAAATATAGCCATTCGTTAAAAAGTGCTTATCTCACCAAGTTGAAGAGTTTTTGATTAGTATTGGAAGTAACTAATGAATTTCATCAAGCTGGTTTCTGCTATTGAAATATGTTGTTTAGGACATGATTCTGCACAATATATGTCAAATTCAGTGTAATCTAGCTACAAGTTCAAAAGATATAGCTATTCGTTCAAAAAGTGCTTATCTCACAAAGTTGAAGCGTTTTTGATTAGGAGTGAAAATAACCAATGAATATCATCAAGCTGGTTTCTGCTGTTGAAATATGTTGTTTAGGATATGATTCTGCACAATATATGTCAAATTCAGTGTAATCACATCCCAGGTTCAAAAGACATAGCCATTCGTTCAAAAACTGCTTATCTTATCGGGTTGAAGCGTTTTTGATTGAGAGTTGAAATAACTAATGGATTTAATCAAGCTGGTTTCTGCGTTTGAAATATGTTGTTTGGCACATGATTCTGCACAACACATGTCAAATTCAGTGTAATCCAGCGACAAGATCAAAAGATATAGCCATTCGTGCAAAAATTGCTTATCTCACCGAGTTGAAGCAATTTTGATTAGGTGTGGAAATAACTTATGAATTTCATCAAGCTGGTTTCTGCACTTGAAATTTGTTGTTTAGGACATGATTCTGGAAAATATATATCAAATTCAGTGTAATCCCTTCACAAGTTCAAAAGATATAGCCATTCGTTCAAAAAGTACTTATCTCACCGATTGAAGCGTTTTTGATTAGGAGTGGAAATAACTTTTGAATTTCATCAAGCTGGTTTCTGCTGTTAAAATATGTTGTTTAGGACATGATTCTGCACAATATATGTCAAATTCAGTATAATCCCTTCACAAGTTCAAAAGATATAGCCATTCGTTCAAAAAGTGCTTATCTCACCGAGTTGAAGCGTTTTTGATTCGGAGTGGAAATAACTAATGAATTTCATCAAGCTGGTTTTTGCTGTTGAAATATGTTGTTTAGGAAAGGATTCTGCACAATATATGTCAAATTCAGTATAATCCCTTCACAAGTTCAAAAGATATAGCCATTCGTTCAAAAAGTGCTTATCTCACCGAGTTGAAGCGTTTTTGATTAGTATTGGAAGTAACTAATGAATTTCATCAAGCTGGTTTCTGCTGTTAATATATGTTGTTTAGGACATGATTCTGCAGAAAATATTTCAAATTCAGTGTAATCCAGCGACAAGATCAAAAGATATAGCCACTCTTGCAAATAATGCTTATCTCACCGAGTTGAAGCGTTTTTGTTAAGGAGAGGAAATAACTAAAGAATTTCATCAAGCTGGTTTCTGCTGTTGAAATATGTTTTTTGGGATATGATTCTGCACAATATATGTAAAATTCAATGTGATCCCATGAAACGTTCAAAGGATATATCCATTCTTTCAAAAAGGACTTATCTCACCGAGTTGAAGCGTTTTTGATTAGGTGTGGAAATCACTTTTGAATTTCATCACGCTGGTTTCTGCTGTTGAAATTTGTTGTTTAGGACATGATTCTGCACAATATATGTCAAATTCAGTGTAATCCCTTCACAAGTTCAAAAGATATCGCCAGTCATTCCAAAAGAACTCATCTCACCGAGTTGAAGCGTTTTTGATTCGGAGTGGAATTAACCAATGAATTTCATCAAGCTGGTTTCTGCTGTTGAAATATGTTTTTTAGGATATGATTCTGCACAATATATGTCAAATTTTGTGTAATCACATCACAGGTTCAAAAGATGTAGCCATTCGTTCAAAAACTGCTTATCTTATCGGGTTGAAGCGTTTTTGATTAGGAGTGGAAATAACTGATGGATTTCGTCAAGCTGGTTTCTGCTGTTGAAATATGTTGTTTAGGACATGATTCTGCAAAACACATGTCAAATTCAGTGTAATCCAGCGATAAGATCAGAAGATATAGCCATTCGTGAAAAAAGTGCTTATCTCACCGAGTTGAGACGTTTCTGAATAGGAGTGGAAATAACTAATGAATTTCATCAAGCTGGTTCCCGCTGTTGAAATATGTTGTTTAGGACAAGATTCTGCACAAAATATGTCAAATTCAGTATAATCCAGCGACAAGTTCAAAAGATATAGGCATTCGATCAAAAAGTGCTTATCTCACCGAGTTGAAGCGTTTTTGATTAGTATTGGAAGTAACTAATGAATTTCATCAAGCTGGTTTCTGCTATTGAAATTTGTTGTTTAGGACATGATTCTGGACAATATATGTCAAATTCAGTGTAATCCCTTCACAAGTTCAAAAGATATAGCCATTCGTTCAAAAAGTGCTTATCTCACCGAGTTGAAGCGTTTTTGATTCGGAGTGGAAATAACTAATGAATTTTATCAAGCTGGTTTATGCTTTTGAAATATGTTGTTTAGGACAAGATTCTGCACAATATATGTCAAATTCAGTGAAATCCCATCCCAGGTTCAAAAAATATAGCCATTCGTTCAAAAAGTGCTTATCTCACCAAGTTGAAGAGTTTTTGATTAGTATTGGAAGTAACTAATGAATTTCATCAAGCTGGTTTCTGCTATTGAAATATGTTGTTTAGGACATGATTCTGCACAATATATGTCAAATTCAGTGTAATCCAGCTACAAGTTCAAAAGATATAGCTATTCGATCAAAAAGTGCTTAACTCACCGAGTTGAAGCGTTTTTGATAAGGAGTGGAAATAACTTTTGAATTTCATCAAGCTGGTTTCTGCTGTTGAAATATGTTGTTTAGAACATGTTTCTGCACAATATATGTCAAATTCAGTGTAATCCCTTCATAGGTTCAAAAGATATCGCCAGTCGTTCCAAAAGAACTTATCTCACCGAGTTGAGGCGTTTTTGATTCGGAGTGGAAATAACCAATGAATTTCATCAAGCTTGTTTCTGTTGTTGAAATATGTGCTTAAGGATATGATTTTGCACAATATATGTCAAATTTAGTGTAATCACATCACAGGTTCAAAAGATATAGCCATTCGTTCAAAAAGTGCTTATCTTATCGGGTTGAAGCGTTTTTGATTAGGAGTGGAAATAACTGATGGATTTCGTCAAGCTGGTTTCTGCTATTGAAATATGTTTTTTAGGACATGATTCTGCAAAACACATGTCAAATTCAGTGTAATCCAGCGATAAGATCAAAAGATATAGCCATTCGTGAAAAAGGTGCTTATCTCACCGAGTTGAGACGTTTCTGATTAGGAGTGGAAATAACTAATGAATTTCATCAAGCTGGTTTCCCGCTGTTTAAATATGTTGTTTAGGAAAATATTCTGCACAAAATATGTCAAATTCAGTATAATCCAGCGACAAGTTCAAAAGATATAGCCATTCGTTCAAAAAGTACTTATCTCTTCGAGTTGAAGCAATTTTGATTAGGTGTGGAAATAACTTTTGAATTTCATCAAGCTGGTTTCTGCTGTTGAAATATGTTGTTTAGGACATGATTCTGCACAATATATGTCAAAGTCAGTGTGATCCCAATTACAGGTTCAAAGGATATAGCCATTCGTTCAAAAGGACTTATCTCACCGAGTTGAAGCGTTTTTGATTAGGACTGGAAATAACTAATGAATTTCATCAAGCTGGTTTATGCTGTTGAAATATGTTGTTTAGGACAAGATTCTGCACAATATATGTCAAATTCAGTGAAATCCCATCCCAGGTTCAAAAAATATAGCCATTCGTTCAAAAATTGCTTATCTCACCAAGTTGAAGAGTTTTTGATTAGTATTGAAAGTAACTAATGAATTTCATCAAGCTGGTTTCTGCTATTGAAATTTGTTGTTTAGGACATGATTCTGGATAATATATGTCAAATTCAGTGTAATCCCTTCACAAGTTCAAAAGATATAGCCATTCGTTCAAAAAGTTCTTATCTCACCGATTGAAGCGTTTTTGATTAGGAGTGGAAATAACTTTTGAATTTCATCAAGCTGGTTTCTTCTGTTGAAATATGTTGTTTAGGACATGATTCTGCAGAAAATATTTCAAATTCAGTGTAATCCAGCAACAAGATCAAAAGATATATCCACTCTTGCAAATAATGCTTATCTCACCGTGTTGAAGCGTTTTTGTTTCGGAGAGGAAATAACTAAAGAATTTCATCAAGCTGGATTCTACTGTTGAAATATGTTTTTTGGGATATGATTCTGCACAATATATGTCAAATTCAATGTGATCCCATTAAAGGTTCAAAGGATATCGCCATTCTTTCAAAAAGGACTTATCTCACCGAGTTGAAGTGTTTTTGATTAGGAGTGGAAATAACGAATGGATTTCATCAAGCTGGTTTCTGCTGTTGAAATATGTTGTATATGACATAATTCTGCACAATATATGTCAAATTAAGTGTAATCCCTTCACAAGTTCAAAAGATATAGCCATTCGTTCAAAACGTACTTATCTCACCGAGTTGAAGCGTTTTTGTTTAGGAGTGGAAATAACTTTTGAATTTCATCACGCTGGTTTCTGCTGTTGAAATTTGTTGTTTAGGACGTGATTCTGCACAATGTATGTCAAATTCAGTGTAATCCCTTCACAAGTTCAAAAGATATAGCCATTCGTTCAAAAAGTGCTTATCTCACCGAGTTGAAGCGTTTTTGATTAGGAGTGGAAATAATCAATGAATTTCATTAAGCTGGTTTCTGCTCTTGAAATATGTTTTTTAGGATATGATTCTGCACAATATATGTCAAATTTAGTGTAATCACATCACAGGTTCAAAAGATATAGCCATTCGTTCAAAAACTGCTTATCTTATCGGGTTGAAGCGTTTTTGATTAGGAGTGGAAATAACTGATGGATTTCGTCAAGCTGGTTTCTGCTGTTGAAATATGTTGTTTAGGACATGATTCTGCAAAACATATGTCAAATTCAGTGTAATCCAGCGACAAGTTCAAAAGATATAGCCATTCGATCAAAAAGTGCTTATCTCACCGAGTTGAAGCGTTTTTGATTCGGAGTGGAAATAACTAATGAATTTCATCAAGCTGGTTTATGCTGTTGAAATATGTTGTTTAGGACAAGATTCTGCACAATATATGTCAAATTCAGTGAAATCCCATCCCAGGTTCAAAAAATATAGCCATTTGTATAAAAAGTGCTTATCTCACCAAGTTGAAGAGTTTTTGATTAGTATTGGAAGTAACTAATGAATTTCATCAAGCTGGTTTCTGCTATTGAAATTTGTTGTTTAGGACATGATTCTGGACAATATATGTCAAATTCAGTGTAATCCCTTCACAATTTCAAAAGATACAGCCATTCGTTCAAAAAGTACTTATCTCACCGATTGAAGCGTTTTTGATTAGGAGTTGAAATAACTTTTGAATTTCATCAAGCTGGTTTCTGCTGTTAAAATATATTGTTTAGGACATGATTCTGCAGAAAATATTTCAAATTCAGTGTAATCCAGCGACAAGATCAAAAGATATAGCCACTCTTGCAAATAATGCTTATCTCACCGAGTTGAAGCGTTTTTGTTTAGGAGAGGATATAACTGAAGAATTTCATCAAGCTGGTTTCTGCTGTTGAAACATGTTTTTTGGGTTATGATTCTGCACAATATATGTCAAATTCAGTGTGATCCCATTAAAGGTTCAAAGGATATAGCCATTCTTTCAAAAAGGACTTATCTCACCGAGTTGAAGCGTTTTTGATTAGGAGTGGAAATAACTAATGGATTTCATCAAGCTGGTTTCTGCTGTTGAAATATGTTGTATATGACATAATTCTGCACAATATATGTCAAATTAAGTGTAATCCCTTCGCAAGTTCAACATATAAAGCCATTCGTTATAAAAACGAACTTATCTCACCGAGTTGAAGCGTTTTTGATTAGGAGTGGAAATAACTTTTGAATTTCATCACGCTGGTTTCTGCTGTTGAAATTTGTTGTTTAGGACATGATTCTGCAAAACACATGTCAAATTCAGTGTAATTCAGCGATAAGTTTAAAAGATATAGCCATTCGTGAAAAAAGTGCTTATCTCACCGAGTTGAGACGTTTCTGATTAGGAGTGGATATAACTAATGAATTTCATCAAGCTGGTTCCCGCTGTTGAAATATGTTGTTTAGGACATGATTCTGGAAAATATATGTCAAATTCAGTGTAATCCCTTTACAAGTTCAAAAGATATAGCCATTCGTTCAAAAAGTACTTATCTCACCGAGTTGAAGCGTTTTTGATTAGGAGTGGAAATAACTAATGAATTTCATCAATCTAGTTTCTGCTGTTGAAATATGTTGTTTAGGACATGATTCTGCACAATATATGTCAAATTCAATGAAATCCCATTACAGGTTCAAAGGATATAGCCATTCGTCCAAAAAGTACTTATGTCACCAAGTTGAAGAGTTTTTGATTAGGAGTGGAAATAACTAATGAATTTCATCAAGCTGGTTTCTGCTGTTGAAATATGTTGTTAGGTCAAGATTCTGCACAATATATGTCATATTCAGAGATATCCCATCAAAAGTCCAAAAGATATAGCCATTCGTTCAAAAAGTGCTTAACTCACCGAGTTGAGACGTTTCTGATTAGGAGTGGAAATAACTAATGAATTTCATCAAGCTGGTTTCTGCTGTTGAAATATGTTGTTTAGGACATGATTCTGCACAATATATGTCAAATTCTTGTGAGCCCATTACAGGTTCAAAGGATATAGCCAATCGTTCAAAACGTGCTTATGAGACTGAGTTGAAGCGTTTTTGATTAGGAGTGCAAATGACTAATGAATTTCATCAAGCTGGTTCCTGCTGTTGAAAAATGTTGTTTAGGACAAGATTCTGCACAAAATATATCAAATTCAGTATAATCCAGCGACAAGTTCAAAAGATATTGCCATTCGATCAAAAAGTGCTTATCTCACCGAGTTGAAGCGTTTTTGATTCGGAGTAAAAATAATAAATGAATTTCATCAAGCTGGTTTCTGCTGTTGAAATATGTTGTCTAGGAAATGATTGTGCAGAAAATATATAAAATTCAGTGTAATCCAGCGACAAGATCAAAAGATATAGCCTTTCGTGCAAATAATGCTTATATCACCGAGTTGAAGCGTTTTTGTTTAGGAGTGGAAATAACTAATGAATTTCATCAAGCTGGTTTCTGCTGTTGAAATATGTTTTTTTGGATATGATTCTGCACAATGTATTTCAAATTCAGTGTGATCCCATTACAGGTTCAAAGGATATTGCCATTCATTCAAAAAGGACTTATCTCACCGAGTTGAAGCGTTTTTGATTAGGAGTGGAAATAACTAATGAATTTCATCAAGCTGGTTTCTGCTCTTGAAATTTGTTGTTTAGGACATGATTCTGGACAATATATGTCAAATTCAGTGTAATCCCTTTACAATTTCAAAAGATCTAGCCATTCATCCAAAAATTACTTATGTCACCAAGTTTAAGAGTTTTTGATTAGTATTTGAAATAACCAATGAATTTCATCACGCTGGTTTCTGTTGTTGAAATATGTTGTTAGGTCAAGATTCTGCACAATATATGTCAAATTCAGTGGAAATCCCTTCATAGGTTAAAAAAATATCGCCATTCGTTCAAAAAGTACTTATGTCAAAAAGTTGAAGAGTTTTTGATTAGTATTGGAAATAATCAATGAATTTCGTCAAGCTGGTTTCTGCTGTTGAAATATGTTGTTAGGTCAAGATTCTGCACAATATATGTCTAATTCAGAGATATCCCATCAAAAGTCCAAAAGACATAGCCATTCGTTCAAAAAGTGCTTAACTCACCGAGTTGAGAAGTTTCTGATTAGGAGTGGAAATAACTAATGAATTTCATCAAGCTGGTTTCTGCTGTTGAAATATGTGGTTTAGGACATGATTCTGCACAATATATGTCAAATTCAGTATAATCCCTAAATAGGTTAAAAAGATATCGCCATTCGTTCAAAAAGTACTTATCTCACCGAGTTGAAGCGTTTTTGATTAGGAGTGGAAAAATTTTTTGAATTTCATCACGCTGGTTTCTGCTGTTGAAATATGTTTTTTAGGATATGATTCTGCACAATAAATGTCAAATTCAATGTATTCACATCACAGGATCAAAAGATATAGCCATTCGTTCAAATACTGCTTATCTTATCGGGTTGAAGCGTTTTTGATTAGGAGTGGAAATAACTAATGGATTTAATCAAGCTGGTTTCTGCTGTTGACATATGTTGTTTAGGACATGATTCTGCACAACACATGTCAAATTCAGTGAAATCCAGCGACAAGATCAAAAGATATAGACATTCGTGCAAAAAGTGCTTATGTCACCGAGTTGAAGCAATTTTGATTAGGAGTGGCAATAACTAATGAATTTCATCAGTTAGATTTCTACTGTTTAAATATGTTGTTTAGGACATGATTCTGCACAATATATGTCAAATTCAGTGTAATCCCTTCACAAGTTCAAAAGATATAGCCATTCGTTCAAAAAGTGCTTATCTCACCAAGTTGAAGCGTTTTTGATTAGGAGTGGAAATAACTAATGAATTTCATCAAGCTGGTTTCTGCTGTTGAAATATGTTGTTTAGGATATGATTCTGCACAATATATGTCAAAGTCAGTGTGATCCCTTCACATGTTCAAAAGATATAGCCATTCGTTCAAAAAGTACTTATCATACCGATTTGAAGCAATTTTGATTAGGAGTGGAAATAACTAATGGATTTAATCAAGCTGGTTTCTGCTGTTGAAATATGTTGTTTAGGACATGATTCTACACAACACATGTCAAATTCAGTGTAATCCAGCGACAAGATCAAAAGATATAGCCATTCGTTCAAAAAGTGCTTATCTCACCGAGTTGAAGCAATATTGATTAGGAGTGGAAATAACTAATGAATGTCATCAAGCTGGTTTCTGCTGTTGAAATATGTTGTTTAGGACATGATTCTGCACAATATATGTCAAATTTAGTGTAATCCCTTCACAAGTTCAAAAGATATAGCCATTCGTTCAAAAAGTACTTATCTCACCGAGTTGAAGTGTTTTTGATTCAGAGTGGAAATAACAGGTGAATTTCATCAAGCTGGTTTCTGCTGTTGTAATATGTTGTTTAGGATATGATTCTGCACAATATATGTCAAATTTAGTGTAATCACATCACAGGTTCAAAAGATATAGCCATTCGTTCAAAAACTGCTTATCTTATCTGGTTGAAGCGTTTTTGATTAGGAGTGGAAATAATTGATAGATTTCGTCAAGCTGGTTTCTGCTGTTGAAATATGTTGTTTAGGAAGTGATTCTGCACAATATATATCAAATTTAGTGTAATCCAGACACAAGTTCAAAAGATATAGCCATTCGATCAAAAAGTGCTTATGTCATCGAGTTGAAGCGTTTATGATTCGCAGTGGAAATAACTAATGAAAGAATCAAGATGCTTTCTGCTGTCTAAATATGTTGTTCAGGACATGATTCTGCACAATATATGTCAACTTCAGTGTAATCCCTTCATAGGTTCAAAAGATATAGCCATTCGTTTAAAAAGTGCTTCTCTCACCGAGTTCAAGAGTTTTTGATTCGGAGTGGAAATAACCAGTGAATTTCATCAAGCTGGTTTCTGCTGTTGAAATATGTTGTTTAGGATATGATTCTGCACAATATATGTCAAAGTCAGTGTGATCCCATTACAGGTTCAAAGGATATAGCCATTCGTTCAAAAAGTACTTATCTCACCGAGTTGAAGTGTTTTTGATTAGGAGTGGAAATGACTAATGAATTTCATCAAGTAGATTTCTACTGTTGAAATATGTTGTTTAGGACATGATTCTGCACAATATATGTCAAATTCAGTGTAATCCCTTCAAAAGTTCAAAAGATATAGCCATTCCTTCAAAAAGTACTTATCTCACCGAGTTGAAGCGTTTTTGATTAGGAGTGGAAATAACTAATGAATTTCATCAAGCTGGTTTCTGCTGTTGAAATATGTTGTTTAGGATATGATTCTGCACAATATATGTCAAAGTCAGTGTGATCCCATTACAGGTTCAAAGGATATAACCATTCATTCAAAAAGGACTTATCTTACCGAGTTGGAGCGTTTTTGATTAGGAGTGGAAATAACTAATGAATTTCATCAAGCTGGTTTCTGCTGTTGAAATATGTTGTTTATGACATGATTCTGCACAATATTTGTCAAATTCAGTGTAATCCCTTCATAGGTTAAAAAGATATCGCCATTCGTTCAAAAAGTACTTATCTCACCGAGTTGAAGCGTTTTTGATTAGGAGTGGAAAAAACTTTTGAATTTCATCACGCTGGTTTCTGCTGTTGAAATATGTTGTTTAGGACATGATTCAGCACAATATATGTCAAATTCAGTATAATCTCATCATAGGTTCAAAATATATCGCCATTCGTTCAAAAAGTACTTATCTCAACGAGTTGAAGCGTTTTTGGATTCGGAGTGGAAATAATCAATGAATTTCATCAAGCTGGTTTCTGATGTTGAAATTTGTTTTTTAGGATATGATTCTGCATAATATATATCAAATTCAGTGTAATCACATCACAGGTTCAAAAGATATAGCCATTCGTTCAAAAACTGCTTATCTTATCGGGTTGAAGCGTTTTTGATTAGGAGTGGAAATAACTAATGGATTTAATCAAGCTGGTTTCTGCTGTTGAAATATGTTGTTTAGGACATGATTCTGCACAACACATGTCAAATTCAGTGTAATCCAGCAACAAGATCAAATGATATAGCCATTCGTGCAAAAAGTGCTTATCTCACCGAGTTGAAGCAATTTTGATTAGGAGTGGCAATAACTAATGAATTTCATCAAGTAGATTTCTACTGTTGAACTGTGTTTTTTAGGACATGATTCTTCACAATATATGTCAAATTCAGTGTAATCCCTTCACAAGTTCAAAAGATATAGCCATTTTTTCAAAAAGTGCTTATCTCACCAAGTTGAAGCGTTTTTGATTAGGAGTGGAAATAACTAATGAATTTCATCAAGCTGGTTTCTGCTGTTGAAATATGTTGTTTAGGACATGATTCTGCACAATATATGTCAAATTCAGTATAATCCCATCACAGGTTCAAAAGTTATAGCCATTCGATCAAAAAGTGCTTATCTCACCGAGTTGAATCGTTTTTGATTCGGAGTGGAAAAAACTAATGAATTTCATCAAGCTGGTTTCTGACTTTTAAATATGTTGTTTAGGACATAATTCTGCACAATATATGTCCCATTCAGTGAAATCCAATCAAAAGTTCAAAAGATATAGCTATTCGATCAAAAAGTGCTTATCTCACCGAGTTGAAACGTTTTTGATTCGAGTTGGAAATAACTAATGAATTTCATCAAGCTGGTTTCTGCTGTTGAAATATGTTGTTTATGACATGATTCTGCACAATATATGTCAAATTCAGTGTAATCCCTTCACAGGTTCAAAAGATATAGCCATTCGTTCAAAAAGTACTTATCTCACCGAGTTGAAGCGTTTTTGATTAGGAGTGGAAATAACAGGTGAATTTCATCAAGCTGGTTTCTGCTGTTGTAATATGTTGTTTAGGATATGATTCTGCACAATATATGTCAAATTTAGTGTAATCACATCACAGGTTCAAAAGATATAGCCATTCGTTCAAAAACTGCTTATCTTATCTGGTTGAAGCGTTTTTGATTAGGAGTGGAAATAATTGATGGATTTCGTCAAGCTGGTTTCTGCTGTTGAAATATGTTGTTTAGGAAGTGATTCTGCACAATATATATCAAATTTAGTGTAATCCAGACACAAGTTCAAAAGATATAGCCATTCGATCAAAAAGTGCTTATGTCATCGAGTTGAAGCGTTTATGATTCGCAGTGGAAATAACTAATGAAAGAATCAAGATGCTTTCTGCTGTCTAAATATGTTGTTCAGGACATGATTCTGCAAAATATATGTCAACTTCAGTGTAATCCCTTCATAGGTTCAAAAGATATAGCCATTCGTTCAAAAAGTGCTTCTCTCACCGAGTTCAAGCGTTTTTGATTCGGAGTGGAAATAACCAGTGAATTTCATCAAGCTGGTTTCTGCTGTTGAAATATGTTGTTTAGGATATGATTCTGCACAATATATGTCAAAGTCAGTGTGATCCCATTACAGGTTCAAAGGATATAGCCATTCGTTCAAAAAGTACTTATCTCACCGAGTTGAAGTGTTTTTGATTAGGAGTGGAAATGACTAATGAATTTCATCAAGTAGATTTCTACTGTTGAAATATGTTGTTTAGGACATGATTCTGCACAATATATGTCAAATTCAGTGTAATCCCTTCACAAGTTCAAAAGATATAGCCATTCCTTCAAAAAGTACTTATCTCACCGAGTTGAAGCGTTTTTGATTAGGAGTGGAAATAACTAATGAATTTCATCAAGCTGGTTTCTGCTGTTGAAATATGTTGTTTAGGATATGATTCTGCACAATATATGTCAAAGTCAGTGTGATCCCATTACAGGTTCAAAGGATATAACCATTCATTCAAAAAGGACTTATCTCACCGAGTTGGAGCGTTTTTGATTAGGAGTGGAAATAACTAATGAATTTCATCAAGCTGGTTTTCTGCTGTTGAAATATGTTGTTTATGACATGATTCTGCACAATATTTGTCAAATTCAGTGTAATCCCTTCATAGGTTAAAAAGATATCGCCATTCGTTCAAAAAGTACTTATCTCACCGAGTTGAAGCGTTTTTGATTAGGAGTGGAAAAAACTTTTGAATTTCATCACGCTGGTTTCTGCTGTTGAAATATGTTGTTTAGGACATGATTCAGCACAATATATGTCAAATTCAGTATAATCTCATCATAGGTTCAAAATATATCGCCATTCGTTCAAAAAGTACTTATCTCAACGAGTTGAAGCGTTTTTGGATTCGGAGTGGAAATAATCAATGAATTTCATCAAGCTGGTTTCTGATGTTGAAATTTGTTTTTTAGGATATGATTCTGCATAATATATATCAAATTCAGTGTAATCACATCACAGGTTCAAAAGATATAGCCATTCGTTCAAAAACTGCTTATCTTATCGGGTTGAAGCGTTTTTGATTAGGAGTGGAAATAACTAATGGATTTAATCAAGCTGGTTTCTGCTGTTGAAATATGTTGTTTAGGACATGATTCTGCACAACACATGTCAAATTCAGTGTAATCCAGCAACAAGATCAAATGATATAGCCATTCGTGCAAAAAGTGCTTATCTCACCGAGTTGAAGCAATTTTGATTAGGAGTGGCAATAACTAATGAATTTCATCAAGTAGATTTCTACTGTTGAACTGTGTTTTTTAGGACATGATTCTGCACAATATATGTCAAATTCAGTGTAATCCCTTCACAAGTTCAAAAGATATAGCCATTTTTTCAAAAAGTGCTTATCTCACCAAGTTGAAGCGTTTTTGATTAGGAGTGGAAATAACTAATGAATTTCATCAAGCTGGTTTCTGCTGTTGAAATATGTTGTTTAGGACATGATTCTGCACAATATATGTCAAATTCAGTATAATCCCATCACAGGTTCAAAAGTTATAGCCATTCGATCAAAAAGTGCTTATCTCACCGAGTTGAATCGTTTTTGATTCGGAGTGGAAAAAACTAATGAATTTCATCAAGCTGGTTTCTGACTTTTAAATATGTTGTTTAGGACATAATTCTGCACAATATATGTCCCATTCAGTGAAATCCAATCAAAAGTTCAAAAGATATAGCTATTCGATCAAAAAGTGCTTATCTCACCGAGTTGAAACGTTTTTGATTCGAGTTGGAAATAACTAATGAATTTCATCAAGCTGGTTTCTGCTGTTGAAATATGTTGTTTATGACATGATTCTGCACAATATATGTCAAATTCAGTGTAATCCCTTCACAGGTTCAAAAGATATAGCCATTCGTTCAAAAAGTACTTATCTCACCGAGTTGAAGCGTTTTTGATTAGGAGTGGAAATAACAGGTGAATTTCATCAAGCTGGTTTCTGCTGTTGTAATATGTTGTTTAGGATATGATTCTGCACAATATATGTCAAATTTAGTGTAATCACATCACAGGTTCAAAAGATATAGCCATTCGTTCAAAAACTGCTTATCTTATCTGGTTGAAGCGTTTTTGATTAGGAGTGGAAATAATTGATGGATTTCGTCAAGCTGGTTTCTGCTGTTGAAATATGTTGTTTAGGAAGTGATTCTGCACAATATATATCAAATTTAGTGTAATCCAGACACAAGTTCAAAAGATATAGCCATTCGATCAAAAAGTGCTTATGTCATCGAGTTGAAGCGTTTATGATTCGCAGTGGAAATAACTAATGAAAGAATCAAGATGCTTTCTGCTGTCTAAATATGTTGTTCAGGACATGATTCTGCAAAATATATGTCAACTTCAGTGTAATCCCTTCATAGGTTCAAAAGATATAGCCATTCGTTCAAAAAGTGCTTCTCTCACCGAGTTCAAGCGTTTTTGATTCGGAGTGGAAATAACCAGTGAATTTCATCAAGCTGGTTTCTGCTGTTGAAATATGTTGTTTAGGATATGATTCTGCACAATATATGTCAAAGTCAGTGTGATCCCATTACAGGTTCAAAGGATATAGCCATTCGTTCAAAAAGTACTTATCTCACCGAGTTGAAGTGTTTTTGATTAGGAGTGGAAATGACTAATGAATTTCATCAAGTAGATTTCTACTGTTGAAATATGTTGTTTATGACATGATTCTGCACAATATATGTCAAATTCAGTGTAATCCCTTCATAGGTTAAAAAGATATCGCCATTCGTTCAAAAAGTACTTATCTCACCGAGTTGAAGCGTTTTTGATTAGGAGTGGAAAAAACTTTTGAATTTCATCACGCTGGTTTCTGCTGTTGAAATATGTTGTTTAGGACATGATTCAGCACAATATATGTCAAATTCAGTATAATCCCTTCATAGGTTCAAAATATATCGCCATTCGTTCAAAAAGTACTTATCTCAACGAGTTGAAGCGTTTTTGGATTCGGAGTGGAAATAATCAATGAATTTCATCAAGCTGGTTTCTGATGTTGAAATATGTTTTTTAGGATATGATTCTGCATAATATATATCAAATTCAGTGTAATCACATCACAGGTTCAAAAGATATAGCCATTCGTTCAAAAACTGCTTATCTTATCGGGTTGAAGCGTTTTTGATTAGGAGTGGAAATAACTAATGGATTTAATCAAGCTGGTTTCTGCTGTTGAAATATGTTGTTTAGGACATGATTCTGCACAACACATGTCAAATTCAGTGTAATCCAGCAACAAGATCAAAAGATATAGCCATTCGTGCAAAAAGTGCTTATCTCACCGAGTTGAAGCAATTTTGATTAGGAGTGGCAATAACTAATGAATTTCATCAAGTAGATTTCTACTGTTGAACTGTGTTGTTTAGGACAAGATTCTGCACAATATATGTCAAATTCAGTGTGATCCCTTCACATGTTCAAAAGATATAGCCATTCGTTCAAAAGGTACTTATCTTACCAATTTGAAGCGTTTTTGATAAGGAGTGGAAATAAATAATGAATTTCATCAAGCTGGTTTCTGCTGTTGAAATATGTTGTTTAGGACATGATTCTGCACAATATATGTCAAATTCAGTATAATCCCATCACAGGTTCAAAAGTTATAGCCATTCGATCAAAAAGTGCTTATCTCACCGAGTTGAATCGTTTTTGATTCGGAGTGGAAAAAACTAATGAATTTCATCAAGCTGGTTTCTGACTTTTAAATATGTTGTTTAGGACATAATTCTGCACAATATATGTCCCATTCAGTGAAATCCAATCAAAAGTTCAAAAGATATAGCTATTCGATCAAAAAGTGCTTATCTCACCGAGTTGAAGCGTTTTTGATTCGAGTTGGAAATAACTAATGAATTTCATAAAGCTGGTTTCTGCTGTTGAAATATGTTGTTTATGACATGATTCTGCACAATATATGTCAAATTCAGTGTAATCCCTTCACAGGTTCAAAAGATATAGCCATTCGTTCAAAAAGTACTTATCTCACCGAGTTGAAACGTTTTTGATTAGGAGTGGAAACAACTAATGAATTTCATCAATCTAGTTTCTGCTGTTGATATATGTTGTTCAGAACATGATTCTGCACACTATATGTTAAATTCAGTGTAATCCCTTCATAGGTTCAAAAGATATAGCCATTCATTCAAAAAGTACTTATCTCACCGAGTTGAAGCGTTTTTGATTAGGAGTGGAAATAACTTTTGAATTTCACCACGCTGGTTTTTGCTGTTGAAATTTGTTGTTCATGACATGATTCTGCACAATATATGTCAAATTCAGTGTAATCCCTTCATAGGTTAAAAAGATATCGCCATTCGTTCAAAAAGTACTTATCTCACCGAGTTGAAGCGTTTTTGATTAGTAGTGGAAAAAACTTTTGAATTTCATCACGCTGGTTTCTGCTGTTGAAATATGTTGTTTAGGACATGAATCAGCACAATATATGTCAAATTCAGTATAATCCCTTCATAGGTTATGATATATCGCCATTCGTTCAAAAAGTACTTATCTCACCGAGTTGAAGCGTTTTTGGATTCGGAGTGGAAATAATTAATGAATTTCATCAAGCTGGTTTCTGCTGTTGAAATATGTTTTTTTAGGATATGATTCTGCACAATATATGTCAAATTCAGTGTAATCACATCACAGGTTCAAAAGATATAGCCATTCGTTCAAAAACTGCTTATCTTATCGGGTTGAAGCGTTTTTGATTAGGAGTGGAAATAACTAATGGATTTAATCAAGCTGGTTTCTGCTGTTGAAATATGTTGTTTAGGACATGATTCTACACAACACATGTCAAATTCAGTGTAATCCAGCGACAAGATCAAAAGATATAGCCATTCGTTCAAAAAGTGCTTATCTCACCGAGTTGAAGCAATTTTGATTAGGAGTGGCAATAACTAATGAATTTCATCAAGTAGATTTTTACTGTTGAAATATGTTGTTTAGGACATGATTCTGCACAATATATGTCAAATTCAGTGTAATCCCTTCACAAGTTCAAAAGATATAGCCATTTTTTCAAAAAGTGCTTATCTCACAAAGTTGAAGCGTGTTTGATTAGGAGTGGAAATAACTAATGAATTTCATCAAGCTGGTTTCTGCTGTTGAAATATGTTGTTAAGGATATGATTCTGCACAATATATGTCAAAGTCAGTGTGATCCCTTCACATGTTCAAAAGATATAGCCATTCGTTCAAAAAATACTTATCTTACCGATTTGAAGCGTTTTTGATTAGGAGTGGAAATAACTAATGAATTTCATCAAGCTGGTTTCTGCTGTTGAAATATGTTGTTTAGGATATGATTCTGCACAATATATGTCAAAGTCAGTGTGATCCCATTACAGGTTCATAGGATATAGCTATTCGTTCAAAAAGTATTTATCTCCACGAGTTGAAGCGTTTTTGATTAGGAGTGGAAATAACTAATGAATTTCTACAAACTGGTTTCTGCTGTTGAAATATATTGTTTAGGACATGATTCTGCACAATATATTTCAAATTCAGTGTAATCCCTTCACAAGTTCAAAAGATATAGCCATTTGTTCAAAAAGTACTTATCTCACCGAGTTGAAGCGTTTTTGATTAGGAGTGGAAAAAACTTTTGAATTTCATCAAGCTGGTTTCTGCTGTTGAAATATGTTTTTTAGGATATGATTCTGCACAATATATGTCAAATTTAGTGTAATCACATCACAGGTTCAAAGATATAGCCATTCGTTCAAAAACTGCTTATCTTATCAGGTTGAAGCGTGTTTGATTAGGAGTGGAAATAACTGATGGATTTCGTCAAGCTGGTTTCTGCTGTTGAAATATGTGGTTTAGGACATGATTCTGCAAAACACATGTCAAATTCAGTGTAATCCAGCGATAAGATCAAAAGATATAGCCATTCGTCATAAAAGTGCTTATCCCACTGAGTTGAAGCGTTTTTGATTCGGAGTGGAAATAACTAATGAATTACGTCACGCTGGTTTCTGCTGTTGAAATATGTTGTTAGGTAAAGATTCTGCACAATATATGTCATATCCAGAGATATACCATCAAAAGTCAAAAAGATATAGCCATTCGTTCAAAAAGTGCTTAACTCACCGAGTTGAGACATTTCTGATTAGGAGTGGAAATAACTTTTGAATTTCATCAAGCTGGTTTCTGTTGTTGAAATATGTTGTTTAGGACATGATTCTGCACAATATATGTCAAATTCGTGTGAGCCCATTACAGGTTGAAAGGATATAGCCATTCGTTGAAAACGTGCTTATGAGACTGAGTTGAAGCGTTTTTGATTAGGAGTGCAAATAGCTGATGAATTTCATCAAGCTGGTTCCTGCTGTTGAAATATGTTGTTTAGGACATGGTTCTGCACAAAATATATCAAATTCAGTATAATCCAGCGACAAGTTCAAAAGATATTGCCATTCTATCAAAAAGTGCTTATCTCACCGAGTTGAAGCATTTTTGATTCGGAGTGGAAATAATCAATGAATTTCATCTCGCTGGTTTTTGCTGTTGAAATATGTTGTTTAGGACATGAATATGCACAATATATGTCAAATTCAGTGTCATCCCTTCACATGTTCAAAAGATATAGCCATTCGTTCAAAAACTCTTTATCTTATTGGGTTGAAGCGTTTTTGATTGAGAGTGGAAATAACTAATGGATTTAATCAAGCTGGTTTCTGCTGTTGAAATATGTTGTTTAGGACATGATTCTGCACAATATGTCAAATTCAGTGTAATCCAGCAACAAGATCAAAAGATATAGCCATTCATGCAGAAAGTGCTTATCTCACCGAGTTGAAGCAATTATGATTAGGAGTGGAAACAACTAATGAATTTCATCAAGTAGATTTCTACTGTTGAAATATGTTGTTTAGGACATGATTCTGCACAATATATGTCAAATTCAGTGTAATTCCTTCACAAGTTCAAAAGATATAGCCATTCGTTCAAAAAGTGCTTATCTCACCGAGTTGAAGCGTTTTTGATTAGGAGTGGAAATAACTTTTGAATTTCATCAAGCTGGTTTTTGCTGTTGAAATATGTTGTTTAGAACATGTTTCTGCACAATATATGTCAAATTCAGTGTAATCCCTTCATAGGTTCAAAAGATATCGCCAGTCGTTCCAAAAGAATTTATCTCACCGACTTGAAGCGTGTTTGATTAGGAGTGGAAATAACTAATGAATTTCTACAAGCTGGTTTCTGCTGTTGAAATATGTTGTTTCGGACATGATTCTGCACAATATATGTCAAATTCAGTGTAATCCCTTCACAAGTTCAAAAGATATAGCCATTTGTTAAAAAAGTACTTATCTCACCGAGTTGAAGCGTTTTTGATTAGGAGTGGAAATAACTTTTGAATTTCATCAAGCTGGTTTCTGCTGTTGAAATATGTTGTTTAGAACATGTTTCTGCACAATATATGTCAAATTCAGTGTAATCCCTTCATAGGTCCAAAAGATATCGCCAGTCGTTCCAAAAGAGCTTATCTCACCGAGGTGAGGCGTTTTTGATTCGGAGTGGAAATAACCAATGAATTTCATCAAGCTGATTTCTGCTGTTGAAATATGTTTTTTAGGATATGATTCTGCACAATAAATGTCAAATGTAGTGTAATCACATCGCAGGTTCAAAAGATATAACCATTCGTTCAAAAACTGCTTATCTCATCGGGTTGAAGCGTTTTTGATTAGGAGTGGAAATAACTGATGGATTTCGTCAAGCTGGTTTCTGCTGTTGAAATATGTTGTTTAGGACATGATTCTGCAAAACACATATCAAATTCAGTGTAATCCAGCGATAAGATCAAAAGATATAGCCATTCGTCATAAAAGTGCTTATCTCACCGAGTTGAAGCGTTTTTGATTCAGAGTGGAAATAACCAATGAATTTCATCAAGCTGGTTTCTGCTGTTGAAATATGTTTTTTAGGATATGATTCTTCACAATATATGTCTAATTTAGTGTAATCACATCACAGGTTCAAAAGATATAGCCATTCGTTCAAAAACTGCTTATCTTATCGGGTTGAAGCGTTTTTGATTAGGAGTGGAAATAACTGATGGATTTCGTCAAGCTGGTTTCTGCTGTTGAAATATGTTTTTTAGGACATGATTTTGCACAATATATGTCAAATTCAGTGTAATCCAGCGATAAGATCAAAAGATATAGCCATTCGTCATAAAAGTGCTTATCTCACAGAGTTGAAGCGTTTTTGATTAGGAGTGGAAATAACTTTTGAATTTCATCAATCTGGTTTCTGCTGTTGAAATATTTTGTTTAGAACATGTTTCTGCACAATATATGTCAAATTCAGTGTAATCCCTTCATAGGTTCAAAAGATATCGCCAGTCGTTCCAAAAGAACTTATCTCCCCGAGTTGAGGCGTTTTTGATTCGGAGTGGAAATAACCAATGAATTTCATCAAGCTGGTTTCTGCTATTGAAATATGTTTTTTAGGATATGATTCTGCACAATATATGTCAAATTTAGTGTAATCACATCACAGGATCAAAAGATATAGCCATTCGTTCAAAAACTGCTTATCTCACCGAGTTGAATCGTTTTTGATTCGGAGTGGAAAAAACTAATTAATTTCATCAAGCTGGTTTCTGACATTTAAATATGTTGTTTAGGACATAATTCTGCACAATATATGTCCCATTCAGTGAAATCCAATCAAAAGTTCAAAAGATATAGCTATTCGATCAAAAAGTGCTTATCTCACCGAGTTGAAGCGTTTTTGATTCGAGTTGGAAATAACTAATGAATTTCATAAAGCTGGTTTCTGCTGTTGAAATATGTTGTTTATGACATGATTCTGCACAATATATGTCAAATTCAGTGTAATCCCTTCACAGGTTCAAAAGATATAGCCATTCGTTCAAAAAGTACTTATCTCACCGAGTTGAAACGTTTTATATTAGGAGTGGAAACAACTAATGAATTTCATCAATCTGGTTTCTGCTGTTGATATATGTTGTTTAGAACATGATTCTGCACACTATATGTCAAATTCAGTGTAATCCCTTCATAGGTTCAAAAGATATAGCCATTCATTCAAAAAGTACTTATCTCACCGAGTTGAAGCGTTTTTGATTAGGAGTGGAAATAACTTTTGAATTTCACCAAGCTGGTTTTTGCTGTTGAAATATGTTGTTCATGACATGATTCTGCACAATATATGTCAAATTCAGTGTAATCCCTTCACATGTTCAAAAAATATCGCCATTCGTTCAAAAAGTACTTATCTCACCGAGTTGAAGCGTTTTTGATTAGGAGTGGAAAAAACTTTTGAATTTCATCACGCTGGTTTCTGCTGTTGATATATGTTGTTTAGGACATGATTCAGCACAATATATGTCAAATTCAGTATAATCCCTTCATAGGTTATGATATATCGCCATTCGTTCAAAAAGTACTTATCTCACCGAGTTGAAGCGTTTTTGGATTCGGAGTGGAAATAATCAATGAATTTCATCAAGCTGGTTTCTGCTGTTGAAATATGTTTTTTTAGGATATGATTCTGCACAATATATGTCAAATTCAGTGTAATCACATCACAGGTTCAAAAGATATAGCCATTCGTTCAAAAACTGCTTATCTTATCGGGTTGAAGCGTTTTTGATTAGGAGTGGAAATAACTAATGGATTTAATCAAGCTGGTTACTGCTGTTGAAATATGTTGTTTAGGACATGATTCTACACAACACATGTCAAATTCAGTGTAATCCAGCGACAAGATCAAAAGATATAGCCATTCGTTCAAAAAGTGCTTATCTCACCGAGTTGAAGCAATTTTGATTAGGAGTGGGAATAACTAATGAATTTCATCAAGCTGGTTTCTGTTGTTGAAATATGTTGTTTAGGACATGATTCTGCACAATATATGTCAAATTCGTGTGAGCCCATTACAGGTTTAAAGGATATAGCCATTCGTTGAAAACGTGCTTATGAGACTGAGTTGAAGCGTTTTATGATTAGGAGTGCAAATAGCTGATGAATTTCATCAAGCTGGTTCCTGCTCTTGAAATATGTTGTTTAGGACATGGTTCTGCACAAAATATATCAAATTCAGTATAATCCAGCGACAAGTTCAAAAGATATTGCCATTCTATCAAAAAGTGCTTATCTCACCGAGTATAAGCATTTTTGATTCGGAGTGGAAATAATCAATGAATTTCATCTCGCTGGTTTTTGCTGTTGAAATATGTTGTTTAGGACATGAATATGCACAATATATGTCAAATTCAGTGTCATCCCTTCACATGTTCAAAAGATATAGCCATTCGTTCAAAAACTCTTTATCTTATCGGGTTGAAGCGTTTTTGATTGAGAGTGGAAATAACTAATGGATTTAATCAAGCTGGTTTCTGCTGTTGAAATATGTTGTTTAGGACATGATTCTGCACAACACATGTCAAATTCAGTGTAATCCAGCGACAAGATCAAAAGATATAGCCATTCATGCAGAAAGTGCTTATCTCACAGAGTTGAAGCAATTATGATTAGGAGTGGCAATAACTAATGAATTTCATCAAGTAGATTTCTACTGTTGAAATATGTTGTTTAGGACATGATTCTGCTCAATATATGTCAAATTCAGTGTAATTCCTTCACAAGTTCAAAAGATATAGTCATTCGTTCAAAAAGTGCTTATCTCACCGAGTTGAAGCGTTTTTGATTCGGAGTGGAAATAACTTTTGAATTTCATCAAGCTGTTTTTTGCTGTTGAAATATGTTGTTTAGAACATGTTTCTGCACAATATATGTCAAATTCAGTGTAATCCCTTCATAGGTTCAAAAGATATCGCCAGTCGTTCCAAAAGAATTTATCTCACCGACTTGAAGCGTGTTTGATTAGGAGTGGAAATAACTAATGAATTTCTACAAGCTGGTTTCTGCTGTTGAAATATGTTGTTTCGGACATGATTCTGCACAATATATGTCAAATTCAGTGTAATCCCTTCACAAGTTCGTAAGATATAGCCATTTGTTAAAAAAGTACTAATCTCACCGAGTTGAAGCGTTTTTGATTAGGAGTGGAAATAACTTTTGAATTTCATCAAGCTGGTTTCTGCTGTTGAAATATGTTGTTTAGAACATGTTTCTGCACAATATATGTCAAATTCAGTGTAATCCCTTCATAGGTCCAAAAGATATCGCCAGTCGTTCCAAAAGAACTTATCTCCCCGAGTTGAGGCGTTTTTGATTCGGAGTGGAAATAACCAATGAATTTCATCAAGCTGGTTTTTGCTGTTGAAATATGTTTTTTAGGATATGATTCTGCACAATATATGTCAAATTTAGTGTAATCACATCACAGGATCAAAAGATATAGCCATTCGTTCAAAAACTGCTTATCTTATCGGGTTGAAGCGTTTTTGATTGGGAGTGGAAATAACTGATGGATTTCATCAAGCTGGTTACTGCTGTTGAAATATGTTGTTTAGGACATGATTCTGCAAAACACATGTCAAATTCAGTGTAATCCAGCTACAAGTTGAAAAGATATAGCTATTCGATCAAAAAGTGCTTATCTCACCGAGTTGAAGCGTTTTTGATTCGGAGTGGAAATAACTAATGAATTTCATCAAGCTGGTTTCTGCTGTTGAAATATGTTGTTTAGGACATGATTCTGCACAATAAATGTCAAATTCTTGTGAGCCCATTACAGGTTCAAAGGATATAGCCATTCGTTCAAAACATGCTTATGAGACCGATTTGAAGCGTTTTTGATTAGGAGTGGATGTAACTAATGAATTTCATCAAGCTGGTTCCTGCTGTTGAAATATGTTGTTTAGGACATGATTCTGCAGAAAATATTTCAAATTCAGTGTTATCCAGCAAAAAGATCAAAAGATATAGCCATTCTTGCAAATAATGCTTATCTCACCGAGTTGAAGCGTTTTTGTTTAGGAGTGGAAATAACTAATGAATTTCATCAAGCTGGTTTCTGCTGTTGAAATATGTTTTTTGGGATATGATTCTGCACAATATATGTCAAATTCAGTGTGATCCCATTAAAGGTTCAAAGGATATAGCCATTCTTTCAAAAAGGACTTATCTCACCGAGTTGAAGCGTTTTTGATTAGGAGTGGAAATAACTAATGGATATCATCAAGCTGGTTTCTGCTGTTGAAATATGTTGTTTATGACATAATTCTGCACAATATATGTCAAATTAAGTGTAATCCCTTCACAAGTTCAAAAGATATAGCCATTCGTTCAAAAAGTACTTATATCACCGAGTTGAAGCGTTTTTGATTAGGAGTAGAAATAACTTTTGAATTTCATCACGCTGGTTTCTGCTGTTGAAATATGTTCTTTAGGACATGATTCTGCACAATATATGTCAAATTCAGTGTTATCCCTTCATAGGTTCAAAATATATCGCCATTCGTTCAAAAACTGCTTATCTTATCGGGTTGAAGCGTTTTTGATTGAGAGTGGCAATAACTAATGAATTTCATCAAGTAGATTTCTCCTGTTGAAATATGTTGTTTAGGACATGATTCTGCACAATATATGTCAAATTCAGTGTAATCCCTTCACAAGTTCAAAAGATATAGCCATTCGTTCAAAAAGTGCTTATCTCACCGAGTTGAATCATTTTTGATTAGGAGTGGAAATAACTAATGAATTTCATCAAGCTGGTTTCTGCTGTTGAAATATGTTGTTTAGGATATGATTTTGCACTATATATGTCAAAGTCAGTGTGATCCCATTACAGGTTCAAAGGATATAGCCATTCGTTCAAAAACGACTTATCTCACCGAGTTGAAACATTTTTGATTTGGAGTGGAAATAACCAATGAATTTCATCAAGCTGGTTTCTGCTGTTGAAATATGTTGTTTAGGATATGATTCTGCACAATATGTGTCCAATTTAGTGTAATCACATCAAAGGTTCAAAAGATATAGCCATTCGATCAAAAACTGCCTATCTTATCGGGTTGAAGCGTTTTTGATTAGGAGTGGAAATAACTGATGGATTTCGTCAAGCTGGTTTCTGCTGTTGAAATATGTTTTTTTAGGACATGATTCTGCAAAACACATGCCAAATTAAGTGTAATCCAGCGATAAGATCAAAAGATATAGCCATTCGTGAAAAAAGTGCTTATCTCACCGAGTTGAGACGTTTCTGATTAGGAGTGGAAATAACTAATGAATTTCATCAAGCTGTTTTCTGCTGTTGAAATATGTTGTTTAGGACAAGATTTTGCACAATATATGTCAAATTCAGTGAAATCCCATCACAGGTTCAAAAAATATAGCCATTCGTTCAAAAATTGCTTTTCTCACCAAGTTGAAGAGTTTTTGATTAGTATTGGAAATAACTTTTGAATTTCATCAAGCTGGTTTCTGCTCTTGAAATTTGTTGTTTAGGACATGATTCTGGAAAAGATATGTCAAATTCAGTGTAATCCCTTCACATGTTCAAAAGATATAGCCATTTTTTCAAAAAGTACTTATCTCACCGAGTTGAAGAGTTTTTGATTAGGAGTGGAAATAACTTTTGAATTTCATCACGCTGGTTTCTGCTGTTGAAATATGTTGTTTGGGACATGATTCTGCACAATATATGTCAAATTCTTGTGAGCCCATTACAGGTTCAAAGGATATAGCCATCCGTTCAAAAAGGACTTATCTCACCGAGTTGAAGCGTTTTTGATTCGGAGTGGAAATAACCAATGAATTTCATCAAGCTGGTTTCTGCTGTTGAAATATGTTTTTTTAGGATATGATTCTGCACAATATATGTCAAATTTAGTGTAATCACATCACAGGATCAAAAGATATAGCCATTCGTTCAAAATCTGCTTATCTTATCGGGTTGAAAGCGTTTTTGATTAGGAGTGGAAATATCTGATGGATTTCATCAAGCTGGTTACTGCTGTTGAAATATGTTGTTTAGGACATGATTCTGCAAAACACATGTCAAATTCAGTGTAATCCAGCTACAAGTTGAAAAGATATAGCTATTCGATCAAAAAGTGCTTATCTCAACGAGTTGAAGCGTTTTTGATTCGGAGTGGAAATAACTAATGAATTTCATCAAGCTGTTTTCTGCTGTTGAAATATGTTGTTTAGGACATGATTCTGCACAATATATGTCAAATTCTTGTGAGCCCATTACAGGTTCAAAGGATATAGACATTCTTTCAAAATGTGCTCATGAGACCGAGTTAAAGTGTTTCTGATTAGGAGTGGATATAACTAATGAATTTCATCAAGCTGGTTTCTGCTGTTGAAATATGTTGTTTAGGATATGATTCTGCACAATGTATGTCCAATTTAGTGTAATCACATCAAAGGTTCAAAAGATATAGCCATTCGTTCAAAAACTGCCTATCTTATCGGGTTGAAGCGTTTTTGATTAGGAGTGAGATAACTGATGGATTTCGTCAAGCTGGTTTCTGCTGTTGAAATATATGTTTTTTTAGGACATGATTCTGCAAAACACATGTCAAATTAAGTGTAATCCAGCGATAAGATCAAAAGATATAGCCATTCGTGAAAAAAGTGCTTATCTCACCGAGTTAAGACGTTTCTGATTAGGAGTGGAAATAACTAATGAATTTCATCAAGCTGGTTTCTGCTGTTGAAATCTGTTGTTTAGGACAAGATTTTGCACAATATATGTCAAATTCAGTGAAATCCCATCACAGGTTCAAAAAATATAGCCATTCGTTCAAAAATTGCTTGTCTCACCAAGTTGAAGAGTTTTTGATTAGTATTGGAAATAACTTTTGAATTTCATCAAGCTGGTTTCTGCTCTTGAAATTTGTTGTTTAGGACATGATTCTGGACAAGATATGTCAAATTCAGTGTAATCCCTTCACATGTTCAAAAGATATAGCCATTCGTTCAAAAAGTACTTATCTCACCGAGTTGAAGCATTTTTGATTAGGAGTGGAAATAACTTTTGAATTTCATCACGCTGGTTTCTGCTGTTGAAATATGTTGTTTAGGACATGATTCTGCACAATATATGTCAAATTCTTGTGAGCCCATTACAGGTTCAAAGGATATAGCCATCCGTTCAAAAAGGACTAATCTCACCGAGTTGAAGCGTTTTTGATTCGGAGTGGAAATAACCAATGAATTTCATCAAGCCGGTTTCTGCTGTTGAAATATGTTTTTTAGGATATGATTCTGCACAATATATGTCAAATTTAGTGTAATCACATCACAGGATCAAAAGATATAGCCATTCGTTCAAAATCTGCTTATCTTATCGGGTTGAAGCGTTTTTGATTAGGAGTGGAAATATCTGATGGATTTCATCAAGCTGGTTACTGCTGTTGAAATATGTTGTTTAGGACATGATTCTGCAAAACACATGTCAAATTCAGTGTAATCCAGCTACAAGTTCAAAAGATATAGCTATTCGATCAAAAAGTGCTTATCTCACCGAGTTGAAGCGTTTTTGATTCGGAGTGGAAATAACTAATGAATTTCATCAAGCTGGTTTCTACTGTTGAAATATGTTGTTTAGGACATGATTCTGCACAATATATGTCAAATTCTCGTGAGCCCATTACAGGTTCAAAGGATATAGTCATTCTTTCAAAATGTGCTCATGAGACCGAGTTAAAGTGTTTCTGATTAGGAGTGGATATAACTAATGAATTTCATCAAGCTTGTTCCCGCTGTTGAAATATGTTTTTTAGGACAAGATTCTGCACAAAATATATCAAATTCAGTATAATCCAGCGACAAGTTCAAAAGATATAGCCATTCGATCAAAAAGTGCTTATCTCACAGAGTTGAAGCGTTTTTGATTCGGAGTGGAAATAACTAATGAATTTCATCAAGCTGGTTTCTGCTCTTGAAATTTGTTGTTTAGGACATGATTTTGGACAAGATATGTCAAATTCAGTGTAATCCCTTCACATGTTCAAAAGATATAGCCATTCGTTCAAAAAGTACTTATCTCACCGAGTTGAAGCATTTTTGATTAGGAGTGGAAATAACTTTTGAATTTAATCACGCTGGTTTCTGCTGTTGAAATATGTTGTTTAGGACATGATTCTGCACAATATATGTCAAATTCTTGTGAGCCCATTACAGGTTCAAAGGATATAGCCATCCGTTCAAAAAGGACTAATCTCACCAAGTTGAAGCGTTTTTGATTCGGAGTGGAAATAACCAATGAATTTCATCAAGCTGGTTTCTGCTGTTGAAATATGTTTTTTTAGGATATGATTCTGCACAATATATGTCAAATTTAGTGTAATCACATCACAGGATCAAAAGATATAGCCATTCGTTCAAAATCTGCTTATCTTATCGGGTTGAAGCGTTTTTGATTAGGAGTGGAAATATCTGATGGATTTCATCAAGCTGGTTACTGCTGTTGAAATATGTTGTTTAGGACATGATTCTGCAAAACACATGTCAAATTAAGTGTAATCCAGCGATAAGATCAAAAGATATAGCCATTCGTGAAAAAAGTGCTTATCTCACCGAGTTGAGACGTTTCTGATTAGGAGTGGAAATAACTAATGAATTTCATCAAGCTGGTTTCTGCTGTTGAAATATGTTGTTTAGGACAAGATTTTGCACAATATATGTCAAATTCCGTGTAATCCCTTCACATGTTCAAAAGATATAGCCATTCGTTCAAAAAGTACTTATCTCACCGAGTTGAAGCATTTTTGATTAGGAGTGGAAATAACTTTTGAATTTAATCACGCTGGTTTCTGCTGTTGAAATATGTTGTTTAGGACATGATTCTGCACAATATATGTCAAATTCTTGTGAGCCCATTACAGGTTCAAAGGATATAGCCATCCGTTCAAAAAGGACTAATCTCACCAAGTTGAAGCGTTTTTGATTCGGAGTGGAAATAACCAATGAATTTCATCAAGCTGGTTTCTGCTGTTGAAATATGTTTTTTTAGGATATGATTCTGCACAATATATGTCAAATTTAGTGTAATCACATCACAGGATCAAAAGATATAGCCATTCGTTCAAAATCTGCTTATCTTATCGGGTTGAAGCGTTTTTGATTAGGAGTGGAAATATCTGATGGATTTCATCAAGCTGGTTACTGCTGTTGAAATATGTTGTTTAGGACATGATTCTGCAAAACACATGTCAAATTAAGTGTAATCCAGCGATAAGATCAAAAGATATAGCCATTCGTGAAAAAAGTGCTTATCTCACCGAGTTGAGACGTTTCTGATTAGGAGTGGAAATAACTAATGAATTTCATCAAGCTGGTTTCTGCTGTTGAAATATGTTGTTTAGGACAAGATTTTGCACAATATATGTCAAATTCAGTGAAATCCCATCACAGGTTCAAAAAATATAGCCATTCGTTCAAAAATTGCTTTTCTCACCAAGTTGAAGAGTTTTTGATTAGTATTGGAAATAACTTTTGAATTTCATCAAGCTGGTTTCTGCTCTTGAAATTTGTTGTTTAGGACATGATTCTGGAAAAGATATGTCAAATTCAGTGTAATCCCTTCACATGTTCAAAAGATATAGCCATTCGTTCAAAAAGTACTTATCTCACCGAGTTGAAGCATTTTTGATTAGGAGTGGAAATAACTTTTGAATTTCATCACGCTGGTTTCTGCTGTTGAAATATGTTGTTTAGGACATGATTCTGCACAATATATGTCAAATTCTTGTGAGCCCATTACAGGTTCAAAGGATATAGCCATCCGTTCAAAAAGGACTTATCTCACCGAGTTGAAGCGTTTTTGATTCGGAGTGGAAATAACCAATGAATTTCATCAAGCAGGTTTCTGCTGTTGAAATATGTTTTTTAGGATATGATTCTGCACAATATATGTCAAATTTAGTGTAATCACATCACAGGATCAAAAGATATAGCCATTCGTTCAAAATCTGCTTATCTTATCGGGTTGAAAGCGTTTTTGATTAGGAGTGGAAATATCTGATGGATTTCATCAAGCTGGTTACTGCTGTTGAAATATGTTGTTTAGGACATGATTCTGCAAAACACATGTCAAATTCAGTGTAATCCAGCTACAAGTTGAAAAGATATAGCTATTCGATCAAAAAGTGCTTATCTCAACGAGTTGAAGCGTTTTTGATTCGGAGTGGAAATAACTAATGAATTTCATCAAGCTGTTTTCTGCTGTTGAAATATGTTGTTTAGGACATGATTCTGCACAATATATGTCAAATTCTTGTGAGCCCATTACAGGTTCAAAGGATATAGACATTCTTTCAAAATGTGCTCATGAGACCGAGTTAAAGTGTTTCTGATTAGGAGTGGATATAACTAATGAATTTCATCAAGCTGGTTTCTGCTGTTGAAATATGTTGTTTAGGATATGATTCTGCACAATATATGTCCAATTTAGTGTAATCACCTCAAAGGTTCAAAAGATATAGCCATTCGTTCAAAAATTGCCTATCTTATCGGGTTGAAGCGTTTTTGATTAGGAGTGAGACAACTGATGGATTTCGTCAAGCTGGTTTCTGCTGTTGAAATATGTTTTTTTAGGACATGATTCTGCAAAACACATTTCAAATTAAGTGTAATCCAGCGATAAGATCAAAAGATATAGCCATTCGTGAAAAAAGTGCTTATCTCACCGAGTTAAGACGTTTCTGATTAGGAGTGGAAATAACTAATGAATTTCATCAAGCTGGTTTCTGCTGTTGAAATATGTTGTTTAGGACAAGATTTTGCACAATATATGTCAAATTCAGTGAAATCCCATCACAGGTTCAAAAAATATAGCCATTCGTTCAAAAATTGCTTGTCTCACCAAGTTGAAGAGTTTTTGATTAGTATTGGAAATAACTTTTGAATTTCATCAAGCTGGTTTCTGCTCTTGAAATTTGTTGTTTAGGACATGATTCTGGACAAGATATGTCAAATTCAGTGTAATCCCTTCACATGTTCAAAAGATATAGCCATTCGTTCAAAAAGTACTTATCTCACCGAGTTGAAGCATTTTTGATTAGGAGTGGAAATAACTTTTGAATTTAATCACGCTGGTTTCTGCTGTTGAAATATGTTGTTTAGGACATGATTCTGCACAATATATGTCAAATTCTTGTGAGCCCATTACAGGTTCAAAGGATATAGCCATCCGTTCAAAAAGGACTAATCTCACCGAGTTGAAGCGTTTTTGATTCGGAGTGGAAATAACCAATGAATTTCATCAAGCCGGTTTCTGCTGTTGAAATATGTTTTTTAGGATATGATTCTGCACAATATATGTCAAATTTAGTGTAATCACATCACAGGATCAAAAGATATAGCCATTCGTTCAAAATCTGCTTATCTTATCGGGTTGAAGCGTTTTTGATTAGGAGTGGAAATATCTGATGGATTTCATCAAGCTGGTTACTGCTGTTGAAATATGTTGTTTAGGACATGATTCTGCAAAACACATGTCAAATTCAGTGTAATCCAGCTACAAGTTCAAAAGATATAGCTATTCGATCAAAAAGTGCTTATCTCACCGAGTTGAAGCGTTTTTGATTCGGAGTGGAAATAACTAATGAATTTCATCAAGCTGGTTTCTACTGTTGAAATATGTTGTTTAGGACATGATTCTGCACAATATATGTCAAATTCTCGTGATCCCATTACAGGTTCAAAGGATATAGTCATTCTTTCAAAATGTGCTCATGAGACCGAGTTAAAGTGTTTCTGATTAGGAGTGGATATAACTAATGAATTTCATCAAGCTTGTTCCCGCTGTTGAAATATGTTTTTTAGGACAAGATTCTGCACAAAATATATCAAATTCAGTATAATCCAGCGACAAGTTCAAAAGATATAGCCATTCGATCAAAAAGTGCTTATCTCACAGAGTTGAAGCGTTTTTGATTCGGAGTGGAAATAACCAATGAATTTCATCAAGCCGGTTTCTGCTGTTGAAATATGTTTTTTAGGATATGATTCTGCACAATATATGTCAAATTTAGTGTAATCACATCACAGGATCAAAAGATATAGCCATTCGTTCAAAATCTGCTTATCTTATCGGGTTGAAGCGTTTTTGATTAGGAGTGGAAATATCTGATGGATTTCATCAAGCTGGTTACTGCTGTTGAAATATGTTGTTTAGGACATGATTCTGCAAAACACATGTCAAATTAAGTGTAATCCAGCGATAAGATCAAAAGATATAGCCATTCGTGAAAAAAGTGCTTATCTCACCGAGTTGAGACGTTTCTGATTAGGAGTGGAAATAACTAATGAATTTCATCAAGCTGGTTCCCGCTGTTGAAATATGTTTTTTAGGACAAGATTCTGCACAAAATATATCAAATTCAGTATAATCCAGCGACAAGTTCAAAAGATATAGCCATTCGATCAAAAAGTGCTTATCTCACCGAGTTGAAGCGTTTTTGATTCGGAGTGGAAATAACTAATGAATTTCATCAAGCTGGTTTCTGCTCTTGAAATTTGTTGTTTAGGACATGATTCTGGACAAGATATGTCAAATTCAGTGTAATCCCTTCACATGTTCAAAAGATATAGCCATTCGTTCAAAAAGTACTTATCTCACCGAGTTGATGCATTTTTGATTAGGAGTGGAAATAACTTTTGAATTTCATCACGCTGGTTTCTGCTGTTGAAATATGTTGTTTAGGACATGATTCTGCACAATATATGTCAAATTCTTGTGAGCCCATTACAGGTTCAAAGGATATAGCCATCCGTTCAAAAGGACTTATCTCACCGAGTTGAAGCGTTTTTGATTCGGAGTGGAAATAACCAATGAATTTCATCAAGCTGGTTTCTGCTGTTGAAATATGTTTTTTAGGATATGATTCTGCACAATATATGTCAAATTTAGTGTAATCACATCACAGGATCAAAAGATATAGCCATTCGTTCAAAATCTGCTTATCTTATCGGGTTGAAGCGTTTTTGATTAGGAGTGGAAATATCTGATGGATTTCATCAAGCTGGTTACTGCTGTTGAAATATGTTGTTTAGGACATGATTCTGCAAAACACATGTCAAATTCAGTGTAATCCAGCTACAAGTTCAAAAGATATAGCTATTCGATCAAAAAGTGCTTATCTCACCGAGTTGAAGCGTTTTTGATTCGGAGTGGAAATAACTAATGAATTTCATCAAGCTGGTTTCTACTGTTGAAATATGTTGTTTAGGACATGATTCTGCACAATATATGTCAAATTCTTGTGAGCCCATTACAGGTTCAAAGGATATAGTCATTCTTTCAAAATGTGCTCATGAGACCGAGTTAAAGTGTTTCTGATTAGGAGTGGATATAACTAATGAATTTCATCAAGCTGGTTCCCGCTGTTGAAATATGATTTTTAGGACAAGATTCTGCACAAAATATATCAAATTCAGTATAATCCAGCGACAAGTTCAAAAGATATAGCCATTCGATCAAAAAGTGCTTATCTCACAGAGTTGAAGCGTTTTTGATTCGGAGTGGAAATAACTAATGAATTAAATCAAGCTGGTTTCTGCTCTTGAAATTTGTTGTTTAGGACATGATTCTGGCCAAGATATGTCAAATTCAGTGTAATCCCTTCACATGTTCAAAAGATATATCCATTCGTTCAAAAAGTACTTATCTCACCGAGTTGAAGCATTTTTGATTAGGAGTGGAAATAACTTTTGAATTTAATCACGCTGGTTTCTGCTGTTGAAATATGTTGTTTAGGACATGATTCTGCACAATATAGGTCAAATTCTTGTGAGCCCATTACAGGTTCAAAGGATATAGCCATCCGTTCAAAAAGGACTTATCTCACCGAGTTGAAGCGTTTCTGATTCGGAGTGGAAATAACCAATGAATTTCATCAAGCTGGTTTCTGCTGTTGAAATATGTTTTTTAGGATATGATTCTGCACAATATATGTCAAATTTAGTGTAATCACATCACAGGATCAAAAGATATAGCCATTCGTTCAAAATCTGCTTATCTTATCGGGTTGAAGCGTTTTTGATTAGGAGTGGAAATATCTGATGGATTTCATCAAGCTGGTTACTGCTGTTGAAATATGTTGTTTAGGACATGATTCTGCAAAACACATGTCAAATTCAGTGTAATCCAGCTACAAGTTCAAAAGATATAGCTATTCGATCAAAAAGTGCTTATCTCACCGAGTTGAAGCGTTTTTGATTCGGAGTGGAAATAACTAATGAATTTCATCAAGCTGGTTTCTGCTGTTGAAATATGTTGTTTAGGACATGATTCTGCACAATATATATCAAATTCTTGTGAGCCCATTACAGGTTCAAAGGATATAGACATTCTTTCAAAATGTGCTCATGAGACCGAGTTAAAGTGTTTCTGATTAGGAGTGGATATAACTAATGAATTTAATCAAGCTGGTTCCCGCTGTTGAAATATGTTGTTTAGGACAAGATTCTGCACAAAATATGTCAAATTCAGTATAATCCAGCGACAAGTTCAAAAGATATAGCCATTCGATCAAAAAGTGCTTATCTCACAGAGTTGAAGCGTTTTTGATTCGGAGTGGAAATAACTAATGAATTTCATCAAGCTGGTTTCTGCTGTTGAAATATGTTGTTTAGGACAAGATTCTGCACAATATATGTCAAATTCAGTGAAATCCCATCACATGTTCAAAAGATATAGCCATTCGTTCAAAAATTGCTTATCTCACCAAGTTGAAGAGGTTTTGATTAAGAGCGGAAATAACTATTGAATTTCATCAAGCTGGTTTCTGCTGTTGAAATATGTTGTTTAGGACATGATTCTGCACAATATATGTCAAATTCTTGTGAGCCCATTACAGGTTCAAAGGATATAGCCATTCGTTCAAAACATGCTTATGAGACCGATTTGAAGCGTTTTTGATTAGGAGTGGATATAACTAATGAATTTCATCAAGCTGGTTCCTGCTGTTGAAATATGTTGTTTAGGACAAGATTTTGCACAAAATATGTCAAATTCAGTATAATCAAGCGACAAGTTCAAAAAATATTGCCATTCGATCAAAAAGTACTTATCTCACCGAGTTGAGCGTTTTTGATTCGGAGTAGAAATAACTAATGAATTCATCAAGCTGGTTTCTGCTGTTGAAATATGTTGTTTAGGACATGATTCTGCAGAAAAAATTTCAAATTCAGTGTAATCCAGCAACAAGATCAAAACATATAGCCATTCTTTCAAATAATGCTTATCTCACCGAGTTGAAGCGTTTTTGTTTAGGAGTGGAAATAACTAATGAATTTCATCAAGCTGGTTTCTGCTGTTGAAATATGTTTTTTGGGATATGATTCTGCACAATATATGTCAAATTCAGTGTGATCCCATTAAAGGTTCAAAGGATATATCCATTCTTTCAAAAAGGACTTATCTCACCGAGTTGAAGTGTTTTTGATTAGGAGTGGAAATAACTAATGGATATCATCAAGCTGGTTTCTGCTGTTGAAATATGTTGTTTATGATATAATTCTGCACAATATATGTCAAATTAAGTGTAATCCCTTCACACGTTCAAAAGATATAGCCATTCGTTCAAAAAGTACTTATATCACCGAGTTGAAGCGTTTTTGATTAGGAGTGGAAATAACTTTTGAATTTCATCACGCTGGTTTCTGCTGTTGAAATATGTTGTTTAGGACATGATTCTGCACAATATATGTCAAATTCAATGTAATCCCTTCATAGGTTCAAAAGATATCGCCATTCGTTCAAAAAGTACTTATCCCACCGAGTTGATGCGTTTTTGGATTCGGAGTGGAAATAATCAATGAATTTCATCAAGCTGGTTTCTGCTCTTGAAATATGTTTTTTAGGATATGATTCTGCACAATATATGTCAAATTTAGTGTAATCACATTACAGGTTCAAAAGACATAGCCATTCGTTCAAAAACTGCTTATCTTATCGGGTTGAAGCGTTTTTGATTGAGAGTGGAAATAACTAATGGATTTAATCAAGCTGGTTTCTGCTGTTGAAATATGTTGTTTAGGACATGATTCTGCACAACACATGTCAAATTCTTTGTAATCCAGCGACAAGATCAAAAGATATAGCCATTCGTGCAAAAAGTGCTTATCTCACCGAGTTGAAGTATTTTGATTAGGAGTGGCAATAACTAATGAATTTCATCAAGTAGATTTCTACTGTTGAAATATGTTGTTTAGGACATGATTCTGCACAATATATGTCAAATTCAGTGTAATCCCTTCACAAGTTCAAAAGATATAGCCATTCGTTCAAAAAGTGATTGTATCACCGAGTTGAAGCATTTTTGATTAGGAGTGGAAATAACTAATGAATTTCATCAAGCTGGTTTCTGCTGTTGAAATATGTTGTTTAGGACATGATTCTGCACAATATATGTCAAATTTAGTGTAATCACATCACAGGTTCAAAAGATATAGCCATTCGTTCAAAAACTGCTTATCTTATCGGGTTGAAGCGTTTTTGATTAGGAGTGGAAATAACTGATGGATTTCGTCAAGCTGGTTTCTGCTGTTGAAATATGTTGTTTAGGACATGATTCTGCAAAACACATATCAAATTCAGTGTAATCCAGGGATAAGATCAAAAGATATAGCCATTCGTGAAAAAAGTGCTTATCTCACCGAGTTGAAGCATTTTTGATTAGGAGTGGAAATAACTTTTGAAATCCATCACGCTGGTTTCTGCTGTTGAAATATGTTGTTTAGGACATGATTCTGCACAATATATGTCAAATTCAGTATAATCCCTTCATAGATTCAAAAGATATCGCCATTCGTTCAAAAAGTACTTATCTCACCGAGTTGAAGCGTTTTTGGATTCGGAGTGGAAATAATCAATGAATTTCATCAAGCTGGTTTCTGCTGTTGAAATATGTTTTTTAGGATATGATTCTGCACAATATATGTCAAATTCAGTGTAATCACATCACAGGTTCAAAAGATATAGCCATTCGTTCAAAAACTGCTTATCTTATCGGGTTGAAGCGTTTTTGATTAGGAGTGGAAATAACTTTTGAATTTCATCACGCTGGTTTCTGCTGTTGAAATATGTTGTTTAGGACATGATTCTGCACAATATATGTCAAATTCTTGTGAGCCCATTACAGGTTCAAAGGATATAGCCATCCGTTCAAAAGGACTTATCTCACCGAGTTGAAGCGTTTTTGATTCGGAGTGGAAATAACCAATGAATTTCATCAAGCTGGTTTCTGCTGTTGAAATATGTTTTTTAGGATATGATTCTGCACAATATATGTCAAATTTAGTGTAATCACATCACAGGATCAAAAGATATAGCCATTCGTTCAAAATCTGCTTATCTTATCGGGTTGAAGCGTTTTTGATTAGGAGTGGAAATATCTGATGGATTTCATCAAGCTGGTTACTGCTGTTGAAATATGTTGTTTAGGACATGATTCTGCAAAACACATGTCAAATTCAGTGTAATCCAGCTACAAGTTCAAAAGATATAGCTATTCGATCAAAAAGTGCTTATCTCACCGAGTTGAAGCGTTTTTGATTCGGAGTGGAAATAACTAATGAATTTCATCAAGCTGGTTTCTACTGTTGAAATATGTTGTTTAGGACATGATTCTGCACAATATATGTCAAATTCTTGTGAGCCCATTACAGGTTCAAAGGATATAGTCATTCTTTCAAAATGTGCTCATGAGACCGAGTTAAAGTGTTTCTGATTAGGAGTGGATATAACTAATGAATTTCATCAAGCTGGTTCCCGCTGTTGAAATATGATTTTTAGGACAAGATTTTGCACAAAATATATCAAATTCAGTATAATCCAGCGACAAGTTCAAAAGATATAGCCATTCGATCAAAAAGTGCTTATCTCACAGAGTTGAAGCGTTTTTGATTCGGAGTGGAAATAACTAATGAATTAAATCAAGCTGGTTTCTGCTCTTGAAATTTGTTGTTTAGGACATGATTCTGGCCAAGATATGTCAAATTCAGTGTAATCCCTTCACATGTTCAAAAGATATATCCATTCGTTCAAAAAGTACTTATCTCACCGAGTTGAAGCATTTTTGATTAGGAGTGGAAATAACTTTTGAATTTAATCACGCTGGTTTCTGCTGTTGAAATATGTTGTTTAGGACATGATTCTGCACAATATAGGTCAAATTCTTGTGAGCCCATTACAGGTTCAAAGGATATAGCCATCCGTTCAAAAAGGACTTATCTCACCGAGTTGAAGCGTTTCTGATTCGGAGTGGAAATAACCAATGAATTTCATCAAGCTGGTTTCTGCTGTTGAAATATGTTTTTTAGGATATGATTCTGCACAATATATGTCAAATTTAGTGTAATCACATCACAGGATCAAAAGATATAGCCATTCGTTCAAAATCTGCTTATCTTATCGGGTTGAAGCGTTTTTGATTAGGAGTGGAAATATCTGATGGATTTCATCAAGCTGGTTACTGCTGTTGAAATATGTTGTTTAGGACATGATTCTGCAAAACACATGTCAAATTCAGTGTAATCCAGCTACAAGTTCAAAAGATATAGCTATTCGATCAAAAAGTGCTTATCTCACCGAGTTGAAGCGTTTTTGATTCGGAGTGGAAATAACTAATGAATTTCATCAAGCTGGTTTCTGCTGTTGAAATATGTTGCTTAGGACATGATTCTGCACAATATATATCAAATTCTTGTGAGCCCATTACAGGTTCAAAGGATATAGACATTCTTTCAAAATGTGCTCATGAGACCGAGTTAAAGTGTTTCTGATTAGGAGTGGATATAACTAATGAATTTCATCAAGCTGGTTCCCGCTGTTGAAATATGTTGTTTAGGACAAGATTCTGCACAAAATATGTCAAATTCAGTATAATCCAGCGACAAGTTCAAAAGATATCGCCATTCGATCAAAAAGTGCTTATCTCACAGAGTTGAAGCGTTTTTGATTCGGAGTGGAAATAACTAATGAATTTCATCAAGCTGGTTTCTGCTGTTGAAATATGTTGTTTAGGACAAGATTCTGCACAATATATGTCAAATTCAGTGAAATCCCATCACATGTTCAAAAGATATAGCCATTCGTTCAAAAATTGCTTATCTCACCAAGTTGAAGAGGTTTTGATTAAGAGCGGAAATAACTATTGAATTTCATCAAGCTGGTTTCTGCTGTTGAAATATGTTGTTTAGGACATGATTCTGCACAATATATGTCAAATTCTTGTGAGCCCATTACAGGTTCAAAGGATATAGCCATTCGTTCAAAACATGCTTATGAGACCGATTTGAAGCGTTTTTGATTAGGAGTGGATATAACTAATGAATTTCATCAAGCTGGTTCCTGCTGTTGAAATATGTTGTTTAGGACAAGATTTTGCACAAAATATGTCAAATTCAGTATAATCAAGCGACAAGTTCAAAAAATATTGCCATTCGATCAAAAAGTACTTATCTCACCGAGTTGAGCGTTTTTGATTCGGAGTAGAAATAACTAATGAATTTCATCAAGCTGGTTTCTGCTGTTGAAATATGTTGTTTAGGACATGATTCTGCAGAAAAAATTTCAAATTCAGTGTAATCCAGTAACAAGATCAAAACATATGGCCATTCTTGCAAATAATGCTTATCTCACCGAGTTGAAGCGTTTTTGTTTAGGAGTGGAAATAACTAATGAATTTCATCAAGCTGGTTTCTGCTGTTGAAATATGTTTTTTGGGATATGATTCTGCACAATATATGTCAAATTCAGTGTGATCCCATTAAAGGTTCAAAGGATATATCCATTCTTTCAAAAAGGACTTATCTCACCGAGTTGAAGTGTTTTTGATTAGGAGTGGAAATAACTAATGGATATCATCAAGCTGGTTTCTGCTGTTGAAATATGTTGTTTATGACATAATTCTGCACAATATATGTCAAATTAAGTGTAATCCCTTCACACGTTCAAAAGATATAGCCATTCGTTCAAAAAGTACTTATATCACCGAGTTGAAGCGTTTTTGATTAGGAGTGGAAATAACTTTTGAATTTCATCACGCTGGTTTCTGCTGTTGAAATATGTTGTTTAGGACATGATTCTGCACAATATATGTCAAATTCAGTGTAATCCCTTCATAGGTTCAAAAGATATCGCCATTCGTTCAAAAAGTACTTATCCCACCGAGTTGATGCGTTTTTGGATTAGGAGTGGCAATAACTAATGAATTTCATCAAGTAGATTTCTACTGTTGAAATATGTTGTTTAGGACATGATTCTGCACAATATATGTCAAATTCAGTGTAATCCCTTCACAAGTTCAAAAGATATAGCCATTCGTTCAAAAAGTGCTTGTATCACCGAGTTGAAGCATTTTTGATTAGGAGTGGAAATAACTAATGAATTTCATCAAGCTGGTTTCTGCTGTTGAAATATGTTGTTTAGGACATGATTCTGCACAATATATGTCAAATTTAGTGTAATCACATCACAGGTTCAAAAGATATAGCCATTCGTTCAAAAACTGCTTATCTCACCGAGTTGAAGCGTTTTTGATTCGGAGTGGAAATAACTAATGAATTTCATCCAGCTGGTTTCTACTGTTGAAATATGTTGTTTAGGATATGATTCTGCAATATATATGTCAAAGTCAGTGTGATCCCTTCACATGTTCAAAAGATATAGCCATTCGTTCAAAAAGTACTTATCTCACCGAGTTGAAGCATTTTTGATTAGGAGTGGAAATAACTTTTGAATTCCATCACGCTGGTTTCTGCTGTTGAAATATGTTGTTTAGGACATGATTCTGCCCAATATATGTCAAATTCAGTATAATCCCTTCATAGGTTCAAAAGATATCGCCATTCGTTCAAAAAGTACTTATCTCACCGAGTGTAAGCGTTTTTGGATTTGGAGTGGAAATTATCAATGAATTTCATCAAGCTGGTTTCTGCTGTTGAAATATGTTTTTTAGGATATGATTCTGCACAATATAAATTCATATTCAGTGTGATCCCATTACAGGTTCAAAGGATATAGCCATTCTTTCAAAAAGTACTTATCTCACCGCGTTGAGGCGTTTTTGATTAGGAGTGGAAATAACTTTTGAATTTCATCACGCTGGTTTTTGCTGTTGAAATTAGTTGTTTAGGACATGATTCTGCAGAAAAAATTTCAAATTCAGTGTAATCCAGCAACAAGATCAAAACATATAGCCATTCTTGCAAATAATGCTTATCTCACCGAGTTGAAGCGTTTTTGTTTAGGAGTGGAAATAACTAATGAATTTCATCAAGCTGGTTTCTGCTGTTGAAATATGTTTTTTGGGATATGATTCTGCACAATATATGTCAAATTCAGTGTGATCCCATTAAAGGTTCAAAGGATATATCCATTCTTTCAAAAAGGACTTATCTCACCGAGTTGAAGTGTTTTTGATTAGGAGTGGAAATAACTAATGGATATCATCAAGCTGGTTTCTGCTGTTGAAATATGTTGTTTATGACATAATTCTGCACAATATATGTCAAATTAAGTGTAATCCCTTCACACGTTCAAAAGATATAGCCATTCGTTCAAAAAGTACTTATATCACCGAGTTGAAGCGTTTTTGATTAGGAGTGGAAATAACTTTTGAATTTCATCACGCTGGTTTCTGCTGTTGAAATATGTTGTTTAGGACATGATTCTGCACAATATATGTCAAATTCAGTGTAATCCCTTCATAGGTTCAAAAGATATCGCCATTCGTTCAAAAAGTACTTATCCCAACGAGTTGATGCGTTTTTGGATTAGGAGTGGAAATAATCAATGAATTTCATCAAGCTGGTTTCTGCTCTTGAAATATGTTTTTTAGGATATGATTCTGCACAATATATGTCAAATTCAGTGTAATCACATTACAGGTTCAAAAGACATAGCCATTCGTTCAAAAACTGCTTATCTTATCGGGTTGAAGCGTTTTTGATTGAGAGTGGAAATAACTAATGGATTTAATCAAGCTGGTTTCTGCTGTTGAAATATGTTGTTTAGGACATGATTCTGCACAACACATGTCAAATTCTTTGTAATCCAGCGACAAGATCAAAAGATATAGCCATTCGTGCAAAAAGTGCTTATCTCACCAAGTTGAAGTATTTTGATTAGGAGTGGCAATAACTAATGAATTTCATCAAGTAGATTTCTACTGTTGAAATATGTTGTTTAGGACATGATTCTGCACAATATATGTCAAATTCAGTGTAATCCCTTCACAAGTTCAAAAGATATAGCCATTCGTTCAAAAAGTGCTTATATCACCGAGTTGAAGCATTTTTGATTAGGAGTGGAAATAACTAATGGATTTTATCAAGCTGGTTTCTGCTGTTGAAATATGTTGTTTAGGACATGATTCTGCACAACACATGTCAAATTCAGTGTAATCCAGCGACAAGATCAAAAGATATAGCCATTCGTGAAAAAAGTGCTTATCTCACCGAGTTGAAGCGTTTTTGATTCGGAGTGGAAATAACTAATGAATTTCATCCAGCTGGTTTCTGCTGTTGAAATATGTTGTTTAGGATATGATTCTGCAATATATAGGTCAAAGTCAGTGTGATCCCTTCACATGTTCAAAAGATATAGCCATTCGTTCAAAAAGTACTTATCTCACCGAGTTGAAGCATTTTTGATTAGGAGTGGAAATAACTTTTGAATTCCATCACGCTGGTTTCTGCTGTTGAAATATGTTGTTTAGGACATGATTCTGCCCAATATATGTCAAATTCAGTATAATCCCTTCATAGGTTCAAAAGATATCGCCATTCGTTCAAAAAGTACTTATCTCACCGAGTGTAAGCGTTTTTGGATTTGGAGTGGAAATTATCAATGAATTTCATCAAGCTGGTTTCTGCTGTTTAAATATGTTTTTTAGGATATGATTCTGCACAATATAAATTCATATTCAGTGTGATCCCATTACAGGTTCAAAGGATATAGCCATATTTTCAAAAAGTACTTATCTCACCGCGTTGAGGCGTTTTTGATTAGGAGTGGAAATAACTTTTGAATTTCATCACGCTGGTTTTTGCTGTTGAAATTAGTTGTTTAGGACATGATTCTGCAGAAAAAATTTCAAATTCAGTGTAATCCAGCAACAAGATCAAAACATATAGCCATTCTTGCAAATAATGCTTATCTCACCGAGTTGAAGCGTTTTTTTTTAGGAGTGGAAATAACTAATGAATTTCATCAAGCTGGTTTCTGCTGTTGAAATATGTTTTTTGGGATATGATTCTGCACAATTATGTCAAATTCAGTGCGATCCCATTAAAGGTTCAAAGGATATATCCATTCTTTCAAAAAGGACTTATCTCACCGAGTTGAAGTGTTTTTGATTAGGAGTGGAAATAACTAATGGATATCATCAAGCTGGTTTCTGCTGTTGAAATATGTTGTTTATGACATAATTCTGCACAATATATGTCAAATTAAGTGTAATCCCTTCACACGTTCAAAAGATATAGCCATTCGTTCAAAAAGTACTTATATCACCGAGTTGAAGCGTTTTTGATTAGGAGTGGAAATAACTTTTGAATTTCATCACGCTGGTTTCTGCTGTTGAAATATGTTGTTTAGGACATGATTCTGCACAATATATGTCAAATTCAGTGTAATCCCTTCATAGGTTCAAAAGATATCGCCATTCGTTCAAAAAGTACTTATCTCACCGAGTTGATGCGTTTTTGGATTCGGAGTGGAAATAATCAATGAATTTCATCAAGCTGGTTTCTGCTGTTGAAATATGTTTTTTAGGATATGATTCTGCACAATATATGTCAAATTTAATGTAATCACATTACAGGTTCAAAAGACATAGCCATTCGTTCAAAAACTGCTTATCTTATCGGGTTGAAGCGTTTTTGATTGAGAGTGGAAATAACTAATGGATTTAATCAAGCTGGTTTCTGCTGTTGAAATATGTTGTTTAGGACATGATTCTGCACAACACATGTCAAATTCTTTGTAATCCAGCGACAAGATCAAAAGATATAGCCATTCGTGCAAAAAGTGCTTATCTCACCGAGTTGAAGTATTTTGATTAGGAGTGGCAATAACTAATGAATTTCATCAAGTAGATTTCTACTGTTGAAATATGTTGTTTAGGACATGATTCTGCACAATATATGTCAAATTCAGTGTAATCCCTTCACAAGTTCAAAAGATATAGCCATTCGTTCAAAAAGTGCTTATATCACCGAGTTGAAGCATTTTTGATTAGGAGTGGAAATAACTAATGAATTTCATCAAGCTGGTTTCTGCTGTTGAAATATGTTGTTTAGGACATGATTCTGCACAATATATGTCAAATTTAGTGTAATCACATCACAGGTTCAAAAGATATAGCCATTCGTTCAAAAACTGCTTATCTTATTGGGTTGAAGCGTTTTTGATTAGAAGTGGAAATAACTGATGGATTTCGTCAAGCTGGTTTCTGCTGTTGAAATATGTTGTTTAGGACATGATTCTGCAAAACACATATCAAATTCAGTGTAATCCAGGGATTAGATCAAAAGATATAGCCATTCGTGAAAAAAGTGCTTATCTCACCGAGTTGAAGCGTTTTTGATTCGGAGTGGAAATAACTAATGAATTTCATCAAGCTGGTTTCTGCTGTTGAAATATGTTGTTTAGGATATGATTCTGCACAATATATGTCAAAGTCAGTGTGATCCCTTCACATATTCAAAAGATATAGCCATTCGTTCAAAAAGTACTTATCTCACCGAGTTGAAGCATTTTTGATTAGGAGTGGAAATAACTTTTGAATTCCATCACGCTGGTTTCTGCTGTTGAAATATGTTGTTTAGGACATGATTCTGCACAATATATGTCAAATTCAGTATAATCCCTTCATAGATTCAAAAGATATCGCCATTCGTTCAAAAAGTACTTATCTCACCGAGTTGAAGCGTTTTTGGATTCGGAGTGGAAATAATCAATGAATTTCATCAAGCTGGTTTCTGCTGTTGAAATATGTTTTTTAGGATATGATTCTGCACAATATATGTCAAATTCAGTGTAATCACATCACAGGTTCAAAAGATATAGCCATTCGTTCAAAAACTGCTTATCTTATCGGGTTGAAGCGTTTTTGATTAGGAGTGGAAATAACTAATGGATTTAATCAAGCTGGTTTATGCTGTTGAAATATGTTGTTTAGGACATGATTCTGCACAACACAAGTCAAATTCAGTGTAATCCAGCGACAAGATCAAAAGATATAGCCATTCGTGCAAAAAGTGCTTATCCCACCGAGTTGAAGCAATTTTGATTAGGAGTGGCAATAACTAATGAATTTCATCAAGTAGATTTCTACTGTTGAAATATATTGTTTAGGACATGATTCTGCACAATATATGTCAAATTCAGTGTAATCCCTTCACAAGTTCAAAAGATATAGCCATTCGTTCAAAAAGTGCTTATCTTATCGGGTTGAAGCGTTTTTGATTAGGAGTGGAAATAACTAATGGATTTAATCAAGCTGGTTTCTGCTGTTGAAATATGTTGTTTAGGACATGATTCTGCACAACACATGTCAAATTCAGTGTAATCCAGCGACAAGATCAAAAGATATAGCCATTCGTGCAAAAAGTGCTTATCTTACCGAGTTGAAGCAATTTTGATTAGGAGTGGCAATAACTAATGAATTTCATCAAGTAGATTTCTACTGTTGAAATATATTGTTTAGGACATGATTCTGCAAAATATATGTCAAATTCAGTATAATCCCTTCATAGGTTCAAAAGGTATCGCCATTCGTTCAAAAAGTACTTATCTCACCGAGTTGAAGCGTTTTTGGATTCGGAGTGGAAATAATCAATGAATTTCATCAAGCTGGTTTCTGCTGTTGAAATATGTTTTTTAGGATATGATTCTGCACAACACATGTCAAATTCAGTGTAATCCAGCGACAAGATCAAAGGATATAGCCATTCGTGAAAAAAGTGCTTATCTCACCGAGTTGAAGCGTTTTTGATTCGGAGTGGAAATAACTAATGAATTTCATCCAGCTGGTTTCTGCTGTTGAAATATGTTGTTTAGGATATGATTCTGCAATATATATGTCAAAGTCAGTGTGATCCCTTCACATGTTCAAAAGATATAGCCATTCGTTCAAAAAGTACTTATCTCACCGAGTTGAAGCATTTTTGATTAGGATTGGAAATAACTTTTGAATTCCATCACGCTGGTTTCTGCTGTTGAAATATGTTGTTTAGGACATGATTCTGCCCAATATATGTCAAATTCAGTATAATCCCTTCATAGGTTCAAAAGATATCGCCATTCGTTCAAAAAGTACTTATCTCACCGAGTGTAAGCGTTTTTGGATTTGGAGTGGAAATTATCAATGAATTTCATCAAGCTGGTTTCTGCTGTTGAAATATGTTTTTTAGGATATGATTCTGCACAATATAAATTCATATTCAGTGTGATCCCATTACAGGTTCAAAGGATATAGCCATTCTTTCAAAAAGTACTTATCTCACCGAGTTGAGGCGTTTTTGATTAGGAGTGGAAATAACTTTTGAATTTCATCACGCTGGTTTTTGCTGTTGAAATTAGTTGTTTAGGACATGATTCTGCACAATTTATGTCAAATTCAGTGTAATCCCTTCATAGGTTAAAAAGATATCGCCATTTGTTCAAAAAGTACTTATCTCACCGAGTTGAAGTGTTTTTGATTAGGAGTGGAAAAAACTTTTGAAATTCATCACGCTGGTTTCTGCTGTTGAAATATGTTGTTTAGGACATGATTCAGCACAATATATGTCAAATTCAGTATAATCCTTTCATAGGTTCAAAAGATATCGCCATTCGTTCAAAAAGTACTTATCTCACCGAGTTGAAGCATTTTTGATTAGGAGTGGAAATAACTTTTGAATTTCATCACGCTGGTTTCTGCTGTTGAAATATGTTGTTTAGGACATGATTCTGCACAACACATGTCAAATTCAGTGTAATCCAGCGACAAGATCAAAAGATATAGCCATTCGTAAAAAAAGTGCTTATCTCACCGAGTTGAAGCAATTTTGATTAGGAGTGGCAATAACTAATGAATTTCATCAAGTAGATTTCTACTGTTGAAATATGTTGTTTAGAACATGATTCTGCACAATATATGTCAAATTCAGTGTAATCCCTTCACAAGTTCAAAAGATATAGCCATTCGTTCAAAAAGTGCTTATCTCACAAAGTTGAAGCGTTTTTGATTAGGAGTGGAAATAACTAATGCATTTCATCACGCTGTTTTCTGCTGTTGAAATATGTTGTTTCGGATATGATTCTGCACAATATATGTCAAAGTCAGTGTGATCCCTTCACATGTTCAAAAGATATAGCCATTCGATCAAAAAGTACTTATCTTACCGATTTGAAGCGTTTTTGATTAGGAGTGGAAATAACTAATGAATTTCATCAAGCTGGTTTCTGCTGTTGAAATATGATGTTTATGATATGATTCTGCACATTATTTGTCAAAGTCAGTGTGATCCCATTACAGGTTCATAGGATATAGCCATTCGTTCAAAAAGGACTTATCTCACCGAGTTGAAGTGTTTTTGATTCGGAGTGGAAATAACAGGTGAATTTCATCAAGCTGGTTTCTACTGTTGAAATATGTTGTTTAGGATTTGATTCTGCACAATATATATCAAATTTAGTGTAATCACATCACAGGTTCAAAAGATAAAGCCATTCGTTCAAAAACTGCTTATCTTACCGGGTTGAAGCGTTTTTGATTCGGAGTGGAAATAATTGATGGATTTCGTCAATCTGGTTTCTGCTGTTGAAATATGTTGTTTAGGAAGTGATTCTGCACAATATATATCAAATTTAGTGTAATCCAGACACAAGTTCAAAAGATATAGCCATTCGATCAAAAAGTGCTGATCTCACCGAGTTGAAGCGTTTATGATTCGCAGTGGAAATAACTAATGAAAGAATCAAGATGCTTTCTGCTGTCTATATATGTTGTTCAGGACATGATTCTGCACAATATATGTCTACTTCAGTATAATCCCATCATAGGTTCAAAAGATATAGCCATTCGTTCAAAAAGTGCTTAACTGACCGAGTTGAGACGTTTCTGATTAGGAGTGGAAATAACTAATGAATTTCATCAAGCTGGTTCTGCTGTTGAAATATGTTGTTTAGGACATGATTCTGCACAATAAATGTCATTTTCAGTGCAATCCAGCTACAAGTTCAAAAGATATAGCTATTCGATCAAAAAGTGCTTATCTGACCGAGTTGAAGCGTTTTTGATTCGGAATGGAAATAACTAATGAATTTCATCAAACTGGCTTCTGCTGTTGAAATATGTTTTTTAGGATATGATTCTGCACAATATATGTCAAATTTACTGTAATCATATCACAGGTTCAAAAGATAAAGCCATTCGTTCAAAAACTGCTTATCTTATCGGGTTGAAGCGTTTTTGATTAGGAGTGGAAATAACTAATGGATTTAATCCAGCTGGTTTCTGCTGTTGAAATATGTTGTTTAGGACAAGATTCTGCACAACACATGTAAAATTCAGTGTAATCCAGCGACAATATCAAAAGATATAGCCATTCGTGCAAAAAGTGCTTATCTCACCGAGTTGAAGCATTTTTGATTAGGAATGGAAATAACTAATGAATTTAATCAAGCTGGTTTCTGCTGTTGAAATATGTTGTTTAGGATATGATTCTGCACAATATATGTCAAAGTCAGTGTGATCCCATTACAGGTTCATAGGATATAGCCATTCGTTCAAAAAGGACTTATCTCACCGATTGAGGTGTTTTTGATTCGGAGTGGAAATAACAGGTGAATTTCATCAAGCACGTTTCAGCTGTTGAAATATGTTGTTTAGGATATGATTCTGCACAATATATATCAAATTTAGTGTAATCACATCAAAGGTTCAAAAGAAATGGCCATTCGTTCAAAAACTGCTTATCTTATCGGGTTGAAGCGTTTTTGATTAGGAGTGGAAATAATTGATGGATTTCGTCAAGCTGGTTTCTGCTGTTGAAATATGTTGTTTAGGAAGTGATTCTGCACAATATATATCAAATTTAGTGTAATCCAGACACAAGTTCAAAAGATATAGCCATTCGATCAAAAAGTGCTGATCTCACCGAGTTGAAGCGTTTATGATTCGCAGTGGAAATAACTAATGAAAGAATCAAGATGCTTTCTGCTGTCTATATATATTGTTCAGGACATGATTCTGCACAATATATGTCAACTTCAGTATAATCCCATCACAGGTTCAAAAGATATTGCCATTCGTTCAAAAAGTGCTTAACTGACCGAGTTGAGACGTTTCTGATTAGGATTGGAAATAACTAATGAATTTCATCAAGCTGGTTCCTGCTGTTGAAATATGTTGTTTAGGACATGATTCTGCACAATAAATGTCATTTTCAGTGCAATCCAGCTACAAGTTCAATAGATATATCTATTCGATCAAAAAGTGCTTATCTGACCGAGTTGAAGCGTTTTTGATTCGGAGTGGAAATAACTAATGAATTTCATCAAACTGGTTTCTGCTGTTGAAATATGTTGTTTAGGACAAGATTCTGCACAACACATGTAAAATTCAGTGTAATCCAGCGACAATATCAAAAGATATAGCCATTCGTGCAAAAAGTGCTTATCTCACATAGTTGAAGCAATTTTGATTAGGTGTGGAAATAACTAATTAATTTCATCAAGCTGGTTTCTGCTGTTGAAATATGTTGTTTAGGATATGATTCTGCACAATATATGTCAAAGTCAGTGTGATCCCATTACAGGTTCAAAGGATATAGCCATTCGTTCAAAAAGGACTTATCTCACCGAGTTGAAGCATTTTTGATTAGGAGTGGAAATAACTAATGAATTTCATCAAGTAGATTTCTACTGTTGAAATATGTTGTTTAGGACATGATTCTGCACAATATATGTCAAATTCAGTGTAATCCCTTCACAAGCTCAAAAGATATAGCCATTCCTTCAAAAAGTACTTATCTCACCGAGTTGAAGCGTTTTTGATTAGGAGTGGAAATAACTAATGAATTTCATCAAGCTGGTTTCTGCTGTTGAAATATGTTGTTTATGACATGATTCTGCACAATATATGTCAAATTCAGTGTAATCCCTTCACAAGTTCAAGAGATATAGCCATTCATTCAAAAAGTACTTATCTCACCGAGTTGAAGCGTTTTTGATTAGGAGTGGAAATAACTTTTGAATTTCACCACGCTGGTTTTTGCTCTTGAAATATGTTGTTCATGACATGATTCTGCACAATATATGTCAAATTCAGTGTAATCTCTTCATAGGTTAAAAAGATATCGCAATTCGTTCAAAAAGTACTTATCTCACCGAGTTGAAGCGTTTTTGATTAGGAGTGGAAAAAACTTTTGAATTTCATCACGCTGGTTTCTGCTGTTGAAATATGTTTTTTAGGACATGATTCAGCACAATATATGTCAAATTCAGTATAATCCCTTCATAGGTTCAAAATATATCGCCCTTCGTTCAAAAAGTGCTTATCTCACCGAGTTGAGGCGTTTTTGGATTCGGAGTGGAAATAATCAATGAATTTCATCAAGCTGGTTTCTGCTGTTGAAATATGTTGTTAGGTCAAGATTCTGCACAATATATGTCAAATTCAGTATAATCCCATCACATGTTCAAAAGTTATAGCCATTCGATCAAAAAGTGCTTATCTCACCGAGTTGAAGCAATTTTGATTAGGAGTGGAAAAAACTAATGAATTTCATCAAGCTGGTTTCTGACTTTTAAATTTGTTGTTTAGGACATAATTCTGCACAATATATGTCCCATTCAGTGAAATCCAATCAAAAGATCAAAGGATATAGCTATTCGATCAAAAAGTGTTTATCTCACCGAGTTGAAGCGTTTTTGATTTGAGTTGGAAATAACTAATGAATTTCATCAAACTGGTTTCTGCTGTTGTAATATGTTTTTTAGGATATGATTCTGCACAATATATGTCAAATTTACTGTAATCATATCACAGGTTCAAAAAATAAAGCCATTCGTTCAAAAACTGATTATCTTATTGGGTTGAAGCGTTTTTGATTAGGAGTGGAAATAACTAATGGATTTAATCCAGCTGTTTTCTGCTGTTGAAATATGTTGTTTAGGACAAGATTCTGCACAACACATGTCAAATTCAGTGTAATCCAGCGACAAGATCAAAAGATATAGCCATTCGTGCAAAAAGTGCTTATCTCACCGAGTTGAAGCAATTTTGATTAGGTGTGGAAATAACTAATGAATTTCATCAAGCTGGTTTCTGCTGTTGAAATATGTTGTTTAGGACATGATTCTGCACAATATATGTCAAAGTCAGTGTGATCCCATTACAGGTTCAAAGGATATAGCCATTCGTTCAAAAAGGACTTATCTCACCGAGTTGAAGCGTTTTTGATTAGGAGTGGCAATAACTAATGAATTTCATCAAGTAGATTTCTACTGTTGAAATATATTGTTTAGGACATGATTCTGCACAATATATGTCAAATTCAGTGTAATCCCTTCACAAGTTCAAAAGATATAGCCATTCGTTCAAAAATTGCTTATCTTATCGGGTTGAAGCGTTTTTGATTAGGAGTGGAAATAACTAATGGATTTAATCAAGCTGGTTTCTGCTGTTGAAATATGTTGTTTAGGATATGATTCTGCACAATATATGTCAAAGTCAGTGTGATCCCTTCACATGTTCAAAAGATATAGCCATTCGTTCAAAAAGTACTTATCTTACCGATTTGAAGCGTTTTTGATTAGGAGTGGAAATAACTAATGAATTTCATCAAGCTGGTTTCTGCTTTTGAAATATGTTGTTTAGGACATGATTCTGCACAATATATGTCAAATTCAGTGAAATCCCATTACAGGTTCAAAGGATATAGCCATTCGTCCAAAAAGTATTTATGTCACCAAGTTGAAGAGTTTTTGATTAGTATCGGAAATAACCAATGAATTTCGTTAAGCTGGTTTCTGCTGTTGAAATATGTTGTTAGGTCAAGATTCTGCACAATATATGTCATATTCAGAGATATCCCATCAAAAGTCCAAAAGATATAGCCATTCGTTCAAAAAGTGCTTAACTCACCGAATTGAGACGTTTCTGATTAGGAGTGGAAATAACTAATGAATTTCATCAAGCTGGTTTCTGCTGTTGAAATATGTTGTTTAGGACATGATTCTGCACAATATATGTCAAATTCTTGTGAGCCCATTACAGGTTGAACGGATATAGCCATTCGTTCAAAACGTGCTTATGAGACCGAGTTGAAGCATTTTTCATTAGGAGTGCAAATAGCTAATGAATTTCATTAAGCTGGTTCCTGCTGTTGAAATATGTTGTTTAGGACAAGATTCTGCACAAAATATGTCAAATTCAGTATAATCCAGCGACAAGTTCAAAAGATATTGCCAATCGATCAAAAAGTGCTTATCTCACCGAGTTGAAGCATTTTTGATTAGGAGTGGAAATAACTGATGGATTTCGTCAAGCTGGTTTCTGCTGTTGAAATATGTTGTTTAGGACATGATTCTGCAAAACACATATCAAATTCAGTGTAATCCAGGGATAAGATCAAAAGATATAGCCATTCGTGAAAAAAGTGCTTATCTCACCGAGTTGAAGCGTTTTTGATTCGGAGTGGATATAACTAATGAATTTCATCAAGCTGGTTTCTGCTGTTGAAATATGTTGTTTAGGATATGATTCTGCAATATATATGTCAAAGTCAGTGTGATCCCTTCACATGTTCAAAAGATATAGCCATTCGTTCAAAAAGTACTTATCTCACCGAGTTGAAGCATTTTTGATTAGGAGTGGAAATAACTTTTGAATTCCATCAAGCTGGTTTCTGCTGTTGAGATATGTTGTTTAGGACATGATTCTGCCCAATATATGTCAAATTCAGTATAATCCCTTCATAGGTTCAAAAGATATCGCCATTCGTTCAAAAAGTACTTATCTCACCGAGTTGAAGCGTTTTTGGATTCGGAGTGGAAATAATCAATGAATTTCATCAAGCTGGTTTCTGCTGTTGAAATATGTTTTTTAGGATATGATTCTGCACAATATAAATTCATATTCAGTGTGATCCCATTACAGGTTCAAAGGATATAGCCATTCTTTCAAAAAGTACTTATCTCACCGCGTTGAGGCGTTTTTGATTAGGAGTGGAAATAACTTTTGAATTTCATCACGCTGGTTTTTGCTGTTGAAATTAGTTGTTTAGGACATGATTCTGCACAATTTATGTCAAATTCAGTGTAATCCCTTCATAGGTTAAAAAGATATCGCCATTTGTTCAAAAAGTACTTATCTCACCGAGTTTAAGTGTTTTTGATTAGGAGTGGAAAAAACTTTTGAAATTCATCACGCTGGTTTCTGCTGTTGAAATATGTTGTTTAGGACATGATTCAGCACAATATATGTCAAATTCAGTATAATCCCTTCATAGGTTCAAAAGATATCGCCATTCGTTCAAAAAGTACTTATCTAACCGAGTTGAAGCGTTTTTGATTAGGAGTGGAAATAACTTTTGAATTTCATCACGCTGGTTTCTGCTGTTGAAATATGTTGTTTAGGACATGATTCTGCACAATATATGTCAAATTCAATGTAATCCCTTCATAGGTTCAAAAGATATCGCCATTCGTTCAAAAAGTACTTATCTCACCGAGTTGAAGCGTTTTTGGATTCGGAGTGGAAACAATCAATGAATTTCATCAAGCTGGTTTCTGCTGTTGAAATATGTTTTTTAGGATATGATTCTGCACAATATATGTCAAATTCAATGTAATCACATCACACGTTCAAAAGATATAGCCATTCGTTCAAAAACTGCTTATCTTATCGGGTTGAAGCGTTTTTGATTAGGAGTGGAAATAACTAATGGATTTAATCAAGCTGGTTTCTGCTGTTGAAATATGTTGTTTAGGACATGATTCTGCACAACACATGTCAAATTCAGTGTAATCCAGCGACAAGATCAAAAGATATAGCCATTCGTGCAAAAAGTGCTTATCTCACCGAGTTGAAGCAATTTTGATTAGGAGTGGCAATAACTAATGCATTTCATCAAGTAGATTTCTACTGTTGAAATATGTTGTTTAGGACATGATTCTGCACAATATATGTCAAATTCAGTGTAATCCCTTCACAAGTTCAAAAGATATAGCCATTCGTTCAAAAAGTGCTTATCTCACAAAGTTGAAGCGTTTTTGATTAGGAGTGGAAATAACTAATGCATTTCATCAAGCTGGTTTCTGCTGTTGAAATATGTTGTTTAGGATATGATTCTGCACAATATATGTCAAAGTCAGTGTGATCCCTTCACATGTTCAAAAGATATAGCCATTCGATCAAAAAGTACTTATCTTACCGATTTGAAGCGTTTTTGATTAGGAGTGGAAATAACTAATGAATTTCATCAAGCTGGTTTCTGCTGTTGAAATATGATGTTTATGATATGATTCTGCACAATATTTGTCAAAGTCAGTGTGATCCCTTCACATGTTCAAAAGATATAGCCATTCGTTCAAAAAGTACTTATCTTACCGATTTGAAGCGTTTTTGATTAGGAGTGGAAATAACTAATGAATTTCATCAAGCTGGTTTCTGCTGTTGAAATATGTTGTTTAGGATATGATTCTGCACAATATATGTCAAAGTCAGTGTGATCCCTTCACATGTTCAAAAGATATAGCCATTCGTTCAAAAAGTACTTATCTTACCGATTTGAAGCGTTTTTGATTAGGAGTGGCAATAACTAATGAATTTCATCAAGTAGATTTCTACTGTTGAAATATATTGTTTAGGACATGATTCTGCACAATATATGTCAAATTCAGTGTAATCCCTTCACAAGTTCAAAAGATATAGCCATTCGTTCAAAAAGTGCTTATCTCACCAAGTTGAAGCGTTTTTGATTAGGAGTGGAAATAACTAATGAATTTCATCAAGCTGGTTTCTGCTGTTGAAATATGTTGTTTAGGATATGATTCTGCACAATATATGTCAAAGTCAGTGTGATCCCTTCACATGTTCAAAAGATATAGCCATTCGTTCAAAAAGTACTTATCTTACCGATTTGAAGCGTTTTTGATTAGGAGTGGAAATAACTAATGAATTTCATCAAGCTGGTTTCTGCTTTTGAAATATGTTGTTTAGGACATGATTCTGCACAATATATGTCAAATTCAGTGAAATCCCATTACAGGTTCAAAGGATATAGCCATTCGTCCAAAAAGTATTTATGTCACCAAGTTGAAGAGTTTTTGATTAGTATCGGAAATAACCAATGAATTTCGTTAAGCTGGTTTCTGCTGTTGAAATATGTTGTTAGGTCAAGATTCTGCACAATATATGTCATATTCAGAGATATCCCATCAAAAGTCCAAAAGATATAGCCATTCGTTCAAAAAGTGCTTAACTCACCGAATTGAGACGTTTCTGATTAGGAGTGGAAATAACTAATGAATTTCATCAAGCTGGTTTCTGCTGTTGAAATATGTTGTTTAGGACATGATTCTGCACAATATATGTCAAATTCTTGTGAGCCCATTACAGGTTGAACGGATATAGCCATTCGTTCAAAACGTGCTTATGAGACCGAGTTGAAGCATTTTTCATTAGGAGTGCAAATAGCTAATGAATTTCATTAAGCTGGTTCCTGCTGTTGAAATATGTTGTTTAGGACAAGATTCTGCACAAAATATGTCAAATTCAGTATAATCCAGCGACAAGTTCAAAAGATATTGCCAATCGATCAAAAAGTGCTTATCTCACCGAGTTGAAGCATTTTTGATTAGGAGTGGAAATAACTGATGGATTTCGTCAAGCTGGTTTCTGCTGTTGAAATATGTTGTTTAGGACATGATTCTGCAAAACACATATCAAATTCAGTGTAATCCAGGGATAAGATCAAAAGATATAGCCATTCGTGAAAAAAGTGCTTATCTCACCGAGTTGAAGCGTTTTTGATTCGGAGTGGATATAACTAATGAATTTCATCAAGCTGGTTTCTGCTGTTGAAATATGTTGTTTAGGATATGATTCTGCAATATATATGTCAAAGTCAGTGTGATCCCTTCACATGTTCAAAAGATATAGCCATTCGTTCAAAAAGTACTTATCTCACCGAGTTGAAGCATTTTTGATTAGGAGTGGAAATAACTTTTGAATTCCATCAAGCTGGTTTCTGCTGTTGAGATATGTTGTTTAGGACATGATTCTGCCCAATATATGTCAAATTCAGTATAATCCCTTCATAGGTTCAAAAGATATCGCCATCCGTTCAAAAAGTACTTATCTCACCGAGTTGAAGCGTTTTTGGATTCGGAGTGGAAATAATCAATGAATTTCATCAAGCTGGTTTCTGCTGTTGAAATATGTTTTTTAGGATATGATTCTGCACAATATAAATTCATATTCAGTGTGATCCCATTACAGGTTCAAAGGATATAGCCATTCTTTCAAAAAGTACTTATCTCACCGAGTTGAGGCGTTTTTGATTAGGAGTGGAAATAACTTTTGAATTTCATCACGCTGGTTTTTGCTGTTGAAATTAGTTGTTTAGGACATGATTCTGCACAAAATATGTCAAATTCAGTATAATCCAGCGACAAGTTCAAAAGATATTGCCAATCGATCAAAAAGTGCTTATCTCACCGAGTTGAAGCATTTTTGATTAGGAGTGGAAATAACTGATGGATTTCGTCAAGCTGGTTTCTGCTGTTGAAATATGTTGTTTAGGACATGATTCTGCAAAACACATATCAAATTCAGTGTAATCCAGGGATAAGATCAAAAGATATAGCCATTCGTGAAAAAAGTGCTTATCTCACCGAGTTGAAGCGTTTTTGATTCGGAGTGGATATAACTAATGAATTTCATCAAGCTGGTTTCTGCTGTTGAAATATGTTGTTTAGGATATGATTCTGCAATATATATGTCAAAGTCAGTGTGATCCCTTCACATGTTCAAAAGATATAGCCATTCGTTCAAAAAGTACTTATCTCACCGAGTTGAAGCATTTTTGATTAGGAGTGGAAATAACTTTTGAATTCCATCAAGCTGGTTTCTGCTGTTGAGATATGTTGTTTAGGACATGATTCTGCCCAATATATGTCAAATTCAGTATAATCCCTTCATAGGTTCAAAAGATATCGCCATCCGTTCAAAAAGTACTTATCTCACCGAGTTGAAGCGTTTTTGGATTCGGAGTGGAAATAATCAATGAATTTCATCAAGCTGGTTTCTGCTGTTGAAATATGTTTTTTAGGATATGATTCTGCACAATATAAATTCATATTCAGTGTGATCCCATTACAGGTTCAAAGGATATAGCCATTCTTTCAAAAAGTACTTATCTCACCGAGTTGAGGCGTTTTTGATTAGGAGTGGAAATAACTTTTGAATTTCATCACGCTGGTTTTTGCTGTTGAAATTAGTTGTTTAGGACATGATTCTGCACAATTTATGTCAAATTCAGTGTAATCCCTTCATAGGTTAAAAAGATATCGCCATTTGTTCAAAAAGTACTTATCTCACCGAGTTGAAGCGTTTTTGATTAGGAGTGGAAAAAACTTTTGAAATTCATCACGCTGGTTTCTGCTGTTGAAATATGTTGTTTAGGACATGATTCAGCACAATATATGTCAAATTCAGTATAATCCCTTCATAGGTTCAAAAGATATCGCCATTCGTTCAAAAAGTACTTATCTAACCGAGTTGAAGCGTTTTTGATTAGGAGTGGAAATAACTTTTGAATTTCATCACGCTGGTTTCTGCTGTTGAAATATGTTGTTTAGGACATGATTCTGCACAATATATGTCAAATTCAATGTAATCCCTTCATAGGTTCAAAAGATATCGCCATTCGTTCAAAAAGTACTTATCTCACCGAGTTGAAGCGTTTTTGGATTCGGAGTGGAAACAATCAATGAATTTCATCAAGCTGGTTTCTGCTGTTGAAATATGTTTTTTAGGATATGATTCTGCACAATATATGTCAAATTCAATGTAATCACATCACACGTTCAAAAGATATAGCCATTCGTTCAAAAACTGCTTATCTCACCGAGTTGAAGTATTTTGATTAGGAGTGGCAATAACTAATGAATTTCATCAAGTAGATTTCTACTGTTGAAATATGTTGTTTAGGACATGATTCTGCACAATATATGTCAAATTCAGTGTAATCCCTTCACAAGTTCAAAAGATATAGCCATTCGTTCAAAAAGTGCTTATATCACCGAGTTGAAGCATTTTTGATTAGGAGTGGAAATAACTAATGAATTTCATCAAGCTGGTTTCTGCTGTTGAAATATGTTGTTTAGGACATGATTCTGCACAATATATGTCAAATTTAGTGTAATCACATCACAGGTTCAAAAGATATAGCCATTCGTTCAAAAACTGCTTATCTTATTGGGTTGAAGCGTTTTTGATTAGAAGTGGAAATAACTGATGGATTTCGTCAAGCTGGTTTCTGCTGTTGAAATATGTTGTTTAGGACATGATTCTGCAAAACACATATCAAATTCAGTGTAATCCAGGGATTAGATCAAAAGATATAGCCATTCGTGAAAAAAGTGCTTATCTCACCGAGTTGAAGCGTTTTTGATTCGGAGTGGAAATAACTAATGAATTTCATCAAGCTGGTTTCTGCTGTTGAAATATGTTGTTTAGGATATGATTCTGCACAATATATGTCAAAGTCAGTGTGATCCCTTCACATATTCAAAAGATATAGCCATTCGTTCAAAAAGTACTTATCTCACCGAGTTGAAGCATTTTTGATTAGGAGTGGAAATAACTTTTGAATTCCATCACGCTGGTTTCTGCTGTTGAAATATGTTGTTTAGGACATGATTCTGCACAATATATGTCAAATTCAGTATAATCCCTTCATAGATTCAAAAGATATCGCCATTCGTTCAAAAAGTACTTATCTCACCGAGTTGAAGCGTTTTTGGATTCGGAGTGGAAATAATCAATGAATTTCATCAAGCTGGTTTCTGCTGTTGAAATATGTTTTTTAGGATATGATTCTGCACAATATATGTCAAATTCAGTGTAATCACATCACAGGTTCAAAAGATATAGCCATTCGTTCAAAAACTGCTTATCTTATCGGGTTGAAGCGTTTTTGATTAGGAGTGGAAATAACTAATGGATTTAATCAAGCTGGTTTATGCTGTTGAAATATGTTGTTTAGGACATGATTCTGCACAACACAAGTCAAATTCAGTGTAATCCAGCGACAAGATCAAAAGATATAGCCATTCGTGCAAAAAGTGCTTATCCCACCGAGTTGAAGCAATTTTGATTAGGAGTGGCAATAACTAATGAATTTCATCAAGTAGATTTCTACTGTTGAAATATATTGTTTAGGACATGATTCTGCACAATATATGTCAAATTCAGTGTAATCCCTTCACAAGTTCAAAAGATATAGCCATTCGTTCAAAAAGTGCTTATCTTATCGGGTTGAAGCGTTTTTGATTAGGAGTGGAAATAACTAATGGATTTAATCAAGCTGGTTTCTGCTGTTGAAATATGTTGTTTAGGACATGATTCTGCACAACACATGTCAAATTCAGTGTAATCCAGCGACAAGATCAAAAGATATAGCCATTCGTGCAAAAAGTGCTTATCTTACCGAGTTGAAGCAATTTTGATTAGGAGTGGCAATAACTAATGAATTTCATCAAGTAGATTTCTACTGTTGAAATATATTGTTTAGGACATGATTCTGCAAAATATATGTCAAATTCAGTATAATCCCTTCATAGGTTCAAAAGGTATCGCCATTCGTTCAAAAAGTACTTATCTCACCGAGTTGAAGCGTTTTTGGATTCGGAGTGGAAATAATCAATGAATTTCATCAAGCTGGTTTCTGCTGTTGAAATATGTTTTTTAGGATATGATTCTGCACAACACATGTCAAATTCAGTGTAATCCAGGGACAAGATCAAAGGATATAGCCATTCGTGAAAAAAGTGCTTATCTCACCGAGTTGAAGCGTTTTTGATTCGGAGTGGAAATAACTAATGAATTTCATCCAGCTGGTTTCTGCTGTTGAAATATGTTGTTTAGGATATGATTCTGCAATATATATGTCAAAGTCAGTGTGATCCCTTCACATGTTCAAAAGATATAGCCATTCGTTCAAAAAGTACTTATCTCACCGAGTTGAAGCATTTTTGATTAGGAGTGGAAATAACTTTTGAATTCCATCACGCTGGTTTCTGCTGTTGAAATATGTTGTTTAGGACATGATTCTGCCCAATATATGTCAAATTCAGTATAATCCCTTCATAGGTTCAAAAGATATCGCCATTCGTTCAAAAAGTACTTATCTCACCGAGTGTAAGCGTTTTTGGATTTGGAGTGGAAATTATCAATGAATTTCATCAAGCTGGTTTCTGCTGTTGAAATATGTTTTTTAGGATATGATTCTGCACAATATAAATTCATATTCAGTGTGATCCCATTACAGGTTCAAAGGATATAGCCATTCTTTCAAAAAGTACTTATCTCACCGAGTTGAGGCGTTTTTGATTAGGAGTGGAAATAACTTTTGAATTTCATCACGCTGGTTTTTGCTGTTGAAATTAGTTGTTTAGGACATGATTCTGCACAATTTATGTCAAATTCAGTGTAATCCCTTCATAGGTTAAAAAGATATCGCCATTTGTTCAAAAAGTACTTATCTCACCGAGTTGAAGCGTTTTTGATTAGGAGTGGAAAAAACTTTTGAAATTCATCACGCTGGTTTCTGCTGTTGAAATATGTTGTTTAGGACATGATTCAGCACAATATATGTCAAATTCAGTATAATCCCTTCATAGGTTCAAAAGATATCGCCATTCGTTCAAAAAGTACTTATCTAACCGAGTTGAAGCGTTTTTGATTAGGAGTGGAAATAACTTTTGAATTTCATCACGCTGGTTTCTGCTGTTGAAATATGTTGTTTAGGACATGATTCTGCACAATATATGTCAAATTCAGTGTAATCCAGCGACAAGATCAAAAGATATAGCCATTCGTAAAAAAAGTGCTTATCTCACCGAGTTGAAGCAATTTTGATTAGGAGTGGCAATAACTAATGAATTTCATCAAGTAGATTTCTACTGTTGAAATATGTTGTTTAGAACATGATTCTGCACAATATATGTCAAATTCAGTGTAATCCCTTCACAAGTTCAAAAGATATAGCCATTCGTTCAAAAAGTGCTTATCTCACAAAGTTGAAGCGTTTTTGATTAGGAGTGGAAATAACTAATGCATTTCATCACGCTGTTTTCTGCTGTTGAAATATGTTGTTTCGGATATGATTCTGCACAATATATGTCAAAGTCAGTGTGATCCCTTCACATGTTCAAAAAGATATAGCCATTTCGATCAAAAAGTACTTATCTTACCGATTTGAAGCGTTTTTGATTAGGAGTGGAAATAACTAATGAATTTCATCAAGCTGGTTTCTGCTGTTGAAATATGATGTTTATGATATGATTCTGCACAATATTTGTCAAAGTCAGTGTGATCCCATTACAGGTTCATAGGATATAGCCATTCGTTCAAAAAGGACTTATCTCACCGAGTTGAAGTGTTTTTGATTCGGAGTGGAAATAACAGGTGAATTTCATCAAGCTGGTTTCTACTGTTGAAATATGTTGTTTAGGATTTGATTCTGCACAATATATATCACATTTAGTGTAATCACATCACAGGTTCAAAAGATAAAGCCATTCGTTCAAAAACTGCTTATCTTACCGGGTTGAAGCGTTTTTGATTCGGAGTGGAAATAATTGATGGATTTCGTCAATCTGGTTTCTGCTGTTGAAATATGTTGTTTAGGAAGTGATTCTGCACAATATATATCAAATTTAGTGTAATCCAGACACAAGTTCAAAAGATATAGCCATTCGATCAAAAAGTGCTGATCTCACCGAGTTGAAGCGTTTATGATTCGCAGTGGAAATAACTAATGAAAGAGTCAAGATGCTTTCTGCTGTCTATATATGTTGTTCAGGACATGATTCTGCACAATATATGTCTACTTCAGTATAATCCCATCATAGGTTCAAAAGATATAGCCATTCGTTCAAAAAGTGCTTAACTGACCGAGTTGAGACGTTTCTGATTAGGAGTGGAAATAACTAATGAATTTCATCAAGCTGGTTCTGCTGTTGAAATATGTTGTTTTAGGACATGATTCTGCACAATAAATGTCATTTTCAGTGCAATCCAGCTACAAGTTCAAAAGATATAGCTATTCGATCAAAAAGTGCTTATCTGACCGAGTTGAAGCGTTTTTGATTCGGAATGGAAATAACTAATGAATTTCATCAAACTGGCTTCTGCTGTTGAAATATGTTTTTTAGGATATGATTCTGCACAATATATGTCAAATTTACTGTAATCATATCACAGGTTCAAAAGATAAAGCCATTCGTTCAAAAACTGCTTATCTTATCGGGTTGAAGCGTTTTTGATTAGGAGTGGAAATAACTAATGGATTTAATCCAGCTGGTTTCTGCTGTTGAAATATGTTGTTTAGGACAAGATTCTGCACAACACATGTAAAATTCAGTGTAATCCAGCGACAAGATCAAAAGATATAGCCATTCGTGCAAAAAGTGCTTATCTCACCGAGTTGAAGCATTTTTGATTAGGAGTGGAAATAACTAATGAATTTAATCAAGCTGGTTTCTGCTGTTGAAATATGTTGTTTAGGATATGATTCTGCACAATATATGTCAAAGTCAGTGTGATCCCATTACAGGTTCATAGGATATAGCCATTCGTTCAAAAAGGACTTATCTCACCGATTGAGGTGTTTTTGATTCGGAGTGGAAATAACAGGTGAATTTCATCAAGCACGTTTCAGCTGTTGAAATATGTTGTTTAGGATATGATTCTGCACAATATATATCAAATTTAGTGTAATCACATCAAAGGTTCAAAAGACATGGCCATTCGTTCAAAAACTGCTTATCTTATCGGGTTGAAGCGTTTTTGATTAGGAGTGGAAATAATTGATGGATTTCGTCAAGCTGGTTTCTGCTGTTGAAATATGTTGTTTAGGAAGTGATTCTGCACAATATATATCAAATTTAGTGTAATCCAGACACAAGTTCAAAAGATATAGCCATTCGATCAAAAAGTGCTGATCTCACCGAGTTGAAGCGTTTATGATTCGCAGTGGAAATAACTAATGAAAGAATCAAGATGCTTTCTGCTGTCTATATATATTGTTCAGGACATGATTCTGCACAATATATGTCAACTTCAGTATAATCCCATCACAGGTTCAAAAGATATTGCCATTCGTTCAAAAAGTGCTTAACTGACCGAGTTGAGACGTTTCTGATTAGGATTGGAAATAACTAATGAATTTCATCAAGCTGGTTCCTGCTGTTGAAATATGTTGTTTAGGACATGATTCTGCACAATAAATGTCATTTTCAGTGCAATCCAGCTACAAGTTCAATAGATATATCTATTCGATCAAAAAGTGCTTATCTGACCGAGTTGAAGCGTTTTTGATTCGGAGTGGAAATAACTAATGAATTTCATCAAACTGGTTTCTGCTGTTGAAATATGTTGTTTAGGACAAGATTCTGCACAACACATGTAAAATTCAGTGTAATCCAGCGACAATATCAAAAGATATAGCCATTCGTGCAAAAAGTGCTTATCTCACATAGTTGAAGCAATTTTGATTAGGTGTGGAAATAACTAATTAATTTCATCAAGCTGGTTTCTGCTGTTGAAATATGTTGTTTAGGATATGATTCTGCACAATATATGTCAAAGTCAGTGTGATCCCATTACAGGTTCAAAGGATATAGCCATTCGTTCAAAAAGGACTTATCTCACCGAGTTGAAGCATTTTTGATTAGGAGTGGAAATAACTAATGAATTTCATCAAGTAGATTTCTACTGTTGAAATATGTTGTTTAGGACATGATTCTGCACAATATATGTCAAATTCAGTGTAATCCCTTCACAAGCTCAAAAGATATAGCCATTCCTTCAAAAAGTACTTATCTCACCGAGTTGAAGCGTTTTTGATTAGGAGTGGAAATAACTAATGAATTTCATCAAGCTGGTTTCTGCTGTTGAAATATGTTGTTTATGACATGATTCTGCACAATATATGTCAAATTCAGTGTAATCCCTTCACAAGTTCAAGAGATATAGCCATTCATTCAAAAAGTACTTATCTCACCGAGTTGAAGCGTTTTTGATTAGGAGTGGAAATAACTTTTGAATTTCACCACGCTGGTTTTTGCTCTTGAAATATGTTGTTCATGACATGATTCTGCACAATATATGTCAAATTCAGTGTAATCTCTTCATAGGTTAAAAAGATATCGCAATTCGTTCAAAAAGTACTTATCTCACCGAGTTGAAGCGTTTTTGATTAGGAGTGGAAAAAACTTTTGAATTTCATCACGCTGGTTTCTGCTGTTGAAATATGTTTTTTAGGACATGATTCAGCACAATATATGTCAAATTCAGTATAATCCCTTCATAGGTTCAAAATATATCGCCCTTCGTTCAAAAAGTGCTTATCTCACCGAGTTGAGGCGTTTTTGGATTCGGAGTGGAAATAATCAATGAATTTCATCAAGCTGGTTTCTGCTGTTGAAATATGTTGTTAGGTCAAGATTCTGCACAATATATGTCAAATTCAGTATAATCCCATCACATGTTCAAAAGTTATAGCCATTCGATCAAAAAGTGCTTATCTCACCGAGTTGAAGCAATTTTGATTAGGAGTGGAAAAAACTAATGAATTTCATCAAGCTGGTTTCTGACTTTTAAATATGTTGTTTAGGACATAATTCTGCACAATATATGTCCCATTCAGTGAAATCCAATCAAAAGATCAAAGGATATAGCTATTCGATCAAAAAGTGTTTATCTCACCGAGTTGAAGCGTTTTTGATTTGAGTTGGAAATAACTAATGAATTTCATCAAACTGGTTTCTGCTGTTGTAATATGTTTTTTAGGATATGATTCTGCACAATATATGTCAAATTTACTGTAATCATATCACAGGTTCAAAAAATAAAGCCATTCGTTCAAAAACTGATTATCTTATTGGGTTGAAGCGTTTTTGATTAGGAGTGGAAATAACTAATGGATTTAATCCACCTGTTTTCTGCTGTTGAAATATGTTGTTTAGGACAAGATTCTGCACAACACATGTCAAATTCAGTGTAATCCAGCGACAAGATCAAAAGATATAGCCATTCGTGCAAAAAGTGCTTATCTCACCGAGTTGAAGCAATTTTGATTAGGTGTGGAAATAACTAATGAATTTCATCAAGCTGGTTTCTGCTGTTGAAATATGTTGTTTAGGACATGATTCTGCACAATATATGTCAAAGTCAGTGTGATCCCATTACAGGTTCAAAGGATATAGCCATTCGTTCAAAAAGGACTTATCTCACCGAGTTGAAGCGTTTTTGATTAGGAGTGGCAATAACTAATGAATTTCATCAAGTAGATTTCTACTGTTGAAATATATTGTTTAGGACATGATTCTGCACAATATATGTCAAATTCAGTGTAATCCCTTCACAAGTTCAAAAGATATAGCCATTCGTTCAAAAATTGCTTATCTTATCGGGTTGAAGCGTTTTTGATTAGGAGTGGAAATAACTAATGGATTTAATCAAGCTGGTTTCTGCTGTTGAAATATGTTGTTTAGGACATGATTCTGCACAACACATGTCAAATTCAGTGTAATCCAGCGACAAGATCAAAAGATATAGCCATTCGTGCAAAAACGACTTATCTCACCGAGTTGAAGCAATTTTGATTAGGAGTGGCAATAACTAATGAATTTCATCAAGTAGATTTCTACTGTTGAAATATATTGTTTAGGACATGATTCTGCACAATATATGTCAAATTCAGTGTAATCCCTTCACAAGTTCAAAAGATATAGCCATTCGTTCAAAAAGTGCTTATCTCACCAAGTTGAAGCGTTTTTGATTAGGAGTGGAAATAACTAATGAATTTCATCAAGCTGGTTTCTGCTGTTGAAATATGTTGTTTAGGATATGATTCTGCACAATATATGTCAAAGTCAGTGTGATCCCTTCACATGTTCAAAAGATATAGCCATTCGTTCAAAAAGTACTTATCTTACCGATTTGAAGCGTTTTTGATTAGGAGTGGAAATAACTAATGAATTTCATCAAGCTGGTTTCTGCTTTTGAAATATGTTGTTTAGGACATGATTCTGCACAATATATGTCAAATTCAATGAAATCCCATTACAGGTTCAAAGGATATAGCCATTCGTCCAAAAAGTATTTATGTCACCAAGTTGAAGAGTTTTTGATTAGTATCGGAAATAACCAATGAATTTCGTTAAGCTGGTTTCTGCTGTTGAAATATGTTGTTAGGTCAAGATTCTGCACAATATATGTCATATTCAGAGATATCCCATCAAAAGTCCAAAAGATATAGCCATTCGTTCAAAAAGTGCTTAACTCACCGAATTGAGACGTTTCTGATTAGGAGTGGAAATAACTAATGAATTTCATCAAGCTGGTTTCTGCTGTTGAAATATGTTGTTTAGGACATGATTCTGCACAATATATGTCAAATTCTTGTGAGCCCATTACAGGTTGAACGGATATAGCCATTCGTTCAAAACGTGCTTATGAGACCGAGTTGAAGCATTTTTCATTAGGAGTGCAAATAGCTAATGAATTTCATTAAGCTGGTTCCTGCTGTTGAAATATGTTGTTTAGGACAAGATTCTGCACAAAATATGTCAAATTCAGTATAATCCAGCGACAAGTTCAAAAGATATTGCCAATCGATCAAAAAGTGCTTATCTCACCGAGTTGAAGCATTTTTGATTAGGAGTGGAAATAACTGATGGATTTCGTCAAGCTGGTTTCTGCTGTTGAAATATGTTGTTTAGGACATGATTCTGCAAAACACATATCAAATTCAGTGTAATCCAGGGATAAGATCAAAAGATATAGCCATTCGTGAAAAAAGTGCTTATCTCACCGAGTTGAAGCGTTTTTGATTCGGAGTGGATATAACTAATGAATTTCATCAAGCTGGTTTCTGCTGTTGAAATATGTTGTTTAGGATATGATTCTGCAATATATATGTCAAAGTCAGTGTGATCCCTTCACATGTTCAAAAGATATAGCCATTCGTTCAAAAAGTACTTATCTCACCGAGTTGAAGCATTTTTGATTAGGAGTGGAAATAACTTTTGAATTCCATCAAGCTGGTTTCTGCTGTTGAGATATGTTGTTTAGGACATGATTCTGCCCAATATATGTCAAATTCAGTATAATCCCTTCATAGGTTCAAAAGATATCGCCATTCGTTCAAAAAGTACTTATCTCACCGAGTTGAAGCGTTTTTGGATTCGGAGTGGAAATAATCAATGAATTTCATCAAGCTGGTTTCTGCTGTTGAAATATGTTTTTTAGGATATGATTCTGCACAATATAAATTCATATTCAGTGTGATCCCATTACAGGTTCAAAGGATATAGCCATTCTTTCAAAAATTACTTATCTCACCGAGTTGAGGCGTTTTTGATTAGGAGTGGAAATAACTTTTGAATTTCATCACGCTGGTTTTTGCTGTTGAAATTAGTTGTTTAGGACATGATTCTGCACAATTTATGTCAAATTCAGTGTAATCCCTTCATAGGTTAAAAAGATATCGCCATTTGTTCAAAAAGTACTTATCTCACCGAGTTGAAGCGTTTTTGATTAGGAGTGGAAAAAACTTTTGAAATTCATCACGCTGGTTTCTGCTGTTGAAATATGTTGTTTAGGACATGATTCAGCACAATATATGTCAAATTCAGTATAATCCCTTCATAGGTTCAAAAGATATCGCCATTCGTTCAAAAAGTACTTATCTAACCGAGTTGAAGCGTTTTTGATTAGGAGTGGAAATAACTTTTGAATTTCATCACGCTGGTTTCTGCTGTTGAAATATGTTGTTTAGGACATGATTCTGCACAATATATGTCAAATTCAATGTAATCCCTTCATAGGTTCAAAAGATATCGCCATTCGTTCAAAAAGTACTTATCTCACCGAGTTGAAGCGTTTTTGGATTCGGAGTGGAAACAATCAATGAATTTCATCAAGCTGGTTTCTGCTGTTGAAATATGTTTTTTAGGATATGATTCTGCACAATATATGTCAAATTCAATGTAATCACATCACACGTTCAAAAGATATAGCCATTCGTTCAAAAACTGCTTATCTTATCGGGTTGAAGCGTTTTTGATTAGGAGTGGAAATAACTAATGGATTTAATCAAGCTGGTTTCTGCTGTTGAAATATGTTGTTTAGGACATGATTCTGCACAACACATGTCAAATTCAGTGTAATCCAGCGACAAGATCAAAAGATATAGCCATTCGTTCAAAAAGTGCTTATCTCACAAAGTTGAAGCGTTTTTGATTAGGAGTGGAAATAACTAATGCATTTCATCAAGCTGGTTTCTGCTGTTGAAATATGTTGTTTAGGATATGATTCTGCACAATATATGTCAAAGTCAGTGTGATCCCTTCACATGTTCAAAAGATATAGCCATTCGATCAAAAAGTACTTATCTTACCGATTTGAAGCGTTTTTGATTAGGAGTGGAAATAACTAATGAATTTCATCAAGCTGGTTTCTGCTGTTGAAATATGATGTTTATGATATGATTCTGCACAATATTTGTCAAAGTCAGTGTGATCCCTTCACATGTTCAAAAGATATAGCCATTCGTTCAAAAAGTACTTATCTTACCGATTTGAAGCGTTTTTGATTAGGAGTGGAAATAACTAATGAATTTCATCAAGCTGGTTTCTGCTGTTGAAATATGTTGTTTAGGATATGATTCTGCACAATATATGTCAAAGTCAGTGTGATCCCTTCACATGTTCAAAAGATATAGCCATTCGTTCAAAAAGTACTTATCTTACCGATTTGAAGCGTTTTTGATTAGGAGTGGCAATAACTAATGAATTTCATCAAGTAGATTTCTACTGTTGAAATATATTGTTTAGGACATGATTCTGCACAATATATGTCAAATTCAGTGTAATCCCTTCACAAGTTCAAAAGATATAGCCATTCGTTCAAAAAGTGCTTATCTCACCAAGTTGAAGCGTTTTTGATTAGGAGTGGAAATAACTAATGAATTTCATCAAGCTGGTTTCTGCTGTTGAAATATGTTGTTAGGTCAAGATTCTGCACAATATATGTCATATTCAGAGATATCCCATCAAAAGTCCAAAAGATATAGCCATTCGTTCAAAAAGTGCTTAACTCACCGAATTGAGACGTTTCTGATTAGGAGTGGAAATAACTAATGAATTTCATCAAGCTGGTTTCTGCTGTTGAAATATGTTGTTTAGGACATGATTCTGCACAATATATGTCAAATTCTTGTGAGCCCATTACAGGTTGAACGGATATAGCCATTCGTTCAAAACGTGCTTATGAGACCGAGTTGAAGCATTTTTCATTAGGAGTGCAAATAGCTAATGAATTTCATTAAGCTGGTTCCTGCTGTTGAAATATGTTGTTTAGGACAAGATTCTGCACAAAATATGTCAAATTCAGTATAATCCAGCGACAAGTTCAAAAGATATTGCCAATCGATCAAAAAGTGCTTATCTCACCGAGTTGAAGCATTTTTGATTAGGAGTGGAAATAACTGATGGATTTCGTCAAGCTGGTTTCTGCTGTTGAAATATGTTGTTTAGGACATGATTCTGCAAAACACATATCAAATTCAGTGTAATCCAGGGATAAGATCAAAAGATATAGCCATTCGTGAAAAAAGTGCTTATCTCACCGAGTTGAAGCGTTTTTGATTCGGAGTGGATATAACTAATGAATTTCATCAAGCTGGTTTCTGCTGTTGAAATATGTTGTTTAGGATATGATTCTGCAATATATATGTCAAAGTCAGTGTGATCCCTTCACATGTTCAAAAGATATAGCCATTCGTTCAAAAAGTACTTATCTCACCGAGTTGAAGCATTTTTGATTAGGAGTGGAAATAACTTTTGAATTCCATCAAGCTGGTTTCTGCTGTTGAGATATGTTGTTTAGGACATGATTCTGCCCAATATATGTCAAATTCAGTATAATCCCTTCATAGGTTCAAAAGATATCGCCATTCGTTCAAAAAGTACTTATCTCACCGAGTTGAAGCGTTTTTGGATTCGGAGTGGAAATAATCAATGAATTTCATCAAGCTGGTTTCTGCTGTTGAAATATGTTTTTTAGGATATGATTCTGCACAATATAAATTCATATTCAGTGTGATCCCATTACAGGTTCAAAGGATATAGCCATTCTTTCAAAAAGTACTTATCTCACCGAGTTGAGGCGTTTTTGATTAGGAGTGGAAATAACTTTTGAATTTTATCACGCTGGTTTTTGCTGTTGAAATTAGTTGTTTAGGACATGATTCTGCACAATTTATGTCAAATTCAGTGTAATCCCTTCATAGGTTAAAAAGATATCGCCATTTGTTCAAAAAGTACTTATCTCACCGAGTTGAAGCGTTTTTGATTAGGAGTGGAAAAAACTTTTGAAATTCATCACGCTGGTTTCTGCTGTTGAAATATGTTGTTTAGGACATGATTCAGCACAATATATGTCAAATTCAGTATAATCCCTTCATAGGTTCAAAAGATATCGCCATTCGTTCAAAAAGTACTTATCTAACCGAGTTGAAGCGTTTTTGATTAGGAGTGGAAATAACTTTTGAATTTCATCACGCTGGTTTCTGCTGTTGAAATATGTTGTTTAGGACATGATTCTGCACAATATATGTCAAATTCAATGTAATCCCTTCATAGGTTCAAAAGATATCGCCATTCGTTCAAAAAGTACTTATCTCACCGAGTTGAAGCGTTTTTGGATTCGGAGTGGAAACAATCAATGAATTTCATCAAGCTGGTTTCTGCTGTTGAAATATGTTTTTTAGGATATGATTCTGCACAATATATGTCAAATTCAATGTAATCACATCACACGTTCAAAAGATATAGCCATTCGTTCAAAAACTGCTTATCTTATCGGGTTGAAGCGTTTTTGATTAGGAGTGGAAATAACTAATGGATTTAATCAAGCTGGTTTCTGCTGTTGAAATATGTTGTTTAGGACATGATTCTGCACAACACATGTCAAATTCAGTGTAATCCAGCGACAAGATCAAAAGATATAGCCATTCGTGCAAAAAGTGCTTATCTCACCGAGTTGAAGCAATTTTGATTAGGAGTGGCAATAACTAATGCATTTCATCAAGTAGATTTCTACTGTTGAAATATGTTGTTTAGGACATGATTCTGCACAATATATGTCAAATTCAGTGTAATCCCTTCACAAGTTCAAAAGATATAGCCATTCGTTCAAAAAGTGCTTATCTCACAAAGTTGAAGCGTTTTTGATTAGGAGTGGAAATAACTAATGCATTTCATCAAGCTGGTTCTGCTGTTGAAATATGTTGTTTAGGATATGATTCTGCACAATATATGTCAAAGTCAGTGTGATCCCTTCACATGTTCAAAAGATATAGCCATTCGATCAAAAAGTACTTATCTCACCGAGTTGAAGCATTTTTGATTAGGAGTGGAAATAACTAATGAATTTAATCAAGCTGGTTTCTGCTGTTGAAATATGTTGTTTAGGATATGATTCTGCACAATATATGTCAAAGTCAGTGTGATCCCATTACAGGTTCATAGGATATAGCCATTCGTTCAAAAAGGACTTATCTCACCGATTGAGGTGTTTTTGATTCGGAGTGGAAATAACAGGTGAATTTCATCAAGCTGGTTTCAGCTGTTGAAATATGTTGTTTAGGATATGATTCTGCACAATATATATCAAATTTAGTGTAATCACATCAAAGGTTCAAAAGACATGGCCATTCGTTCAAAAACTGCTTATCTTATCGGGTTGAAGCGTTTTTGATTAGGAGTGGAAATAATTGATGGATTTCGTCAAGCTGGTTTCTGCTGTTGAAATATGTTGTTTAGGAAGTGATTCTGCACAATATATATCAAATTTAGTGTAATCCAGACACAAGTTCAAAAGATATAGCCATTCGATCAAAAAGTGCTGATCTCACCGAGTTGAAGCGTTTATGATTCGCAGTGGAAATAACTAATGAAAGAATCAAGATGCTTTCTGCTGTCTATATATGTTGTTCAGGACATGATTCTGCACAATATATGTCAACTTCAGTATAATCCCATCACAGGTTCAAAAGATATTGCCATTCGTTCAAAAAGTGCTTAACTGACCGAGTTGAGACGTTTCTGATTAGGATTGAAAATAACTAATGAATTTCATCAAGCTGGTTCCTGCTGTTGAAATATGTTGTTTAGGACATGATTCTGCACAATAAATGTCATTTTCAGTGCAATCCAGCTACAAGTTCAATAGATATATCTATTCGATCAAAAAGTGCTTATCTGACCGAGTTGAAGCGTTTTTGATTCGGAGTGGAAATAACTAATGAATTTCATCAAACTGGTTTCTGCTGTTGAAATATGTTGTTTAGGACAAGATTCTGCACAACACTTGTAAAATTCAGTGTAATCCAGCGACAATATCAAAAGATATAGCCATTCGTGCAAAAAGTGCTTATCTCACATAGTTGAAGCAATTTTGATTAGGTGTGGAAATAACTAATTCATTTCATCAAGCTGGTTTCTGCTGTTGAAATATGTTGTTTAGGATATGATTCTGCACAATATATGTCAAAGTCAGTGTGATCCCATTTCAGGTTCAAAGGATATAGCCATTCGTTCAAAAAGGACTTATCTCACCGAGTTGAAGCGTTTTTGATTAGGAGTGGAAATAACTAATGAATTTCATCAAGCTGGTTTCTGCTGTTGAAATATGTTGTTTAGGACATGATTCTGCACAATAAATGTCATTTTCAGTGCAATCCAACAACAAGTTCAAAAGATATAGCTATTCGATCAAAAAGTGCTTATCTGACCGAGTTGAAGCGTTTTTGATTCGGAGTGGAAATAACTAATGAATTTCATCAAACTGGCTTCTGCTGTTGAAATATGTTTTTTAGGATATGATTCTTCACAATATATGTCAAATTTACTGTAATCATATCAAAGGTTCAAAAGATAAAGCCATTCGTTCAAAAACTGCTTATCTTATCGGGTTGAAGCGTTTTTGATTAGGAGTGGAAATAACTAATGGATTTAATCCAGCTGGTTTCTGCTGTTGAAATATGTTGTTTAGGACATGATTCTGCCCAATATATGTCAAATTCAGTATAATCCCTTCATAGGTTCAAAAGATATCGCCATTCGTTCAAAAAGTACTTATCTCACCGAGTTGAAGCATTTTTGGATTCGGAGTGGAAATAATCAATGAATTTCATCAAGCTGGTTTCTGCTGTTGAAATATGTTTTTTAGGATATGATTCTGCACAATATAAATTCATATTCAGTGTGATCCCATTACAGGTTCAAAGGATATAGCCATTCTTTCAAAAACTGCTTATCTCACCGAGTTGAGGCGTTTTTGATTAGGAGTGGAAATAACTTTTGAATTTCATCACGCTGGTTTTTGCTGTTGAAATTAGTTGTTTAGGACATGATTCTGCACAATTTATGTCAAATTCAGTGTAATCCCTTCATAGGTTAAAAAGATGTCGCCATTTGTTCAAAAAGTACTTATCTCACCGAGTTGAAGCGTTTTTGATTAGGAGTGGAAAAAACTTTTGAAATTCATCACGCTGGTTTCTGCTGTTGAAATATATTGTTTAGGACATGATTCAGCACAATATATGTCAAATTCAGTATAATCCCTTCATAGGTTCAAAAGATATCGCCATTCGTTCAAAAAGTACTTATCTCACCGAGTTGAAGCGTTTTTGATTAGGAGTGGAAATAACTTTTGAATTTCATCACGCTGGTTTCTGCTGTTGAAATATGTTGTTTAGGACATGATTCTGCACAATATATGTCAAATCCAATGTAATCCCTTCATAGGTTCAAAAGATATCGCCATTCGTTCAAAAAGTACTTATCTCACCGAGTTGAAGCGTTTTTGGATTCGGAGTGGAAACAATCAATGAATTTCATCAAGCTGGTTTCTGCTGTTGAAATATGTTTTTTAGGATATGATTCTGCACAATATATGTCAAATTCAATGTAATCACATCACAGGTTCAAAAGATATAGCCATTCGTTCAAAAACTGCTTATCTCATCGGGTTGAAGCGTTTTTGATTAGGAGTGGAAATAACTAATGGATTTAATCAAGCTGGTTTCTGCTGTTGAAATATGTTGTTTAGGACATGATTCTGCACAACACATGTCAAATTCAGTGTAATCCAGCGACAAGATCAAAAGATATAGCCATTCGTGCAAAAAGTGCTTATCTCACCGAGTTGAAGCAATTTTGATTAGGAGTGGCAATAACTAATGAATTTCATCAAGTAGATTTCTACTGTTGAAATATGTTGTTTAGGACATGATTCTGCACAATATATGTCAAATTCAGTGTAATCCCTTCACAAGTTCAAAAGATATAGCCATTCGTTCAAAAAGTGCTTATCTCACAAAGTTGAAGCGTTTTTGATTAGGAGTGGAAATAACTAATGCATTTCATCAAGCTGGTTTCTGCTGTTGAAATATGTTGTTTAGGATATGATTCTGCACAATATATGTCAAAGTCAGTGTGATCCCATTACAGGTTCATAGGATATAGCCATTCGTTCAAAAAGGACTTATCTCACCGAGTTGAAGTGTTTTTGATTCGGAGTGGAAATAACAGGTGAATTTCATCAAGCTGGTTTCTACTGTTGAAATATGTTGTTTAGGATATGATTCTGCACAATATATATCAAATTTAGTGTAATCACATCACAGGTTCAAAAGATATAGCCATTCGTTCAAAAACTGCTTATCTTACCGAGTTGAAGCGTTTATGATTCGCAGTGGAAATAACTAATGAAAGAATCAAGATGCTTTCTGCTGTCTATATATGTTGTTCAGGACATGATTCTGCACAATATATGTCAACTTCAGTATAATCCCATCACAGGTTCAAAAGATATAGCCATTCGTTCAAAAAGTGCTTAACTGACCGAGTTGAGACGTTTCTGATTAGGAGTGGAAATAACTAATGAATTTCATCAAGCTGGTTTCTGCTGTTGAAATATGTTGTTTAGGACATGATTCTGCACAATAAATGTCATTTTCAGTGCAATCCAGCAACAAGTTCAAAAGATATAGCTATTCGATCAAAAAGTGCTTATCTGACCGAGTTGAAGCGTTTTTGATTCGGAGTGGAAATAACTAATGAATTTCATCAAACTGGCTTCTGCTGTTGAAATATGTTTTTTAGGATATGATTCTGCACAATATATGTCAAATTTACTGTAATCATATCAAAGGTTCAAAAGATAAAGCCATTCGTTCAAAAACTGCTTATCTTATCGGGTTGAAGCGTTTTTGATTAGGAGTGGAAATAACTAATGGATTTAATCCAGCTGGTTTCTGCTGTTGAAATATGTTGTTTAGGACATGATTCTGCCCAATATATGTCAAATTCAGTATAATCCCTTCATAGGTTCAAAAGATATCGCCATTCGTTCAAAAAGTACTTATCTCACCGAGTTGAAGCATTTTTGGATTCGGAGTGGAAATAATCAATGAATTTCATCAAGCTGGTTTCTGCTGTTGAAATATGTTTTTTAGGATATGATTCTGCACAATATAAATTCATATTCAGTGTGATCCCATTACAGGTTCAAAGGATATAGCCATTCTTTCAAAAACTGCTTATCTCACCGAGTTGAGGCGTTTTTGATTAGGAGTGGAAATAACTTTTGAATTTCATCACGCTGGTTTTTGCTGTTGAAATTAGTTGTTTAGGACATGGTTCTGCACAATTTATGTCAAATTCAGTGTAATCCCTTCATAGGTTAAAAGATATCGCCATTTGTTCAAAAAGTACTTATCTCACCGAGTTGAAGCGTTTTTGATTAGGAGTGGAAAAAACTTTTGAAATTCATCACGCTGGTTTCTGCTGTTGAAATATGTTGTTTTGGACATGATTCAGCACAATATATGTCAAATTCAGTATAATCCCTTCATAGGTTCAAAAGATATCGCCATTCGTTCAAAAAGTACTTATCTCACCGAGTTGAAGCGTTTTTGATTAGGAGTGGAAATAACTTTTCAATTTCATCACGCTGGTTTCTGCTGTTGAAATATGTTGTTTAGGACATGATTCTGCACAATATATGTCAAATTCAATGTAATCCCTTCATAGGTTCAAAAGATATCGCCATTCGTTCAAAAAGTACTTATCTCACCGAGTTGAAGCGTTTTTGGATTCGGAGTGGAAACAATCAATGAATTTCATCAAGCTGGTTTCTGCTGTTGAAATATGTTTTTTAGGATATGATTCTGCACAATATATGTCAAATTCAATGTAATCAGATCACAGGTTCAAAAGATATAGCCATTCGTTCAAAAACTGCTTATCTTATCGGGTTGAAGCGTTTTTGATTAGGAGTGGAAATAACTAATGGATTTAATCAAGCTGGTTTCTGCTGTTGAAATATGTTGTTTAGGACATGATTCTGCACAACACATGTCAAATTCAGTGTAATCCAGCGACAAGATCAAAAGATATAGCCATTCGTGCAACAAGTGCTTATCTCACCGAGTTGAAGCAATTTTGATTAGGAGTGGCAATAACTAATGAATTTCATCAAGTAGATTTCTACTGTTGAAATATGTTGTTTAGGACATGATTCTGCACAATATATGTCAAATTCAGTGTAATCCCTTCACAAGTTCAAAAGATATAGCCATTCGTTCAAAAAGTGCTTATCTCACAAAGTTGAAGCGTTTTTGATTAGGAGTGGAAATAACTAATGAATTTCATCAAGCTGGTTTCTGCTGTTGAAATATGTTGTTTATGACATGATTCTGCACAATATATGTCAAATTCAGTGTAATCCCTTCACAAGTTCAAGAGATATAGCCATTCATTCAAAAAGTACTTATCTCACCGAGTTGAAGCGTTTTTGATTAGGAGTGGAAATAACTTTTGAATTTCACCACGCTGGTTTTTGCTCTTGAAATATGTTGTTCATGACATGATTCTGCACAATATATGTCAAATTCAGTATAATCTCTTCATAGGTTAAAAAGATATCGCCATTCGTTCAAAAAGTACTTATCTCACCGAGTTGAAGCGTTTTTGATTCGGAGTGGATATAACTAATGAATTTCATCAAGCTGGTTTCTGCTGTTGAAATATGTTGTTTAGGATATGATTCTGCAATATATATGTCAAAGTCAGTGTGATCCCTTCACATGTTCAAAAGATATAGCCATTCGTTCAAAAAGTACTTATCTCACCGAGTTGAAGCATTTTTGATTAGGAGTGGAAATAACTTTTGAATTCCATCAAGCTGGTTTCTGCTGTTGAAATATGTTGTTTAGGACATGATTCTGCCCAATATATGTCAAATTCAATGTAATCCCTTCATAGGTTCAAAAGATATCGCCATTCGTTCAAAAAGTACTTATCTCACCGAGTTGAAGCGTTTTTGGATTCGGAGTGGAAATAATCAATGAATTTCATCAAGCTGGTTTCTGCTGTTGAAATATGTTTTTTAGGATATGATTCTGCAAAATATAAATTCATATTCAGTGTGATCCCATTACAGGTTCAAAGGATATAGCCATTCTTTCAAAAAGTACTTATCTCACCGAGTTGAGGCGTTTTTGATTAGGAGTAGAAATAACTTTTGAATTTCATCACGCTGGTTTTTGCTGTTGAAATTAGTTGTTTAGGACATGATTCTGCACAATTTATGTCAAATTCAGTGTAATCCCTTCATAGGTTAAAAAGATATCGCCATTTGTTCAAAAAGTACTTATCTCACCGAGTTGAAGCGTTTTTGATTAGGAGTGGAAAAAACTTTTGAATTTCATCACGCTGGTTTCTGCTGTTGAAATATGTTGTTTAGGACATGATTCAGCACAATATATGTCAAATTCAGTATAATCCCTTCATAGGTTCAAAAGATATCGCCATTCGTTCAAAAAGTACTTATCTCACCGAGTTGAAGCGTTTTTGATTAGGAGTGGAAATAACTTTTGAATTTCATCACGCTGGTTTCTGCTGTTGAAATATGTTGTTTAGGACATGATTCTGCACAATATATGTCAAATTCAATGTAATCCCTTCATAGGTTCAAAAGATATCGCCATTCGTTCAAAAAGTACTTATCTCACCGAGTTGAAGCGTTTTTGGATTCGGAGTGGAAACAATCAATGAATTTCATCAAGCTGGTTTCTGCTGTTGAAATATGTTTTTAGGATATGATTCTGCACAATATATGTCAAATTCAATGTAATCACATCACAGGTTCAAAAGATATAGCCATTCGTTCAAAAACTGCTTATCTTATCGGGTTGAAGCGTTTTTGATTAGGAGTGGAAATAACTAATGGATTTAATCAAGCTGGTTTCTGCTGTTGAAATATGTTGTTTAGGACATGATTCTGCACAACACATGTCAAATTCAGTGTAATCCAGCGACAAGATCAAAAGATATAGCCATTCGTGCAAAAAGTGCTTATCTCACCGAGTTGAAGCAATTTTGATTAGGAGTGGCAATAACTAATGAATTTCATCAAGTAGATTTCTACTGTTGAAATATGTTGTTTAGGACATGATTCTGCACAATATATGTCAAATTCAGTGTAATCCCTTCACAAGTTCAAAAGATATAGCCATTCGTTCAAAAAGTGCTTATCTCACAAAGTTGAAGCGTTTTTGATTAGGAGTGGAAATAACTAATGCATTTCATCAAGCTGGTTTCTGCTGTTGAAATATGTTGTTTAGGATATGATTCTGCACAATATATGTCAAAGTCAGTGTGATCCCTTCACATGTTCAAAAGATATAGCCATTCGATCAAAAAGTACTTATCTTACCGATTTGAAGCGTTTTTGATTAGGAGTGGAAATAACTAATGAATTTCATCAAGCTGGTTTCTGCTGTTGAAATATGATGTTTATGATATGATTCTGCACAATATTTGTCAAAGTCAGTGTGATCCCATTACAGGTTCGTAGGATATAGCCATTCGTTCAAAAAGGACTTATCTCACCGAGTTGAAGTGTTTTTGATTCGGAGTGGAAATAACAGGTGAATTTCATCAAGCTGGTTTCTACTGTTGAAATATGTTGTTTAGGATATGATTCTGCACAATATATATCAAATTTAGTGTAATCACATCACAGGTTCAAAAGATATAGCCATTCGTTCAAAAACTGCTTATCTTACCGGGTTGAAGCGTTTTTGATTCGGAGTGGAAATAATTGATGGATTTCGTCAATCTGGTTTCTGCTGTTGAAATATGTTGTTTAGGACATGATTCTGCACAATATATATCAAATTTAGTGTAATCCAGACACAAGTTCAAAAGATATAGCCATTCGATCAAAAAGTGCTGATCTCACCGAGTTGAAGCGTTTATGATTCGCAGTGGAAATAACTAATGAAAGAATCAAGATGCTTTCTGCTGTCTATATATGTTGTTCAGGACATGATTCTGCACAATATATGTCAACTTCAGTATAATCCCATCACAGGTTCAAAAGATATAGCCATTCGTTCAAAAAGTGCTGAACTGACCGAGTTGAGACGTTTCTGATTAGGAGTGGAAATAACTAATGAATTTCATCAAGCTGGTTTCTGCTGTTGAAATATGTTGTTTAGGACCTGATTCTGCACAATAAATGTCATTTTCAGTGCAATCCAGCAACAAGTTCAAAAGATATAGCTATTCGATCAAAAAGTGCTTATCTGACCGAGTTGAAGCGTTTTTGATTCGGAGTGGATATAACTAATGAATTTCATCAAACTGGCTTCTGCTGTTGAAATATGTTTTTTAGGATATGATTCTGCACAATATATGTCAAATTTACTGTAGTCATATCACAGGTTCAAAAGATAAAGCCATTCGTTCAAAAACTGCTTATCTTATCGGGTTGAAGCGTTTTTGATTAGGAGTGGAAATAACTAATGAATTTCATCAAGCTGGTTTCTGCTGTTGAAATATGTTGTTTAGGACCTGATTCTGCACAATAAATGTCATTTTCAGTGCAATCCAGCAACAAGTTCAAAAGATATAGCTATTCGATCAAAAAGTGCTTATCTGACCGAGTTGAAGCGTTTTTGATTCGGAGTGGAAATAACTAATGAATTTCATCAAACTGGCTTCTGCTGTTGAAATATGTTTTTTAGGATATGATTCTGCACAATATATGTCAAATTTACTGTAGTCATATCACAGGTTCAAAAGATAAAGCCATTCGTTCAAAAACTGCTTATCTTATCGGGTTGAAGCGTTTTTGATTAGGAGTGGAAATAACTAATGGATTTAATCCAGCTGGTTTCTGCTGTTGAAATATGTTGTTTAGGACAAGATTCTGCACAACACATGTAAAATTCAGTGTAATCCAGCGACAATATCAAAAGATATAGCCATTCGTGCAAAAAGTGCTTATCTCACCGAGTTGAAGCATTTTTGATTAGGAGTGGAAATAACTAATGAATTTAATCAAGCTGGTTTCTGCTGTTGAAATATGTTGTTTAGGATATGATTCTGCACAATATATGTCAAAGTCAGTGTGATCCCATTACAGGTTCATAGGATATAGCCATTCGTTCAAAAAGGACTTATCTCACCGATTGAGGTGTTTTTGATTCGGAGTGGAAATAACAGGTGAATTTCATCAAGCTGGTTTCAGCTGTTGAAATATGTTGTTTAGGATATGATTCTGCACAATATATATCAAATTTAGTGTAATCACATCAAAGGTTCAAAAGACATGGCCATTCGTTCAAAAACTGCTTATCTTATCGGGTTGAAGCGTTTTTGATTAGGAGTGGAAATAATTGATGGATTTCGTCAAGCTGGTTTCTGCTGTTGAAATATGTTGTTTAGGAAGTGATTCTGCACAATATATATCAAATTTAGTGTAATCCAGACACAAGTTCAAAAGATATAGCCATTCGATCAAAAAGTGCTGATCTCACCGAGTTGAAGCGTTTATGATTCGCAGTGGAAATAACTAATGAAAGAATCAAGATGCTTTCTGTTGTCTATATATGTTGTTCAGGACATGATTCTGCACAATATATGTCAACTTCAGTATAATCCCATCACAGGTTCAAAAGATATTGCCATTCGTTCAAAAAGTGCTTAACTGACCGAGTTGAGACGTTTCTGATTAGGATTGGAAATAACTAATGAATTTCATCAAGCTGGTTCCTGCTGTTGAAATATGTTGTTTAGGATATGATTCTGCACAATATATGTCAAAGTCAGTGTGATCCCATTACAGGTTCAAAGGATATAGCCATTCGTTCAAAAAGGACTTATCTCACCGAGTTGAAGCATTTTTGATTAGCAGTGGAAATAACTAATGAATTTCATCAAGTAGATTTCTACTGTTGAAATATGTTGTTTAGGACATGATTCTGCACAATATATGTCAAATTCAGTGTAATCCCTTCACAAGCTCAAAAGATATAGCCATTCCTTCAAAAAGTACTTATCTCACCGAGTTGAAGCGTTTTTGATTAGGAGTGGAAATAACTTTTGAATTTCACCACGCTGGTTTTTGCTCTTGAAATATGTTGTTCATGACATGATTCTGCACAATATATGTCAAATTCAGTGTAATCTCTTCATAGGTTAAAAAGATATCGCCATTCGTTCAAAAAGTACTTATCTCACCGAGTTGAAGCGTTTTTGATTCGGAGTGGATATAACTAATGAATTTCATCAAGCTGGTTTCTTCTGTTGAAATATGTTGTTTAGGATATGATTCTGCAATATATATGTCAAAGTCAGTGTGATCCCTTCACATGTTCAAAAGATATAGCCATTCGTTCAAAAAGTACTTATCTCACCGAGTTGAAGCATTTTTGATTAGGAGTGGAAATAACTTTTGAATTCCATCAAGCTGGTTTCTGCTGTTGAAATATGTTGTTTAGGACATGATTCTGCCCAATATATGTCAAATTCAGTATAATCCCTTCATAGGTTCAAAAGATATCGCCATTCGTTCAAAAAGTACTTATCTCACCGAGTTGAAGCTTTTTTGGATTCGGAGTGGAAATAATCAATGAATTTCATCAAGCTGGTTTCTGCTGTTGAAATATGTTTTTTAGGATATGATTCTGCACAATATAAATTCATATTCAGTGTGATCCCATTACAGGTTCAAAGGATATAGCCATTCTTTCAAAAACTGCTTATCTCACCGAGTTGAGACGTTTTTGATTAGGAGTGGAAATAACTTTTGAATTTCATCACGCTGGTTTTTGCTGTTGAAATTAGTTGTTTAGGACATGATTCTGCACAATTTATGTCAAATTCAGTGTAATCCCTTCATAGGTTAAAAGATATCGCCATTTGTTCAAAAAGTACTTATCTCACCGAGTTGAAGCGTTTTTGATTAGGAGTGGAAAAAACTTTTGAAATTCATCACGCTGGTTTCTGCTGTTGAAATATGTTGTTTAGGACATGATTCAGCACAATATATGTCAAATTCAGTATAATCCCTTCATAGGTTCAAAAGATATCGCCATTCGTTCAAAAAGTACTTATCTCACCGAGTTGAAGCGTTTTTGATTAGGAGTGGAAATAACTTTTGAATTTCATCACGCTGGTTTCTGCTGTTGAAATATGTTGTTTAGGACATGATTCTGCACAATATATGTCAAATTCAATGTAATCCCTTCATAGGTTCAAAAGATATCGCCATTCGTTCAAAAAGTACTTATCTCACCGAGTTGAAGCGTTTTTGGATTCGGAGTGGAAACAATCAATGAATTTCATCAAGCTGGTTTCTGCTGTTGAAATATGTTTTTTAGGATATGATTCTGCACAATATATGTCAAATTCAATGTAATCACATCACAGGTTCAAAAGATATAGCCATTCGTTCAAAAACTGCTTATCTTATCGGGTTGAAGCGTTTTTGATTAGGAGTGGAAATAACTAATGGATTTAATCAAGCTGGTTTCTGCTGTTGAAATATGTTGTTTAGGACATGATTCTGCACAACACATGTCAAATTCAGTGTAATCCAGCGACAAGATCAAAAGATATAGCCATTCGTGCAAAAAGTGCTTATCTCACCGAGTTGAAGCATTTTTGATTAGGAGTGGCAATAACTAATGAATTTCATCAAGCTGGTTTCTGCTGTTGAAATATGTTGTTTAGGATATGATTCTGCACAATATATGTCAAAGTCAGTGTGATCCCTTCACATGTTCAAAAGATATAGCCATTCGATCAAAAAGTACTTATCTTACCGATTTGAAGCGTTTTTGATTAGGAGTGGAAATAACTAATGAATTTCATCAAGCTGGTTTCTGCTGTTGAAATATGTTGTTTAGGATATGATTCTGCACAATATATATCAAATTTAGTGTAATCACATCACAGGTTCAAAAGATATAGCCATTCGTTCAAAAACTGCTTATCTTACCGGGTTGAAGCGTTTTTGATTCGGAGTGGAAATAATTGATGAATTTCGTCAATCTGGTTTCTGCTGTTGAAATATGTTGTTTAGGAAGTGATTCTGCACAATATATATCAAATTTAGTGTAATCCAGACACAAGTTCAAAAGATATAGCCATTCGATCAAAAAGTGCTGATCTCACCGAGTTGAAGCGTTTATGATTCGCAGTGGAAATAACTAATGAAAGAATCAAGATGCTTTCTGCTGTCTATATATGTTGTTCAGGACATGATTCTGCACAATATATGTCAACTTCAGTATAATCCCATCACAGGTTCAAAAGATATAGCCATTCGTTCAAAAAGTGCTTAACTGACCGAGTTGAGACGTTTCTGATTAGGAGTGGAAATAACTAATGAATTTCATCAAGCTGGTTTCTGCTGTTGAAATATGTTGTTTAGGACATGATTCTGCACAATAAATGTCATTTTCAGTGCAATCCAGCTACAAGTTCAAAAGATATAGCTATTCGATCAAAAAGTGCTTATCTGACCGAGTTGAAGCGTTTTTGATTCGGAGTGGAAATAACTAATGAATTTCATCAAACTGGCTTCTGCTGTTGAAATATGTTTTTTAGGATATGATTCTGCACAATATATGTCAAATTTACTGTAATCATATCACAGGTTCAAAAGATAAAGCCATTCGTTCAAAAACTGCTTATCTTATCGGGTTGAAGCGTTTTTGATTAGGAGTGGAAATAACTAATGGATTTAATCCAGCTGTTTTCTGCTGTTGAAATATGTTGTTTAGGACAAGATTCTGCACAACACATGTTAAATTCAGTGTAATCCAGCGACAAGATCAAAAGATATAGCCATTCGTGCAAAAAGTGCTTATCTCACCGAGTTGAAGCAATTTTGATTAGGTGTGGAAATAACTAATGAATTTCATCAAGCTGGTTTCTGCTGTTGAAATATGTTGTTTAGGATATGATTCTGCACAATATATGTCAAATTCAGTGTAATCCCTTCATAGGTTAAAAAGATATCGCCATTCGTTCAAAAAGTACTTATCTCACCGAGTTGAAGCGTTTTTGATTAGGATTGGAAATAACTTTTGAATTTCATCAAGCTGGTTTCTGCTGTTGAAATATGTTGTTTAGGACATGATTCTACACAATATATGTCAAATTCAGTGTAATCCCTTCACAAGCTCAAAAGATATAGCCATTCCTTCAAAAAGTACTTATCTCACCAAGTTGAAGAGTTTTTGATTAGTATTGGAAATAACCAATGAATTTCATCAAGCTGGTTCCTGCTGTTGAAATATGTTGTTTAGGACAAGATTCTGCACAAAATATGTCAAATTCAGTATAATCCAGCGACAAGTTCAAAAGATATTGCCATTCAATAAAAAAGTGCTTATCTCACCGAGTTGAAACATTTTTGATTCAGAGTAGAAATAACTAATGAATTTCATCAAGCTGGTTTCTGCTGTTGGAATATGTTGTTTAGGACATGATTCTGCAGAAAATATTTAAAATTCAGTGTAATCCAGCGACAAGATCAAAAGATATAGCCATTCGTGCAAATAATTCTTATCTCACCGAGTTGAAGCATTTTTGTATAGGAGTGGAAATAACTATTGAATTTCATCACGCTGGTTTCTGCTGTTGAAATATGTTGTTTAGGACATGATTCAGCACAATATATGTCAAATTCAGTATAATCCCTTCATAGGTTCAAAAGATATCGCCATTCGTTCAAAAAGTACTTATCTCACCGAGTTGAAGCGTTTTTGATTAGGAGTGGAAATAACTTTTGAATTTCATCACGCTGGTTTCTGCTGTTGAAATATGTTGTTTAGGACATGATTCTGCACAATATATGTCAAATTCAATGTAATCCCTTCATAGGTTCAAAAGATATCGCCATTCGTTCAAAAAGTACTTATCTCACCGAGTTGAAGCGTTTTTGGATTCGGAGTGGAAACAATCAATGAATTTCATCAAGCTGGTTTCTGCTGTTGAAATATGTTTTTTAGGATATGATTCTGCACAATATATGTCAAATTCAATGTAATCACATCACAGGTTCAAAAGATATAGCCATTCGTTCAAAAACTGCTTATCTTATCGGGTTGAAGCATTTTTGATTAGGAGTGGAAATAACTAATGGATTTAATCAAGCTGGTTTCTGCTGTTGAAATATGTTGTTTAGGACATGATTCTGCACAACACATGTCAAATTCAGTGTAATCCAGCGACAAGATCAAAAGATATAGCCATTCGTGCAAAAAGTGCTTATCTCACCGAGTTGAAGCAATTTTGATTAGGAGTGGCAATAACTAATGAATTTCATCAAGCTGGTTTCTGCTGTTGAAATATGTTGTTTAGGATATGATTCTGCACAATATATGTCAAAGTCAGTGTGATCCCTTCACATGTTCAAAAGATATAGCCATTCGATCAAAAAGTACTTATCTTACCGATTTGAAGCGTTTTTGATTAGGAGTGGAAATAACTAATGAATTTCATCAAGCTGGTTTCTGCTGTTGAAATATGTTGTTTAGGATATGATTCTGCACAATATATATCAAATTTAGTGTAATCACATCACAGGTTCAAAAGATATAGCCATTCGTTCAAAAACTGCTTATCTTACCGGGTTGAAGCGTTTTTGATTCGGAGTGGAAATAATTGATGAATTTCGTCAATCTGGTTTCTGCTGTTGAAATATGTTGTTTAGGAAGTGATTCTGCACAATATATATCAAATTTAGTGTAATCCAGACACAAGTTCAAAAGATATAGCCATTCGATCAAAAAGTGCTGATCTCACCGAGTTGAAGCGTTTATGATTCGCAGTGGAAATAACTAATGAAAGAATCAAGATGCTTTCTGCTGTCTATATATGTTGTTCAGGACATGATTCTGCACAATATATGTCAACTTCAGTATAATCCCATCACAGGTTCAAAAGATATAGCCATTCGTTCAAAAAGTGCTTAACTGACCGAGTTGAGACGTTTCTGATTAGGAGTGGAAATAACTAATGAATTTCATCAAGCTGGTTTCTGCTGTTGAAATATGTTGTTTAGGACATGATTCTGCACAATAAATGTCATTTTCAGTGCAATCCAGCTACAAGTTCAAAAGATATAGCTATTCGATCAAAAAGTGCTTATCTGACCGAGTTGAAGCGTTTTTGATTCGGAGTGGAAATAACTAATGAATTTCATCAAACTGGCTTCTGCTGTTGAAATATGTTTTTTAGGATATGATTCTGCACAATATATGTCAAATTTACTGTAATCATATCACAGGTTCAAAAGATAAAGCCATTCGTTCAAAAACTGCTTATCTTATCGGGTTGAAGCGTTTTTGATTAGGAGTGGAAATAACTAATGGATTTAATCCAGCTGTTTTCTGCTGTTGAAATATGTTGTTTAGGACAAGATTCTGCACAACACATGTCAAATTCAGTGTAATCCAGCGACAAGATCAAAAGATATAGCCATTCGTGCAAAAAGTGCTTATCTCACCGAGTTGAAGCAATTTTGATTAGGTGTGGAAATAACTAATGAATTTCATCAAGCTGGTTTCTGCTGTTGAAATATGTTGTTTAGGATATGATTCTGCACAATATATGTCAAATTCAGTGTAATCCCTTCATAGGTTAAAAAGATATCGCCATTCGTTCAAAAAGTACTTATCTCACCGAGTTGAAGCGTTTTTGATTAGGATTGGAAATAACTTTTGAATTTCATCAAGCTGGTTTCTGCTGTTGAAATATGTTGTTTAGGACATGATTCTACACAATATATGTCAAATTCAGTGTAATCCCTTCACAAGCTCAAAAGATATAGCCATTCCTTCAAAAAGTACTTATCTCACCAAGTTGAAGAGTTTTTGATTAGTATTGGAAATAACCAATGAATTTCATCAAGCTGGTTCCTGCTGTTGAAATATGTTGTTTAGGACAAGATTCTGCACAAAATATGTCAAATTCAGTATAATCCAGCGACAAGTTCAAAAGATATTGCCATTCAATAAAAAAGTGCTTATCTCACCGAGTTGAAACATTTTTGATTCAGAGTAGAAATAACTAATGAATTTCATCAAGCTGGTTTCTGCTGTTGGAATATGTTGTTTAGGACATGATTCTGCAGAAAATATTTAAAATTCAGTGTAATCCAGCGACAAGATCAAAAGATATAGCCATTCGTGCAAATAATTCTTATCTCACCGAGTTGAAGCATTTTTGTATAGGAGTGGAAATAACTATTGAATTTCATCAAGCTGGTTTCTGCTGTTGAAATATGTTGTTTTGGATATGATTTTGCAGAATATATGTCAAATTCAGTGTGATCCCTTCACAGGTTCAAAGGATATCGCCATTCATTCAAAAAGTACTTATCTCACCAAGTTGAAGCGTTTTTGATTAGGAGCGGAAATAACTTTTGAATTTCATCACGCTGGTTTTTGCTGTGGAAATATGTTGTTTAGGACATGATTCTGCACAATATATGTCAAATATACTGTAATCATATCATAGGTTCAAAAGATAAAGCCATTCGTTCAAAAACTGCTTATCTTATCGGGTTGAAGCGTTTTTGATTAGGAGTGGAAATAACTAATGGATTTCATCAAGCTGGTTTCTGCTGTTGAAATATGTTGTTTAGGACATGATTCTGCACAATATATGTCAAATTCAGTGAAATCCCATTACAGGTTCAAAGGATATAGCCATTCGTCCAAAAAGTACTTATGTCACCAAGTTTAAGAGTTTTTGAATAGTATTGGAAATAACCAATGAATTTCGTCAAGGTGGTTTCTGCTGTTGAAATATGTTGTTAGGTCAAGATTCTGCACAAAATATGTCATATTCAGAGATACCCCATCAAAAGTCCAAAAGATATAGCCATTCGTTCAAAAATTGCTAAACTCACCGAGTTGAGACGTTTTTGATTAGGAGTAGAAATAACTTTTGAATTTCATCACGCTGGTTTTTGCTGTGGAAATATGTTGTTTAGGACATGATTCTGAACAATATATGTCAAATTCAGTGAAATCCCTTCATAGGTTAAAAAGATGTCGCCATTCGTTCAAAAAGTACTTATTTCACCGAGTTGAAGCGTTTTTGATTAGGAGTCGAAAAAACTTTTGAATTTCATCACGCTGGTTTCTGCTGTTGAAATATGTTGTTTAGGACATGATTCAGCACAATGTATGTCAAATTCAGTATAATCCCTTCATAGGTTCAAAAGATATCGCCATTCGTTCAAAAAGTACTTATCTCACCGAGTTGAAGCCTTTTTGGATTCGGAGTGGAAATAGCTAATGAATTTCATCAAGCTGGTTTCTGCTGTTGAAATATTTTTTTAGGATATGATTCTGCACAATATATATCAAATTTAGTGTAATCCAGATACAAGTTCAAAAGATATAGCCATTCGATCAAAAAGTGCTTATGTCATCGAGTTGAAGCGTTTATGATTCGCAGTGGAAATAACTAATAAAAGAATCAAGATGCTTTCTGCTGTCTAAATATGTTGTTCAGGACATGATTCTGCACAATATATGTCAAATTCAGAATAATCCCATCACAGGTTCAAAAGTTATAGCCATTCGATCAAAAAGTGCTTATCTCACCGAGTCTAATCGTTTTTGATTCGGAGTGGAAAAAACTAATGAATTTCATCAAGCTGGTTTCTGACTTTTAAATATGTTGTTTAGGACATGATTTTGCACAATATATGTCCCATTCAGTGAAATCCCATCAAAAGTTCAAAAGATATAGCCTTTTGTTCAAAAAGTGCTTATCTCACCAAATTCAAGCGTTTTTGATTCGGAGTGGAAATAACCAGTGAATTTCATCAAGCTGGTTTCCGCTGTTGAAATAAGTTGTTTAGGACATGATTCTGCACAATATATGTCAAATTCAGTGTAATCCCAACACCAGTTCAAAAGATATAGCCATTCGTTCAAAAAAGGCTTATCTAACCGAGTTGAAGCGTTTTTGATTAGGAGTGGAAATAACTAATGAATTTCATCAAGCTGGTTTCTGCTGTTGAAATATGTTGTTTCGGACATGATTTTGCACAATATTATATCAAATTTGGTGTAATCCAGACACAAGTTCAAAAGATATAGCCCAAATTCTTTGTAATCCAGCGACAAGATCAAAATATATAGCCATTCGTGGTAAAAAGTGCTTATCTCACCGAGTTGAAGCAATTTTGATTAGGAGTGGCAATAACTAATGAATTTTATCAAGTAGATTTCTACTGTTGAAATTTGTTGTTTAGGACATGATTCTGCACAATATATAACTAATGAAAGAATCAAGATGCTTTCTGTTGTCTATATATGTTGTTCAGGACATGATTCTGCACAATATATGTCAACTTCAGTATAATCCCATCACAGGTTCAAAAGATATAGCCATTCCTTCAAAAAGTACTTAACTGACCGAGTTGAGACGTTTCTGATGAGGAGTGGAAATAACTAATGAATTTCATCAAGCTGGTTTCTGCTGTTGAAATATGTTGTTTAGGACATGATTCTGCACAATAAATGTCATTTTCAGTGCACTCCAGCTACAAGTTAAAATGATATAGCTATTCGATCAAAAAGAGCATATCTCACCGAGTTGAAGCGTTTTTGGATTCGGAGTGGAAATAATCAATGAATTTCATCAAGCTGGTTTCTGCTGTTGAAATATGTTTTTTAGGATATGATTCTGCACAAAATATGTCAAATTCAGTGTAATCACATCACAGGTTCAAAAGATATAGCCATTCGTTCAAAAACTGCTTATCTTATCAGGTTGAAGCGTTTTTGATTAGGAGTGGAAATAACTGATGGATTTAATCAAGCTGGTTTCTGCTGTTGAAATATGTTGTTTAGGACATGATTCTGCACAACACATGTCAAATTCTTTGTAATCCAGCGACAAGATCAAAATATATAGCCATTCGTGCAAAAAGTGCTTATCTCACCGAGTTGAAGCGTTTATTATTCGCTGTGGAAATAACTAATGAAAGAATCAAGATGCTTTCTGTTGTCTATATATGTTGTTCAGGACATGATTCTGCACAATATATGTCAACTTCAGTATAATCCCATCACAGGTTCAAAAGATATAGCCATTCCTTCAAAAAGTACTTAACTGACCGAGTTGAGACGTTTCTGATGAGGAGTGGAAATAACTAATGAATTTCATCAAGCTGGTTTCTGCTATTGAAATATGTTGTTTAGGACATGATTCTGCACAATAAATGTCATTTTCAGTGCACTCCAGCTACAAGTTCAAAAGATATAGCTATTCGATCAAAAAGAGCTTATCTCACCGAGTTGAAGCGTTTTTGGATTCGGAGTGGAAATAATCAATGAATTTCATCAAGCTGGTTTCTGCTGTTGAAATATGTTGTTTAGGACATGATTCTGCACAACACATGTCAAATTCTTTTTAATCCAGCGACAAGATCAAAATATATAGCCATTCGTGCAAAAAGTGCTTATCTCACCGAGTTGAAGCAATTTTGATTAGGAGTGGCAATAACTAATGAATTTTATCAAGTAGATTTCTACTGTTGAAATATGTTGTTTAGGACATGATTCTGCACAATATATGTCAAATTCAGTGTAATCCCTTCACAAGTTCAAAAGATATAGCCATTTTTTCAAAAAGTGCTTATTTCACCAAGTTAATGCGTTTTTGATTAGGAGTGGAAATAACTAATGAATTTCATCAAGCTGGTTTCTGCTGTTGAAATATGTTGTTTGGGATATGATTCTGCACAATATATGTCAAAGTCAGTGTGATCCCATTACAGGTTCATAGGATATAGCTATTCGTTCAAAAAGTACTTATCTCACCAAGTTGAAGCTTTTTTGATTAGGAGTAGAAATAACTTTTGAATTTCATCAAGCTGGTTTCTGCTGTTCAAATATGTTGTTTAGGACATGATTCTGCACAATATATGTCAAATTCAGTGAAATCCCATTACAGGTACAAAGGATATAGCCATTCGTCCAAAAAGTACTTATGTCACCAAGTTTAAGAGTTTTTGATTAGTATTGGAAATAACCAATGAATTTCGTCAAGGTGGTTTCTGCTGTTGAAATATGTTGTTAGGTCAAGATTCTGCACAAAATATGTCATATTCAGAGATATCCCATCAAAAGTCCAAAAGATACAGCCATTCGTTCAAAAAGTGCTAAACTCACCGAGTTGAGACGTTTCTGATTAGGAGTGGAAATAACTAATGAATTTCATCAAGCTGGTTTCTGCTGTTGAAATATGTTGTTTAGGACATGATTCTGCACAATATATTTCAAATTCTTGTGAGCCCATTACAGGTTGAAAGGATATAGCCATTCGTTCAAAACGTTCTTATGAGACCGAGTTGAAGCGTTTTTGATTAGGAGTGCAAATAGCTAATGAATTTCATCAAGCTGGTTCCTGCTGTTGAAATATGTTGTTTAGGACAAGATTCTGCACACAATATGTCAATTTCAGTATAATCCAGCGACAAGTTCAAAAGATATTGCCATTCGATCAAAAAGTGCTTATCTCACCGAGTTGAAGCATTTTTGATTCGGAGTAGAAATAACTAATGAATTTCATCAAGCTGGTTTCTGCTGTTGAAATATGTTGTTTAGGACATGATTCTGCAGAAAATATTTAAAATTCAGTGTAATCCAGCGACAATATCAAAAGATATAGCCATTCGTGCAAATAATGCTTATCTCACCGAGTTGAAGCGTTTTTGTTTAGGAGTGGAAATAATTATTGAATTTCATCAAGCGCGTTTCTGCTGTTGAAATATGTTTTTTTGGATATGATTTTGCACAATATATGTCAAATTCAGTGTGATCCCATTACAGGTTCAAAGGATATAGCCATTCTTTCAAAAAGTACTTATCTCACCGAGTTGAAGCGTTTTTGATTAGGAGTGGAAATAACTTTTGAATTTCATCAAGCTGGTTTTTGCTGTTGAAATATGTTGTTTAGGACATGATTCTGCACAATATATGTCAAATTCAGTGTAATCCCTTTATAGGTTAAAAAGATATCGCCATTCGTTCAAAAAGTACTTATCTCATCGAGTTGAAGCGTTTTTGATTAGGAGTGGAAATAACTAATGAATTTCATCAAGCTGGTTTCTGCTCTTGAAATTTGTTTTTTAGGACATGATTCTGGACAACATATGTCAAATTCAGTGTAATCCCTTCACAAGTTCAAAAGATATAGCCATCTATTCAAAAAGGACTTATCTCACCGAGTTGAAGCGTTTTTGATTAGGAGTGGAAATAACTTTTGAATTTCATCAAGCTGGTTTCTGCTGTTGAAATATGTTGTTTAGGACATGATTCTACACAATATATGTCAAATTCAGTGAAATCCCATTACAGGTTCAAAGGATATAGCCATTCGTCCAAAAAGTACTTATGTCACCAAGTAAAAGAGTTTTTGATTAGTATTGGAAATAACAAATTAATTTCGTCAAGGTGGTTTCTGCTGTTGAAATATGTTGTTAGGTCAAGATTCTGCACAATATATGTCATATTCAGAGATATCCCATCAAAAGTCCAAAAGATATAGCCATCGTTCAAAAAGTGCTTAACTCACCGAGTTGAGACGTTTCTGATTAGGAGTGGAAATAACTAATGAATTTCATCACGCTGGTTTCTGCTGTTGAAATATGTTGTTTAGGACATGATTTTGCACAATATATGTCAACTTCAGTGTAATCCCTTCATAGGTTAAAAAGATATCGCCATTCGTTCAAAAAGTACTTATCTCACCGAGTTGAAGCGTTTTTGATTAGGAGTGGAAAAAACTTTTGAATTTCATCACGCTGGTTTCTGCTGTTGAAAAATGTTGTTTAGGACATGATTCAGCACAATGTATGTCAAATTCAGTATAAACTCTTCATAGGTTCAAAATATATCGCCATTCGTTCAAAAAGTACTTATCTCACCGAGTTGAAGCATTTTTGATTAGGAGTGGAAATAACTTTTGAATTTCATCACGCTGGTTTCTGCTGTTGAAATATGTTTTTTAGGATATGATTCTGCACAATATATGTCAAATTCAGTGTAATCACATCACAGGTTCAAAAGATATAGCCATTCGTTCAAAAACTGCTTATCTTATCGGGTTGAAGCGTTTTTGATTAGGAGTGGAAATAACTGATGGATTTAATCAAGCTGGTTTCTGCTGTTGAAATATGTTGTTTAGGACATGATTCTGCACAACACATGTCAAATTCTTTGTAATCCAGCGACAAGATCAAAATATATAGCCATTCGTGCAAAAAGTGCTTATCTCACCGAGTTGAAGCAATTTTGATTAGGAGTGGCAATAACTAATGAATTTTATCAAGTAGATTTCTACTGTTGAAATATGTTGTTTAGGACATGATTCTGCACAATATATGTCAAATTCAGTGTAATCCCTTCACAAGTTCAAAAGATATAGCCATTTTTTCAAAAAGTGCTTATTTCACCAAGTTAATGCGTTTTTGATTAGGAGTGGAAATAACTAATGAATTTCATCAAGCTGGTTTCTGCTGTTGAAATATGTTGTTTGGGATATGATTCTGCACAATATATGTCAAAGTCAGTGTGATCCCATTACAGGTTCATAGGATATAGCTATTCGTTCAAAAAGTACTTATCTCACCAAGTTGAAGCTTTTTTGATTAGGAGTAGAAATAACTTTTGAATTTCATCAAGCTGGTTTCTGCTGTTCAAATATGTTGTTTAGGACATGATTCTGCACAATATATGTCAAATTCAGTGAAATCCCATTACAGGTACAAAGGATATAGCCATTCGTCCAAAAAGTACTTATGTCACCAAGTTTAAGAGTTTTTGATTAGTATTGGAAATAACCAATGAATTTCGTCAAGGTGGTTTCTGCTGTTGAAATATGTTGTTAGGTCAAGATTCTGCACAAAATATGTCATATTCAGAGATATCCCATCAAAAGTCCAAAAGATACAGCCATTCGTTCAAAAAGTGCTAAACTCACCGAGTTGAGACGTTTCTGATTAGGAGTGGAAATAACTAATGAATTTCATCAAGCTGGTTTCTGCTGTTGAAATATGTTGTTTGGGATATGATTCTGCACAATATATGTCAAAGTCAGTGTGATCCCTTCACATGTTCAAAAGATATAGCCATTCGTTCAAAAAGTACTTATCTTACCGATTTGAAGCGTTTTTGATTAGGAGTGGAAATAACTAATGAATTTCATCAAGCTGGTTTCTGCTGTTGAAATATGTTGTTTAGGATATGATTCTGCAAAATATATGTCAAAGTCAGTGTGATCCCATTACAGGTTAATAGGATATAGCTATTCGTTCAAAAAGTACTTATCTCACCATGTTGAAGCGTTTTTGATTCGGAGTGGAAATAATTAATGAATTTCATCAAGCTGGTTTCTGCTGTTGAAATATGTTGTTTAGGACATGATTCTGCACAATATATGTCAAATTCAGTATAATCCCATCACAGGTTCAAAAGATATAGCCATTCGTTCAAAAAGTACTTATCTCACCGAGTTGAAGCGTTTTTGATTAGGAGTGGAAATAACTAATGAATTTCATCAAGCTGGTTTCTGACTTTTAAATATGTAGTTTAGGACATAATTCTGCACAATATATGTCCCATTCAGTGAAATCCAATCAAAAGTTCAAAAGATATAGCTATTCGATCAAAAAGTGCTTATCTCACCGAGTTGAAGCGTTTTTGATTCGAGTTGGAAATAACTTATGAATTTCATCAAACTGGTTTCTGCTGTTGAAATATGTTTTTTAGGATATGATTCTGCACAATATATGTCAAATTTACTGTAATCATATCACAGGTTTAAAAAATAAAGCCATTCGTTCAAAAACTGCTTATCTTATTGGGTTGAAGCGTTTTTGATTAGGAGTGAAAATAACTAATGGATTTGATCCAGCTGGTTTCTGCTGTTGAAATATGTTGTTGAGGACAAGATTCTGCACAACACATGTCAAATTCAGTGTAATCCAGCGACAAGATCAAAAGATATAGCCATTTGTGCAAAAAGTGCTTATCTCACCGAGTTGAAGCAATTTTGATTAGGTGTGGAAATAACTAATGAATTTCATCAAGCTGGTTTCTGCTGTTGAAATATGTTGTTTAGGATATGATTCTGCACAATATATGTCAAATTCAGTGTAATCCCTTCACAAGTTCAAAAGATATAGCCTTTCGTTCAAAAAGTGCTTATCTCACCAAGTTCAAGCGTTTTTGATTCGGAGTGGAAATAACCAGTGAATTTCATCAAGCTGGTTTCTGCTGTTGAAATAAGTTGTTTAGGACATGATTTTGCACAATATATGTCAAATTCAGTGTAATCCCATCACAAGTTCAAAAGATATAGCCATGCATTCAAAAAGTGCTTATCTCACCGAGTTGAAGCGTTTTTGATTAAGAGAGGAAATAACTATTAAATTTCACCAAGCCTGTTTCTGCTGTTGATAGATGTTGTATAGGACATGATTCATCACAATAGATGTCAACTTCAGTGTAATCCAGCTATAAATTCAAAAGATATAGCCATAAGGTCAAAAAGTGCTTATCTCACTGAGTTGAAGCGTTTTTGATTTTGAGTGGAAATGACTAATGAATTTCATCAAGCTGGTTTCTGCTGTTGAAATATGTTGTTTAGGACATGATTCTACACAATATATGTCAAATTCAGTGTAATCCCTTCACAAGTTCAAAAGATATAGCCATTCGTTCAAAAAATACTTATCTCACCGAGTTGAAGCATTTTTGATTAGGAGTGGAAATAACTTTTGAATTTCATCAAGCAGGTTTCTGCTGTTAAAATATGTTGTTTAGGACATGATTCTACACAATATATGTCAAATTCAGTGAAATCCCATTACAGGTTCAAAGGATTTAGCCATTCGTCCAAAAAGTACTTATGTCACCAAGTTGAAGAGTTTTTGATTAGTATTGGAAATAACCAATGAATTTCATCAAGCTGGTTCCTGCTGTTGAAATATGTTGTTTAGGACAAGATTCTGCACAAAATATGTCAAATTCAGTATAATCCAGCGACAAGTTCAAAAGATAGAGCCATTCGATCAAAAAGTGGTTATGTCATCGAGTTGAAGCGTTTATGATTCGCAGTGGAAATAACTAATGAAAGAATCAAGATGCTTTCTGCTGTCTAAATATGTTGTTCAGGACATGATTCTGCACAATATATGTCAACTTCAGTATAATCCCATCACAGGTTCAAAAGTTATAGCCATTCGATCAAAAAGGGCTTATCTCACCGAGTCTAATCGTTTTTGATTCGGAGTGGAAAAAACTAATGAATTTCATCAAGCTGGTTTCTGACTTTTAAATATGTGTTTTAGGACATGATTTTGCACAATATATGTCCCATTCAGTGAAATCCAATCAAAAGTTCAAAAGATATAGCCTTTCGTTCAAAAAGTGCTTATCTCACCAAGTTCAAGCGTTTTTGATTCGGAGTGGAAATAACCAGTGAATTTCATCAAGCTGGTTTCCGCTGTTGAAATAAGTTGTTTAGGACATGATTTTGCACAAAATATGTCAAATTCAGTGTAATCCCATCACAAGTTCAAAAGATATAGCCATGCATTCAAAAAGTGCTTATCTCACCGAGTTGAAGCGTTTTTGATTAAGAGAGGAAATAACTATTAAATTTCACCAAGCCTGTTTCTGCTGTTGATAGATGTTGTATAGGACATGATTCATCACAATAGATGTCAACTTCAGTGTAATCCAGCTATAAATTCAAAAGATATAGCCATAAGGTCAAAAAGTGCTTATCTCACTGATTTGAAGCGTTTTTGATTTTGAGTGGAAATGACTAATGAATTTCATCAAGGTGGTTTCTGCTGTTGAAATATGTTGTTTAGGACATGATTCTGCACAATTAATGTCAAATTCAGTGTAATCCAGTTACAAGTTCAAAAGATATAGCCAAAAGGTCAAAAACTGCTTATCTTACCGAGTTAAATCGTTTTTGAGTTGGAGTGGAAATAACTCATGAATTTCATCAAGCTGGTTTTTGATGGTGATATATGTTGTTTAGAACATAATTCTGCACAATATATGTCAAATTCAGTGTAATCACATCATAGGTTCAAAAGATATAGCCATTCGTTCAAAAAGTGATTACCTTATTAGGTTGAAGTGTTTTTGATTAAGAGTGGAAATAACTAATGAATTTCACCAATCTGGTTTCTGCTTTTCAAATATGTTGTTCAGTGCATGATTCTGCACAATATATATCAAATTCAGTGTAATCCAGCTACAAGTTCAAAAGATATAGCCATTTGTTCAAAAAGTGCTTATCTCACCGAATTGAAGCGTTTTTGATTAAGAGAGGAAATAACTATTGAAATTCACCAAGCCTATTGCTGCTGTTGATAGATGTTGTATAGAACATGATTCTGTCGAATATATGTCAAATTCACTGTAATCCAGCGACAAGATCAAAAGATATAGCCATTTGTTCAAAAAGTGCTTATCTCACCGAATTGAAGCGTTTTTTATTAGGAGTGGAAATAACTAATGGATTTCATCAAGCTGGTTTTTGCCATTGAACTATGTTGTTTAGGACTTGATTCTGCACAATATATTTCAAATTCAGTGTAATCCCAACAGTGGTTCAAAAGATAGAGCCATTCGTTCAAAGAATGCTTATCGCACCGAGTTGAAGCGTTTTTGATTAGGAGAGGAAATAACTATTGAATTTCACCAAGCCAGTTTCTGCTGTTGATATTTGTTGGATAGGACATGATTCTGTACAATATATGTCAAATTCAGTGTAATCCTGCGACAAGATCAAAAAATATAGCCATTCGTGCAAAAACTGCTTATATCACCAAGTTGAAGCGTTTTTGAGTTGGAGTGGAAATAACTAATGAATTTCAACATGCTGGTTTCTGCTGTTTAAATATGTTGTTTAGGACATGATTCTGCACAATATATGTCAAATTCAGTGTAATCCCATCACAAGTTCAAAAGATATAGCCATGCATTCAAAAAGTGCTTATCTCACCGAGTTGAAGCGTTTTTGATTAAGAGAGGAAATAACTATTAAATTTCACCAAGCCTGTTTCTGCTGTTGATAGATGTTGTATAGGACATGATTCATCACAATAGATGTCAACTTTAGTGTAATCCAGCTATAAATTCAAAAGATATAGCCATAAGGTCAAAAAGTGCTTATCTCACTGAGTTGAAGCGTTTTTGATTTTGAGTGGAAATGACTAATGAATTTCATCAAGGTGGTTTCTGCTGTTGAAATATGTTGTTTAGGACATGATTCTGCACAATTAATGTCAAATTCAGTGTAATCCAGTTACAAGTTCAAAAGATATAGCCAAAAGGTCAAAATTGCTTATCTTACCGAGTTAAATCGTTTTTGAGTTGGAGTGGAAATAACTCATGAATTTCATCAAGCTGGTTTTTGATGGTGATATATGTTGTTTAGAACATAATTCTGCACAATATATGTCAAATTCAGTGTAATCACATCATAGGTTCAAAAGATATAGCCATTCGTTCAAAAAGTGATTACCTTATTAGGTTGAAGTGTTTTTGATTAAGAGTGGAAATAACTAATGAATTTCACCAATCTGGTTTCTGCTTTTCAAATATGTTGTTCAGTGCATGATTCTGCACAATATATATCAAATTCAGTGTAATCCAGCTACAAGTTCAAAAGATATAGCCATTTGTTCAAAAAGTGCTTATCTCACCGAATTGAAGCGTTTTTGATTAAGAGAGGAAATAACTATTGAAATTCACCAAGCCTATTGCTGCTGTTGATAGATGTTGTATAGAACATGATTCTGTCGAATATATGTCAAATTCACTGTAATCCAGCGACAAGATCAAAAGATATAGCCATTTGTTCAAAAAGTGCTTATCTCACCGATATTGAAGCGTTTTTGATTAGGAGTGGAAATAACTAATGGATTTCATCAAGCTGGTTTTTGCCATTGAACTATGTTGTTTAGGACTTGATTCTGCACAATATATTTCAAATTCAGTGTAATCCCAACAGTGGTTCAAAAGATAGAGCCATTCGTTAAAAGAATGCTTATCGCACCGAGTTGAAGCGTTTTTGATTAGGAGAGGAAATAACTATTGAATTTCACCAAGCCAGTTTCTGCTGTTGATATTTGTTGGATAGGACATGATTCTGTACAATATATGTCAAATTCAGTGTAATCCTGCGACAAGATCAAAAAATATAGCCATTCGTGCAAAAACTGCTTATATCACCAAGTTGAAGCGTTTTTGAGTTGGAGTGGAAATAACTAATGAATTTCAACATGCTGGTTTCTGCTGTTTAAATATGTTGTTTAGGACATGACTCTGCAAAATATGTCAAATTCAGTGTAATCCAACTATAAGTTCAAAAGATATAGCCATAAGGTCAAAAAGTTCTTATCTCACTGAGTTGATGCGTTTTTGATTTTGAGTGGAAATGACTAATGAATTTTATCAAGCTGGTTTCTGCTGTTTAAATATGTTGTTTAGGACATGATTCTGAAAATTAATGTCAAATTCAGTGTATTCCAGCTACAAGTTCAAAAGATATAGCCATAAGGTCAAAAAGTGCTAATCTTACCGAGTTAAATCGTTTTTTAGTTGGAGTGGAAATAACTCATGAATTTCATCAAGCTGGTTTCTGATGGTGATATATGTTGTTTAGAACATGATTCTGCACAATATATGTCAAATTCAGTGTAATCACATCACAGGTTCAAAAGATATAGCCATTCGTTCAAAAAGTGCTTCCCTCACCGAATTGAAGCGTTTTTGATTAGGAGTGGAAATAACGAATGGATTTCATCAAGCTGGTTACTGCCGTTGAAATATGTTTTATAGAACATGATTCTGCACAATTAATGTCAAATTCAGTGTAATCCAGCTACAAGTTCAAAAGATATAGCCAAAAGGTCAAAAACTGCTTATCTTATCGAGTTAAATCCATTTTGAGTTGGAGTGGAAATAACTCATGTATTTCATCATGCTGGTTTCTGCTGTTGAAATATGTTGTTTCGGAAATGACTCTGCACAATGTATGTGAAATTCAGTGTAATCCCATCAGTGGTTCAAAGGATATAGCCATTCGTTCAAAACTGCTTATCGCACTGGGTTGAAGCGTTTTTGATTAAGAGAGGAAATAACTATTGAATTTCACCAAGCCTGTTTCTGCTGTTGATAGATGTTGTATAGGACATGATTTTGTACAATATATGTCAAATTCAGTTAGACCTAGCTACAGGATCAAAATATATAGCCATTCGTTCAAAAAGTGCTTTTTTCACCGAGTTGAAGGATTTTTGATTAGGAGTGGAACTAACTAATGGATTTCATCAGTCTGGTTTTTTGCCGTTGAAATTTGTTGTTTAGGAAATGATTCTGCACAATATATGTCAAATTCAGTATAATCCAGCTATAAGTTCAAAAGATATAGCCATAAGGTCAAAAAGTGCTAATCTTACCGAGTTAAATCGTTTTTTAGTTGGAGTGGAAATAACTCATGAATTTCATCAAGCTGGTTTCTGATGGTGATATATGTTGTTTAGAACATGATTCTGCACAACATATGTCAAATTCAGTGTAATCACATCACAGGTTCAAAAGATATAGCCATTCGTTCAAAAACTGCTACCCTCACCGAATTGAAGCGTTTTTGATTAGGAGTGGAAATAACGAATGGATTTCATCAAGCTGGTTACTGCCGTTGAAATATGTTTTATAGAACATGATTCTGCACAATTAATGTCAAATTCAGTGTAATCCAGCTACAAGTTCAAAAGATATAGCCAAAAGGTCAAAAACTGCTTATCTTATCGAGTTAAATCCATTTTGAGTTGGAGTGGAAATAACTCATGTATTTCATCATGCTGGTTTCTGCTGTTGAAATATGTTGTTTCGGAAATGACTCTGCACAATGTATGTGAAATTCAGTGTAATCCCATCAGTGGTTCAAAGGATATAGCCATTCGTTCAAAACTGCTTATCGCACTGGGTTGAAGCGTTTTTGATTAAGAGAGGAAATAACTATTGAATTTCACCAAGCCTGTTTCTGCTGTTGATAGATGTTGTATAGGACATGATTTTGTACAATATATGTCAAATTCAGTTAGACCTAGCTACAGGATCAAAATATATAGCCATTCGTTCAAAAAGTGCTTTTTTCACCGAGTTGAAGGATTTTTGATTAGGAGTGGAACTAACTAATGGATTTCATCAGTCTGGTTTTTTGCCGTTGAAATTTGTTGTTTAGGAAATGATTCTGCACATTATATGTCAAATTCAGTGTAATCCAGCTACAAGTTCATAAGATATAGCCTTAAGGTCAAAAAGTGCTTATCTTATCGAATTCAATCGTTGTTGAGTTGGAGTGGAAATAACTCATATATTTCATCAAGCTGGTTTCTGCTGTTGATATATGTTGTTTAGGACATGATTAAGCACGATATATGTCAAATTTAGTGTAATCACATCACAGGTTCAAAAGATATAGCCATTCGTTCAAAAGTGCTTATCTTATCGGGTTGAAGCGTTTTAGATTAAGATCGGAAATAACTAGTGAATTTCACTAACCTGGTTTCTGCTGTTGATATACGTTGTTTAGGACATGATTCTGCACAATATATGTCAAATTCAGTGTATCCAGCTACAAGTTCAAAAGATATAGCCATCAGGTCAAAAACTGCTTATCTTATCGAGTTAAATCGTTTTTGAGGTGGAGTGGAAATAACTAATGAATTTCATCATGCTGGTTTCTACTGTTGAAATATGTTGTTTAGGACATGATTCTGCACAATATATGTCAAATTCAGTGTAATCCAGCTACAACTTCAAAAGATATAGCCATAAGGTTAAAAAGTGCTTATCTTCCCGAGGTTAAATCTTTTTTTAGTTGGAGTGGAAATAACTAATGAATTTCATCATGCTGGTTTCTGCTGTTGATATATGTTGTTTAGGATATGATTCTGCACAATATATGTCAAATTCAGTGTAATCCAGCGACAAGATCAAAAGATATAGCCATTTGTTCAAAAAGTGCTTCTCTCACCGAGTTGAAGCATTTTTGATTAGGAGTGGAAATAACTAATGGATTTCATCAAGCTGGTTTTTTCCGTTGAATTATGTTGTTCAGAACATGATTTTGCACAAAATATGTCAAATTCAGTGTAATCCAGCGACAAGATCAAAAGATATAGCCATTCGTGCAAAAAGTGCTTATCTCACCGAGTTGAAGCGTTTTTGATTAGGAGTGGAAATAACTTATGGATTTCATCAAGTTGGTTTCTACTCTTGAAATATGTTGTTTAGGACATGATTTTGCACAATATTTTTCAAATTTAGTGTAATCACATCATAGGTTCAAAAGATATAGCCATTCGTTCAAAAAGTGCTTATCTTATCGGGTTAAAGCATTTTTGAATAAGAGTGGAGAAATCTAATGAATTTCACTAACCTGGTTTCTGCTGTTGATATATGTTGTTTAGGACATGATTTTGCACAATATATGTCAAATTCAATGTAATCCCATCACAGGTTCAAATGATATAGCCATTCGTTCAAAAAGTGCTTATCTCACCGAGGTTTAGCGTTTTTGATTAAGAGAGGATATAACTAATGAATTGCATCATACTGGTTTCTGCTGTTGATATATGTTGTTTAGGACATGATTCTGCAAAATATATGTCAAATTTAGTGTAATCACATGACCGGTTTAAAAGATATCGCCATTCGTTCAAAAAGTGCTTATCTTATCGGGTTAAAGCATTTTTGAATACGAGTGGAAAAAACTAATGAATTTCACTAACCTGGTTTCTGCTGTTGATATATGTTGTTTAGGACATGATTTTGCACAATATATGTCAAATTCAGTGTAATCCCATCACAGGTTCAAATTATATAGCCATTCGTTCAAAAAGTGCTTATCTCACCGAGGTTAAGCGTTTTTGATTAAGAGAGGAAATAACTAATGAATTTCATCAAGCCTGTTTCTGCTGTTGATAGATGTTGTATAGGACATGATTCTGCACAATATATATCAAATTCAGTGTAATCCAGCGACTAGATCAAAAGATATAGCCATTCGTTCGAAAACTGCTTATCTCACAGAGTTGAAGCGTTTTTGAGTTGGACTGGAAATGACTAATGAATTTCATCAAGCTGCTTTTTGCTGTTGAAATTTGTTGTTTAGGACATGATTCTGCACTATATATGTCAAATTCAGTGTAATCCAGCTACAAGTTCATAAGATATAGCCTTAAGGTCAAAAAGTACTTATCTTAAAAAGTTAAATCGTTGTTGATTTGGACTGGAAATGACTAATGAATTTCATCAAGCTGTTTTTTTTCCGTTGAATTATGTTGTTTAGAACATGATTTTGCACAAAATATGTCAAATTCAGTGTAATCCAGCGACAAGATCAAAAGATATAGCCATTCGTGCAAAAAGTGCTTATCTCACCGAGTTGAAGCGTTTTTGATTAGGAGTGGAAATAACTTATGGATTTCATCAAGTTGGTTTCTACTCTTGAAATATGTTGTTTAGGACATGATTCTGCACAATATATGTCAAATTTAGTGTAATCACATCATATGTTCAAAATATATAGCCATTCGTTCAAAAAGTGCTTATCTTATCGGGTTGAAGCGTTTTCGATTAAGAGTGGAAATAACTAATGAATTTCACCAAGTTGGTTTTTGCTGTTGATATATGTTGTTTAGGACATGATTCTGCACAATATATGTCAAATTCAGTGTAATCCAGCGACAAGTTCAAAAGATATAGCCATAATATCAAAAACTGCTTATCTTATCGAATTAAATCGTTTTTGAGTTGGAGTGGAAATAACTAATGAATTTCATCATTCTGGTTTCTGCTGTTTATATATGTTGTTTCGGACATGATTAAGCACAATATATGTCAAATTTAGTGTAATCACCTCACAGGTTAAAAGATATAGCCATTCATTCAAAAAGTGCTTATCTTATCGGGTTGAAGCGTTTTTGATTAAGAGTGGAAATAACTATTGAATTTCACCAAGTTGGTTTCTGCTGTTGATATATGTTGTTTAGGACATGATTCTGCACAATATATGTCAAATTCAGTGTAATCCAGCGACTAGATCAAAAGATATAGCCATTCGTTCAAAAACTGCTTATCTCACAGAGTTGAAGCGTTTTTGAGTTGGAGTGGAAATGACTAATGAATTTCATCAAGCTGCTTTTTGCTGTTGAAATTTGTTGTTTAGGATATGATTCTGCACAATATATGTCAAATTCAGTGTAATCCAGCTACAAGTTCATAAGATATAGCCTTAAGGTCAAAAAGTGCTTATCTTACCGAGTTAAATCGTTGTTGAGTTGGAGTGGAAATAACTCATGAATTTCATCCAGCTGGTTTTTGCTGTTGATATATGTTGTTTAGGACATGATTAAGCACAATATATGTCAAATTTAGTTCAATCACATCACAGGTTCAAAAGATATAGCCATTCGTTCAAAAAGTGCTCATCTTATCGGGTTGAAGCGTTTTCGATTAAGAGTGGAAATAACTAATGAATTTCACCAAGTTGGTTTTTGCTGTTGATATATGTTGATTAGGACATGATTCTGCACAATATATGTCAAATTCAGTGTAATCCAGCGACAAGTTCAAAAGATATAGCCATAATATCAAAAACTGCTTATCTTATCGAATTAAATCGTTTTTGAGTTGGAGTGGAAATAACTCATGAATTTCATCATGCTTGTTTCTGCTGTTGATATATGTTGTTTAGGACATGATTCTGCACAATATATGTCAAATTCAGTGTAATCCAGATACAAGTTCAAAAGATATAGCCATAAAGTCAAAAAGTGCTTATCTTACCCAGGTTAAATCTTTTTAGAGATAGAGTGGAAATAACTAATGAATTGCATCATACTGGTTTCTGCTGTTGATATATGTTGTTTAGGACATGATTCTGCAAAATATATGTCAAATTTAGTGTAATCACATGACCGGTTTAAAAGATATCGCCATTCGTTCAAAAAGTGCTTATCTTATCGGGTTAAAGCATTTTTGAATAAGAGTGGAAAAAACTAATGAATTTCACTAACCTGGTTTCTGCTGTTGATATATGTTGTTTAGGACATGATTTTGCACAATATATGTCAAATTCAGTGTAATCCCATCACAGGTTCAAATTATATAGCCATTCGTTCAAAAAGTGCTTATCTCACCGAGGTTAAGCGTTTTTGATTAAGAGAGGAAATAACTAATGAATTTCATCAAGCCTGTTTCTGCTGTTGATAGATGTTGTATAGGACATGATTCTGCACAATATATATCAAATTCAGTGTAATCCAGCGACTAGATCATAAGATATAGCCTTAAGGTCAAAAAGTGCTTATCTTACCGAGTTAAATCGTTGTTGAGTTGGAATGGAAATAACTCATGAATTTCATCCAGCTGGTTTCTGCTGTTGATATATGTTGTTTAGGACATGATTAAGCACAATATATGTCAAATTTAGTTCAATCACATCACAAGTTCAAAAGATCTAGCCATTCGTTCAAAAAGTGCTTATCTTATCGGGTTGAAGCGTTTTCGATTAAGAGTGGAAATAACTAATGAATTTCACCAAGTTGGTTTTTGCTGTTGATATATGTTGTTTAGGACATGATTCTGCACAATATATGTCAAATTCAGTGTAATCCAGCGACAAGTTCAAAAGATATAGCCATAATATCAAAAACTGCTTATCTTATCGAATTAAATCGTTTTTGAGTTGGAGTGGAAATAACTCATGAATTTCATCATGCTGGTTTCTGCTGTTGATATATGTTGTTTAGGACATGATTCTGCACAATATATGTCAAATTCAGTGTAATCCAGATACAAGTTCAAAAGATATAGCCATAAAGTCAAAAAGTGCTTATCTTACCCAGGTTAAATCTTTTTAGAGATAGAGTGGAAATAACTAATGAATTGCATCATACTGGTTTCTGCTGTTGATATATGTTGTTTAGGACATGATTCTGCAAAATATATGTCAAATTTAGTGTAATCACATGACAGGTTTAAAAGATATCGCCATTCGTTCAAAAAGTGCTTATCTTATCGGGTAAAAGCATTTTTGAATAAGAGTGGAAATAACTGATGGATTTCATCAAGCTGGATTTTGCCGTTGAATTATGTTGTTTAGAACATGATTCTGCACAATATATGTCAAATTCAGTGTAATCCAGCGACAAGATCAAAAGATATAGCCATTCTTGCAAAAAGTGCTTATCTCACCGATGTTGAAGCGTTTTTGATTAGGAGTGGAAATAACTAATGGATTTCATCAAGTTGGTTTCGACTCTTGAAATATGTTGTTTAGGACATGATTCTGCACAATATTTTTCAAATTTAGTGTAATCACATCATAGGTTCAAAAGATATAGCCATTCGTTCAAAAACTGCATATCTTATCGGGTTGAAGCGTTTTTGATTAAGAATGGAAATAACTAATGAATTTCACCAAGTTGGTTTTTGCTGTTGATATATGTTGTTCAGGACATGATTCTGTACAATATATGTCAAATTCAGTGTAATCCAGCTACAAGTTCAAAAGATATAGCCATAAGATAAAAAACTGCTTATCTTATCGAATTAAATCGTTTTTGAGTTGGAGTGGAAATAACTCATGAATTTCATCCAGCTGGTTTCTGCTGTTGATATATGTTGTTTAGGACATGATTCTGCACAATATATGTCAAATTCAGTGTAATCCAGATACAAGTTCAAAAGATATAGCCATAAGGTCAAAAAGTGCTTATCTTACCTAGGTTAAATCTTTTTAGAGTTAGAGTGGAAATAACTAATGAATTTCGTCATTCTGGTTTCTGCTGTTGATATATGTTGTATAGGACATGATTCTGCAAAATATATGTCAAATTTAGTGTAATCACAACACCGGTTTAAAAGATATAGCCATTTGTTCAAAAAGTGCTTATCTTATCGGGTTAAAGCATTTTTGAATAAGAGTGGAAAAAACTAATGAATTTCACTAACCTGGTTTATGCTGTTGATATATGTTGTTTAGGACATGATTTTGCATAAATATATATCAAATTCAGTGTCATCCAGGTACAAGTTCAAAAGATATAGCCATTTGTTCAAAAAGTGCTTCTCTCACCTAGTTGAAGCGTTTTTGATTAGGAGTGGAAATACCTAATGGATTTCATCAAGCTGGTTTTTGCCGTTGAATTATGTTGTTTAGAACATGATTTTGCAAAAAATATGTCAAATTCAGTGTAATCCAGCTACAAGATCAAAAGATATAGCCATTCGTGCAAAAAGTGCTTATCTCACCGAGTTGAAGCGTTTTTGATTAGGAGTGGAAATAACTAATGAATTTCATCAAGTTTGTTTCTACTCTTGAAATACGTTGTTTAGGACATGATTCTGCACAATATATGTCAAATTTAATGTAATCACATCATGGGTTCAAAAGATATAGCCATTCGTTAAAAAAGTGCTTATCTGATCGGGTTGAAGCGTTTTCGATTAAGAATGGAAATAACTAATGAATTTCACCAAGTTGGTTTTTGCTGTTGATATATGTTGTTCAGGACATGATTCTGCACAATATATGTCATATTCAGTGTAATCCAGCTACAAGTTCAAAAGATATAGCCATAAGTTAAAAAACTGCTTATCTTATCGAATTAAATCGTTTTTGAGTTGGAGTGGAAATAACTCATGAATTTCATCATGCTGGTTTCTGCTGTTTATATATGTTGTTTAGGACATGATTCTGCACAATATATGTCAAATTCAGTGTAATCAAGATACGAGTTCAAAAGATATAGCCAAAAGGTCAAAGGGTGCTTATCTTACCGAGGTTAAATCTTTTTTGAGTTGGAATGGAAATAACTAATGAATTTCATCATTCTGGTTTCTGCTGTTGATATATGTTGCTCAGGACATGATTCTGCACAATATATGTCAAATTCAATGTAATCCAGCTACAAGATCAAAAGATATAGCCATTCACGCAAAAAGTGCTTATCTCACGGAGTTGAAACGTTTTTGATTAGGAGTGGAAATAACTAATGAATTTCATCAAATTTGTTTCTACTCTTGAAATATGCTGTGTAGGACATGATTTTGTACAATATATGTCAAATTCAGTGTAATCCCATCACAGCTTCAAAAGATATAGCCATTCATTCAAAAAGTGCTTATCTCACCGAGTTAACGCGTTTTTGATGAAGAGAGTAATAACTATTGAATTTCACCAAGCCTGTTTCTTGTGTTTATAGATGTTGTGTAGGACATGATTCTGCACAATATATGTCAAATTCAGTGTAATCCAGCGACAAGATCAAAAAATATAGCCATTCGTTCAAAAACTGCTTATGTCACCGAGTTGAAGCGTTTTTGAGTTGGAGTGGAAATTACTAATGAATTACAATATGCTGGTTTTTGCTGTTGATATATGTTTTTTAGGACATGATTCTGCACAATATATGTCAAATTCAGTGTAATCCAGCAACAAGTTAAAAGATATAGCCTTAAGGTCAAAAAGTGCTTATCTTACCGAGGTTAAATCTTTTTTGAGTTGCGGTGGAAATGACTAATGAATTTCATCAAGCTGGTTTCTGCTGTTGATATATGTTGTTCAGGACATGATTCTGCACAATATATGTCAAATTCAGTGTAATCCAGCGACAAGATCAAAAGATATAGCCATTCACGCAAAAAGTGCTTATCTCACGGAGTTGAAGCATTTTTGATTAGGAGTGGAAATAACTAATGAATTTCATCAAATCTGTTTCTACTCTTGAAATATGCTGTTTAGGACATGATTTTGTACAATATATGTCAAATTCAGTGTAATCCCATCACAGGTTCAAAAGATATAGCCATTCGTTCAAAAAGTGCTTATCTCACCGAGTTAACGCGTTTTTGATGAAGAGAGGAAAAAACTATTGAATTTCACCAAGCCTGTTTCTGGTGTTGATAGATGTTGTGTAGGACATGATTCTGCACAATATATGTCAAATTCAGTGTAATCCAGCTACAAGTTCATCAGATATAGCCATAAGGTTAAAAAGGGCTTATCTTACCGAGGTTAAATCTTTTTTGAGTTGGAGTGGAAATGACGAATGAATTAAGTCATGCTGGTTTCTGCTGTTGATATATGTTGTTCAGGACATGATTCTGCACAATATATGTCAAATTCAGTGTAATCCAGCGACAAGATCAAAAAATATAGACATTCATGCAAAAAGTGCTTATCTCACAGAGTTGAAGCGTTTTTGATTAGGTGTGGAAATAACTACTGAATTTCATCAAGTTGGTTTCTACTGTTGAAATATGCTGTTTAGGACATGATTTTGTACAATATATGCCAAATTAGTGTAATCCCATCACAAGTTCAAAAGATATAGCCATTCGTTCAAAAAGTGCTTATCTCACCAAGTTAACGCGTTTTTGATGAAGAGAGGAAATAACTATTGAATTTCACCAAGCCTGTTTCTGGTGTTGATAGATGTTGTGTATGACATGATTCTGCACAATATATGTCAAATTCAGTGTAATCCAGCGACTAGATCAAAAGATATAGCCATTCGTTCAAAAACTGCTTATCTCACAGAGTTGAAGCGTTTTTGAGTTGGAGTGGAAATGACTAATGAATTTCATCAAGCTGGTTTCTGCTGTTGATATATGTTGTTTAGGACATGATTAAGCACAATATATGTCAAATTTAGTGTAATCACATCACAGGTTCAAAAGATATAGCCATTCGTTCAAAAAGTGCTTATTTTATCGGGTTGAAGCGTTTTTGATTAAGAGTGGAAATAACTAATGAATTTCACTAACCTGGTTTCTGCTGTTGATAGATGTTGTTTAGGACATGATTATGCACAAAATAAGTCAAATTCAGTGTAATCCAGCGACAAGATAAAAAGACATAGTCATTCGTGCAAAAAGTGCTTATCTCACCGAGTTGAAGTGTTTTTGATTAGGAGTGGAAATAACTAATGAATTTCACCAAGTTGGTTTTGGCTGTTGATATATGTTGTTTAGGACATGATTCTGCACAATATATGTCAAATTCAGTGTAATCCAGCTACAAGTTCCAAAGATATAGCCAAAAGGTCAAAAACTGCTTATCTTATCGAGTTAAATCCTTTTTGAGTTGGAGAGGAAATAACTCATTAAATTCAACATGCTGATTTTGCTGTTGATATATGTTTTTTCGGACATGATTCTGCACAATATATGTCAAATTCAGTGTAATCCAGCTATAAGTTCAAAAGATATAGCCATAAGGTCAAAAAGTTCTTATCTCACTGAGTTGAAGCGTTTTTGATTTTGAGTGGTAATCACTAATGAATTTCATCAAGGTGGTTTCTGCTGTTCAAATATGTTGTTTAGGACATGATTCTGCACAATTTATGTCAAATTCAGTGTATCCAGCTACAAGTTCATAAGATATAGCAATAAGGTCAAAAACTGCTTATCTTATCGAGTTAAATCGTTTTTGAGGTGGAGTGGAAATAACTAATGAATTTCATCATGCTGGTTTCTACTGTTGAAATATGTTGTTTAGGACATGATTCTGCACAATATATGTCAAATTCAGTGTAATCCAGCTACAAGTTCAAAAGATATAGCCATAAGGTTAAAATGTGCTTATCTTACCGAGGTTTAATCTTTTTTGAGTTGGAGTGGAAATAACTAATGAATGTCATCATGCTGGTTTCTGCTGTTGATATATGTTGTTTAGGACATGATTCTACACAATATATGTCAAATTCAGTGTCATCCAGGTACAAGTTCAAAAGATATAGCCATTTGTTCAAAAAGTGCTTCTCTCACCTAGTTGAAGCGTTTTTGATTAGGAGTGGAAATACCTAAAGGATTTCATCAAGCTGGTTTTTGCCGTTGAATTATGATGTTTAGAACGTGATTTTGCACAAAATATGTCAAATTCAGTGTAATCCAGCTACAAGTTCAAAAGATATAGCCATGAGATCAAAAACTGCTTATCTTATCGAATTAAACCGTTTTTGAGTTGGAGTGGAAATAACTCATGAATTTCATCATGCTGGTTTCTGCTATTGATATATGTTGTTTAGGACATGATTCTGCACAATATATGTCAAATTCAGTGTAATCCAGATACAAGTTCAAAAGATATAGCCATAAGGTCAAAAAGTGCTTATCTTACCCAGGTTAAATCTTTTTAGAGATAGAGTGGAAATAACTAATGAATTTCATCATTCTGGTTTCTGCTGTTGATATATGTTGTTTAGGACATGATTCTGCAAAATATATGTCAAATTTAGTGTAATCACATGACCGGTTTAAAAGATATCGCCATTCGTTCAAAAAGTGCTTATCTTATCGGGTAAAATCATTTTTGAATAAGAGTGGAAAAAACTAATGAATTTCACTAACCTGGTTTCTGCTGTTGATATATGTTGTTTAGGACATGATTTTGCACAATATATGTCAAATTCAGTGTAATCCAGCTACAAGTTCAAAAGATATAGCCATTCGTTCAAAAAGTGCTTTTCTTATCGAGTTAAATCGTTTTTGAGTTTGAGTGGAAATAACTAATGAATTTCATCATGCTGGTTTCTGCTGTTGAAATATGTTGTTTAGGACATGATTTTGCACAATGTATGTCAAATTCAGTGTAATCCAGCTACAAGTTCAAAAGATATAGGCATAAGGTTAAAAAGTGCTTATCTTACCGAGGTTAAATCTTTTTTGAGTTGGAGTGGAAATGACTAATGAATTTAGTCATGCTGGTTCCTGCTGTTGATATGTGTTGTTCAGGACATGATTCTGCACAATATATGTCAAATTCAGTGTAATCCAGCGAAAAGATCAAAAGATATAGCCATTCATGCAAAAAGTGCTTATCTTACCGACTTGAAGCGTAATTGATTCGGAGTGGAAATAACTAATGAATTAATTCAAGCTGGTTTCTGCTGTTGAAATATGTTGTTTAGGACATGATTCTACACAAAGTATGTCAATTTCAGTGTAATCCAGCGTCAATATCAAAAGATATAGCCTTAAGGTCAAAAAAAGCTTCTCTTACCGGGTTAAATCGTTTTTGAGTTGGAATGGAAATAACTAATAAATTTATTCATGCTGGTTTCTGCTGTTGATATATGTTGTTTAGGACATGATTCTGCACAATATATGTCAAATTCAGTGTAATCCAGCTACAAGTTCAAAAGATATAGCCATTCGTGCAAAAAGTGCTTATCTCACCGATTTGAAGCGTTTTTGACTAGGAGTGGAAATAACTAATGAATTTCACCAAACTGGTTTCTGCTGTTGAAATTTGTTGTTAAGGACATGATTTTGCACAAAATAAGTCAAATTCAGTGTAATCCAGCGACAAGATCAAAAGACATAGCCATTCGTGAAAAAAGTGCTTATCTCACCGAGTTGAAGCGTTTTTTGATTTTGAGTGGAAATGACTAATGAATTCCATCAAGCTGCTTTCTGCTGTTGAAATATGTTGTTTAGGACATGATTCTGCACAATATATGCCAAATTCAGTGTAATCCAGCTACAAGTTCAAAAGATATAGCCATAAGGTCAAAAACTGCTTATCTTATCGAGTTAAATCGCTTTTGAGTTGGACTAGAAATAACTCATGAATTTCATCAAGCTGGTTTCTGCTGGATATATGTTGTTTAGAACATGATTCTGCACAATATATGTCAAATTCAGTGTAATCCCATCACAGGTTCAAAAGATAAAGCCATTCGTTCAAAACGTGTTTTTATTATCGGGTTGAAGCGTTTTTGATTAAGAGTGGAAATAACTAATGAATTTCACCAAGCTGGTTTCTGCTGTTCAAATATGTTGTTCAGTACATGATTCTGCACAATATATGTTAAATTCATAGTAATCCAGCTACATTTGCAAAACATATAGCCATTCGTTCAAAAAGTGCTTCTCTCACCGAGTTGAAGCGTTTTTGATTAGGAGTAGAAATAACTAATGGATTTCATCAAGCTGGTTTTTGCCATTGAAATATGTTGTTTAGGACTTGATTCTGCACAATATATGTCAAATTCAGTGTAATCCCAACAGCGTTTCAAAAGATAGAGCCATTCGTTCAAAGAATGCTTATCGCACCGAGTTTAAGCGTTTTTGATTAGGAGAGGAAATAACAATTGAATTTCACCAAGCCTGTTTCTGCTGTTGATAGATGTTGGATAGGACATGATTCTGTACAATATATGTCAAATTCAGTGTAATCCTGCGACAAGATCAAAAAATATAGCCATTCGTGCAAAAAGTGCTTATCTCACCGAGTTGAAGCGTTTTTGAGTTGTAGTGGAAATAACTAATGAATTTCAACATGCTGGTTTTATGCTGTTGATATATGTTGTTTATGACATGATTCTGCACAATATATGTCAAATTCAGTGTAATCCAGCTATAAGTTCAAAAGATATAGCCATAAGGTCAAAAAGTTCTTATCTCACTGAGTTGAAGCGTTTTTGATTTTGAGTGGAAATGACTAATGAATTTCAACAAGCTGGTTTCTGCTGTTGAAATATGTTGTTTAGGACATGATTCTGCACAATATATGTCAAATTCAGTGTAATCCAGCGACAAGATCAAAAGATATAGCCATGCGTTCAAAAGTGCTTATGTTACCGAGTTGAAGCGTTTTTGATTAAGAGAGGAAATAACTATTGAATATCATCAAGCTGGTTTCTGCTTTTGAAATATGTTGTTTAAGACATGATTCTGCACAATATATGTCAAATTCAGTGTAATCCAGCTACAAGTTCAAAAGATATAGCCTTAAGGTCAAAAAGTGCTTATCTTATCGAGTTAATCGTTTTTGAGTTGGATTGGAAATAACTCATTAATTTCATCAAGCTGGTTTCTGCTGGATATATGTTGTTTAGAACATGATTCTGCACAATATATGTCAAATTCAGTGTAATCCTGCAACAAGTTCAAAAGATTAGCCATAAGGTTAAAAAGTGCTTATCTTCCCGAGGTTAAATCTTTTTTGAGTTGGAGTGGAAATAACTAATGAATTCCATCATGATGGTTTCTGCTGTTGATATATTTTGTTTAGGACATGATTCTGCACAATATATGTCAAATTCAGTGTCATCCAGGTACAAGTTCAAAAGATATAGCCATTTGTTCAAAAAGTACTTCTCTCACCGAGTTGAAGCGTTTTTGATTAGGAGTGGAACTACATAATGGATTTCATCAAGCTGGTTTTTGCCGTTGAATTATGTTGTTTAGAACATGATTTTGCACAAAATATGTCAAATTCAGTGTAATCCAGCCACAAGATCAAAAGATATAGCCATTCGTTCAAAAAGTGCTTATCTTATCGGGTTGAAGCGTTTTCGATTAAGAGTGGAAATAACTAATGAATTTCACCAAGTTGGTTTTTGCTGTTGATATATGTTGTTTAGGACATGATTCTGCACAATATATGTCAAATTCAGTGTAATCCAGATACATTTTCAAAAGATATAGCCATAAGGTCAAAAAGTGCTTATCTTACCCAGGTTAAATCTTTTTAGAGTTAGAGTTGAAATAACTAATGAATTTCATCATTCTGGTTTCTACTGTTGATATATGTTGTTTAGGACATGATTCAGCAAAATATATTTCAAATTTAGTGTAATCACATCACCGGTTCAAAAGATATAGCCATTCGTTCAAAAAGTGCTTATCTTATCGAATTAAATCGTTTTTGAGTTTGAGTGGAAATAACTAATGAATTTCATCATGCTGGCTTCCGCTGTTGAAATATGTTGTTTAGGACATGATTCTGCACAATATATGTCAAATTCAGTGTAATCCAGCTACAAGTTCAAAAGATATAGCCATAAGGTTAAAAAGTGCTTATCTTACCGAGGTTAAATCTTTTTTGAGTTGGAGTGGAAATGACGAATGAATTTATTCATGCTGGTTTCTGCTGTTGATATATGTTGTTCAGGACATGATTCTGCACAATATATGTGAAATTCAGTGTAATCCAGTTTCAAGATCAAAAGATATAGCCATTCATGCAAAAAGTGCTTATCTCACGGAGTTGAAGCGTTTTTGATTAGGATTGGAAATAACTAATGTATTTCATCAAGTTGGTTTCTACTGTTGAAATATGCTGTTTAGGACATGATTCTGCACAATATATGTCAAATTCATTGTAATCCCATCACAGGTTCAAAAGATATAGCCATTCGTTCAAAAACTGCTTATCTCACCGAGTTAACACGTTTTTGATTAAGAAAGGAAATAACTATTGAATTTCACCAAGCCTGTTTCTGGTGTTGATAGATGTTGTGTAGGACATGATTCTGCACAATATATGTCAAATTCAGTGTAATCCAGCGACAAGATCAAAAGATATAGCCATTCGTTCAAAAAGTGCTTATCACACCGAATTGAAGCGTTTTTGAGTTGGAGTGGAAATTACTAATGATTTGCAATATGCTGGTTTTTGCTGTTGATATGTGTTGTTTAGGACATGATTCTGCACAATATATGTCAAAAGCAGTGTAATCCAGCTTTAAATTCAAAAGATATAGCCATAAGATCAAAAAGTGCTTATCTCACTGAGTTGAAGCGTTTTTGATTTTGAGTGGAAATGACTAATGAATTTCATCAAGCTGGTTTCTGCTGTTGAAATATATACTTTAGGACATGATTTTGCACAATATATGTCAAATTCAGTGTAATACAGCTACAAGTTCAAAAGATATAGCCATTCGTTCAAAAAGTCTAGATCTCACCGACTTGAAGCGTATTTGATTCGGAGTGGAAATAACTAATGAATTTAATCAAGCTGGTTTCTGCTGTTGAAATATGTTGTTTAGGACATGATTCTACACAAAATAAGTCAAATTCAGTGTAATCCAGCATCAATATCAAAAGATATAGCCTTAAGGTCAAAAAGTGCTTATCTCACCGGGTTAAATAGTTTTTGAGTTGGAGTGGAAATAACAAATAAATTTATTCATGCTGGTTTCTGCTGTTGATATATGTTATTTAGGACATGATTCTGCACAATATATGTCAAAATCAGTGTAATCCAGCTACAAGATCAAAAGATATAGACATTCGTGCAAAAACTGCTTATATCACCGAGTGGAAGCTTTTTTGAGTTGTAGTGGAAATAACTAATGAATTTCAACATGCTGGTTTTTGCTGTTGATATATGTTGTTTAGGACATGATTCTGCACAATATATGTCAAATTCAGTATAATCCAGCTATAAGTTAAAAAGATATAGCCATAAGGTCAAAAAGTGCTTATCTCACTGATTTGAAGCATTTTTGATTTTGAGTGGAAATGACTAATGAATTTCATCAAGCTGGTTTCTGTTGTTTAAATATGTTGTTTAGGACATGAATCTGCACAATATATGTCAAATTCAGTGTAATCCAGCTACAAGTTCAAAAGATATAGCCATAAGGTCAAAAACTGCTTATCTTATCGAGTTAAATCGTTTTTGAGTTGGACTGGAAATAACTCATGAATTTCATCAAGCTGGTTTCTGCTGGATATATGTTGTTTAGGACATGATTCTGCACAATATATGACAAATTCAGTGTAATCCCGCGACAAGATCAAAATATATAGCCATTCATGCAAAAAGTGCTGATCTCACGGAGTTGAAGCGTTTTTGATTAAGAGAGGAAATAACTAATGAATTTCACCAAGCCTGTTTCTGCTGTTGATAGATTTTGTATAGGACATGATTCTGCACAATATATGTCAAATTCAGTGTAATCCAGCGACAAGATCAAAAGATATAGCCATTTGTTCAAAAACTGCTTATCTCAACTAGTTAACGCGTTTTTGATTAAGAGAGGAAATAACTATTGAATTTCACCAAGCCTTTTTCTGCTGTTGATAGATGTTGTTTAGGACATGATTCTGCACAATATATGTCAAATTCATTGTAATCCAGCGACAAGATCAAAAGATATAGCCATTCGTTCAAAAACTGCTTATCTCACCGAGTTGAAGCGTTTTTGAGTTGGAGTGGAAAGTACTAATGAATTACAATATGCTGGTTTTTGCTGTTGATAGATGTTGTATAGGACATGATTCTTTACAATATATGTCAAATTCAGTGTAAAACAGCAATAAGTTCAAAAGATATAGCCACAAGGTCAAAAAGTGCTTATCTAACTGAGTTGAAGCGTTTTTGATTTTGAGTGGAAATGACTAATGAATTTCATCAAGCTGGTTTCTGCTGTTGTAATATGTTGTTTAGGACATGATTCTACACAAAATATGTCAAATTCAGTGTTATCCAGCGTCAAGATCAAAAGTTATAGCCTTAAGGTCAAAAAGTGCTTATCTTTCCGAGTTAAATCGTTTTTGAGTTGGAGTGGAAAAAACTAATGAATTTCATCAAGCTGGTTTCTGCTGTTGAAATATGTTGTAAAGGACATGATTCAGCACAAAATATGTCAAATTCAGTGTAATCCAGCTACAAGTTCAAAATATATAGCCATTCGTTCAAAAAGTGCTGATCTCACCGAGTAGAAGCGTTTTTGATGAGGAGTGGAAATAACTAATGAATTTCATCAAGTTGGTTTCTACTGTTGAAATACGTTGTTTAGGACATGATTCTGCACAATATATGTCAAATTCAGTGTAATCCAGCTACAAATTCAAAAGATATAGCCATTCGTTCAAAAAGTGCTTATCTTACCGAGGTTAAATCTTTTTTGAGTTGGAGTGGAAATAACTAATGAATGTCATCATGCTGGTTTCTTCTGTTGATATATGTTGTTTAGGACATGATTCTGCACAATATATTTCAAATTCAGTGTAATCCCATCACAGGTTCAAAAGATATAGCCATTCGTTCAAAAAGTGCTTATCTCACCGAGTTCACGCGTTTTTGATTAAGAGAGGAAATAACTATTGAATTTCACAGAGCCTTTTTCTGCTGTTGTTAGATTTTGTATAGGACATGATTCTGCACAATATATATCAAATTCAGTGTAATCCAGCGACAAGATCAAAAGATATAGCCATTCGTTCAAAAACTGCTTATCTCACCGAGTTGAAGCGTTTTTGAGTTGGAGTGGAAATTACTAATGAATTACAATATGCTGTTTTTTTGCTGTTGATATGTGTTATTTATTACATGATTCTGCACTATATATGTCAAATTGAGTGTAATCCAACTATAAATTCAAAAGATATAGCCATAAGATCAAAAAGTGCTTATGTCACTGAGTTGAAGCGTTTTTGAGTTGGAGTGGAAATAACTAATGGCTTTATCAAGCTGGTTTTTGCCGGTGGAATATGTTATTTAGAACATGATTCTGCACAATTAATATCAAATTCAGTGTAATCCAGCTACAAGTTCAAAAGAGATAGCCATCCGTTCAAAAAGTGCTTTTCTCACCGAGTTGAAGCGTTTTTGATTAAGAGTGGATATATCTAATGGATTTCATCAAGCTGGTTTTTACCGTTGAAATGTGTTGTTTAGAACAAGAGTTTTACAATTTATGTCAAATTCAGTGTAATCCAGGTACATTTTCAAAAGATATAGCCATTCGTTTAAAAAGTGCTTATCTCACCGAGTTGAAACGTTTTTGAGTAGGAGTGGAAATAACTAATGAATTTCATTAATCTGGTTTCTGCTGTTGAAATATGTTGTTTAGGACATGATTCTGCACAAAATATGTCAAATTCAGTGTAATTCAGCGACAAGATCAAAAGATATAGCCATTCGTTCAAAAAGTTTTTATCTTATCGGGTTGAAGCGTTTTTGATTAGGAGTGGAAATATCTAATGAATTTCATCAAGTTGGTTTCTACTGTTAAATATGTTGTTTAGGACATGATTCTGCACAATATATGTCAAATTCAGCGTAATCCCATCACATGTTCAAAAGATATAGCCATTCGTTCAACAACGCCTTATCTAACCGAGTTGAAGCGATTTTGATTAGGAGTGGAAAAACCTAATGGATTTCATCAAGCTGGTTTCTGCTGTTGAAATATGTTGTATAGGACATGATTCTGCACAATATATGTCAAATTCAGTGTAATCCAGCGACAAGATCAAAAGATATAACCATTCGTTCAAAAACTGCTTATCTCACCGAGTTGAAGCGTTTTTGAGTTGCAGTGGAAATAACTAATGAATTTCAATATGCGGGTTTTGCTGTTGATATATGTTGTTTAGGACATGATTTTGCACAATATATGTCAAATTTAGTTTAATCACATCACCGGTTTAAAAGATATAGCCATTCGTTCAAAAAGTGCTTATCTTATCGCGTTGAAGCGTTTTTGATGAAGAGCGGAAATAACTAATGAATTTCACCAATTTGGTTTTTGCTGTTGATATATGTTGATAAGGACATGATTCTGCACAATATATGTCAAATTCATGTTAATCCAGCCACAAGTTCAAAAGATGTATCCATAAGGTCAAAAACTGCTTTTCTCACCGAATTGAAGCGTTTTTGATCAGGAGTGGAAATAACTAATGGATTTCATCATTCTGGTTTCTGCTGTTGAAATATGTTGTCTAGGACATGATTCTGCACTATATATGTCAATTTCAGTGTATCCCATCACAGGTTAAAAAGATATAGCCATTCGTTCAAAAAGTCTTCATCTCACCGAGTTGAAGCGTTTTTGATTAGGAGTGAAAATAACTAATGAATTTCATCAAGCATGTTTCTGCTTTTGAAATATGTTGTTTATGACATGATTCTGCAATATATATATCAAATTCAGTGTAACCCAGCAACAGGATCAAAATATATAGCCATTCGTTCAAAAAGTGCTTTTCTCACCGAATTGAAGCGTTTTTGATCAGGAGTGGAAATAACTAAAGGATTTCATCAAGCTGGTTTTTGCCGTTGAAATATGTTGTTTGGAACATGATTTTGCACAATATATGTCAATTTCAGTTGAATCCAGCTACAAGTTCAAAAGATATAGCCATTCGTTAAAAAATTGCTTATCTTACTGAGTTGAAGCGTTTTTGATTTGGAGTGGAAATAACTAATGAATTTTATCAAGCCGGTTTCTGCTGTTGAAATATGTTGTTTAGGACAAGATTCTGCACAAAATATTTCAAATTCAGTGTAATCCCATCACAGGTTCAAAAGATATAGCCATTCGTTCAAAAACTGCGTATCTCACCGAGTTGAAGCGTTTTTGATTAGGAGAGGAAATAACTATTGAATTTCACTAAGCCTATTTCTGCTGTTGATAGATGTTGTATAGGACATGATTCTGCACAATATATGTCAAATTCAGTGTAATTCAGAGACAAGATCAAAAGATATAGCCATTCGTTCAAAAACTGCTTATCTCACCGAGTTGAAGCGTTTTTGAGTTGGAATGGAAATGACTAATGAATTTCATCAAATGAATTTCATCAAGCTTTTTTCTGCTGTTGAAATATTGTTTAGGACATGATTCTACACAAAATATGTAAAATTCAGTGTAATCCCATCACAAGATCAAAAGATATAGCCATTCGTTCAAAAACTGCTTTTCTCACCGAGTTGAAGCGTTTTTGATTAGGAGTGGAAATAACAAATGAATTTCATCAAGCTGGTTTCTGCTGTTGAAATATGTTGTTTAGGACATGATTCTACACAAAATATGTCAAATTCAGTGCAATTCAGCGTCAAGATCAAAAGATATAGCCTTAAGTTCAAAAAGTGCTTATCTTACCGAGTTAAATCATTTTTGAGTTGGATTGGAAATAACTAATGAATTTCACCAAGCTGGTTTCTGCTATTCAAATATGTTGTTCAGTACATGATTCTGCACAATATATGTAAATTCAGTGTAATCCAGCTACAAGTTCAAAAGATATAGCCATTCGTTCAAAAAGTGCTTCCCTCACAGAGATGAAGCGTTTTTGATTAGGAGTGGAAATAACTAATGGATTTCATCAAGCTGGTTACTGCTGGATATATGTTGTTTAGAACATGATTCTGCACAATATATGTCAAATTCAGTGTAATCCAGCTACAAGTTCAAAAGATATAGCCATAAGGTTAAAAAGTCCTTATCTTCCCGAGGTTAAATCTTTTTTGAGTTGGAGTGGAAATAACTAATGAATTTCATCATGCTGGTTTCTGCTGTTGATATATGTTGTTTAGGACATGATTCTGCACAATATATGTAGAATTCAGTGTCATCCAGGTACAAGTTCAAAAGATATAGCCATTTGTTCAAAAAGTGCTTCTCTCACCTAGTTGAAGCGTTTTTGATTAGGAGTGGAAATACCTAATGGATTTCATCAAGCTGTTTTTTGCCGTTGAAATATGTTTTATAGAACATGATTTTGCACAATATATGTCAATTTCAGTTTAATCCAGCTACAAGTTCAAAAGATATAGCCATTTGTTCAAAAAGTGCTTATCTCATCAAATTGAAGTATTTTGATTTTGAGTGGAAATAACTAATGAATTTCACCAAACTGGTTTTTTGCTGTTGAAATATGTTGTTTAGTACATGATTTTGCACAAAATATGTCAAATTCAGGGTAATCCAGCGACAAGATCAAAAGACACAGCCATTCGTTAAAAAAGTGCTTATCTCACCGAGTTGAAGCGTTTTTGATTGGGAGTGGAAATAACTAATGAATTTCACCAAGCCTTTTTCTGCTGTTGATAGATGTTGTATAGGACATGATTTTGTACAGTATATTTCAAATTCAGTGTAATCCAGCGACATGATCAAAAAATATAGCCATTCGTGCAAAAACTGCTTATATCACCGAGTGGAAGCTTTTTTGAGTTGTAGTGGAAATAACTAATGAATTTCAACATGCTGGTTTTTGCTGTTGATATATGTTGTTTAGGACATGATTCTGCACAATATATGTCAAATTCAGTGTAATCCAGCTACAAGTCCAAAAGATATAGCCATAAGGTCAAAAAGTTCTTATCTCACAGAGTTGAAGCGTTTTCGATTTTGAGTGGAAATGACTAATGAATTTCATCAAGCTGGTTTCTGCTGTTGAAATATGTTGTTTAGGACATGATTCTGCACAATATATGTCAAATACAGTGTAATCCCATCACAGGTTCAAAAGATATAGCCATGCGTTCAAAAAGTGCTTATGTCACCGAGTTGAAGCGTTTTTGATTAAGAGAGGAAATAACTATTGAATGTCATCAAGCTGGTCTCTGCTGTTGAAATATGTTGTTTAGGACATGATTCTGCACAATATATGTCAAATTCAGTGTAATCCAGCTACAAGTTCAAAAGATATAGCCTTAAGGTCAAAAATTGCTTATCTTATCAAGTTAAATCGTTTTTGAGTTGGAGTGGAAATAACTCATTAATTTCATCAAGCTGGTTTCTGCTGGATATATGTTGTTTAGAACATGATTCTGCACAATATATGTCAAATTCAGTGTAATCCAGCTACAAGTTCAAAAGGTATAGCCATAAGGTTAAAAAGTGCTTATCTTCCCGAGGTTAAATCTTTTTTGAGTTGGAGTGGAAATAACTAATGAATTCCATCATACTGGTTTCTGCTGTTGATATATGTTGTTTAGGACATGATTCTGCACAATATATGTCAAATTCAGTGTCATCCAGGTACAAGTTCAAAAGATATAGCCATTTATTCAAAAAGTGCTTCTCTCACCTAGTTGAAGCGTTTTTGATTAGGAGTGGAAATACCTAATGGATTTCATCAAGCTGGTTTTTGCCGTTGAATTATGTTGTTTAGAACATGATTTTGCACAAAATATGTCAAATTCAGTGTAATCCAGCGAAAAGATCAAAAGATATAGCCATTCGTGCAAAAAGTGCTTATCTCACCGAGTTGAAGCGTTTTTGATTAGGAGTGGAAATACCTAATGGATTTCATCAAGCTGTTTTTTGCCGTTGAAATATGTTTTATAGAACATGATTTTGCACAATATATGTCAATTTCAGTTTAATCCAGCTACAAGTTCAAAAGATATAGCCATTTGTTCAAAAAGTGCTTATCTCATCAAATTGAAGTATTTTGATTTTGAGTGGAAATAACTAATGAATTTCACCAAACTGGTTTTTTGCTGTTGAAATATGTTGTTTAGTACATGATTTTGCACAAAATATGTCAAATTCAGGGTAATCCAGCGACAAGATCAAAAGACACAGCCATTCGTTAAAAAAGTGCTTATCTCACCGAGTTGAAGCGTTTTTGATTGGGAGTGGAAATAACTAATGAATTTCACCAAGCCTTTTTCTGCTGTTGATAGATGTTGTATAGGACATGATTTTGTACAGTATATTTCAAATTCAGTGTAATCCAGCGACATGATCAAAAAATATAGCCATTCGTGCAAAAACTGCTTATATCACCGAGTGGAAGCTTTTTTGAGTTGTAGTGGAAATAACTAATGAATTTCAACATGCTGGTTTTTGCTGTTGATATATGTTGTTTAGGACATGATTCTGCACAATATATGTCAAATTCAGTGTAATCCAGCTACAAGTCCAAAAGATATAGCCATAAGGTCAAAAAGTTCTTATCTCACAGAGTTGAAGCGTTTTCGATTTTGAGTGGAAATGACTAATGAATTTCATCAAGCTGGTTTCTGCTGTTGAAATATGTTGTTTAGGACATGATTCTGCACAATATATGTCAAATACAGTGTAATCCCATCACAGGTTCAAAAGATATAGCCATGCGTTCAAAAAGTGCGTATGTCACCGAGTTGAAGCGTTTTTGATTAAGAGAGGAAATAACTATTGAATGTCATCAAGCTGGTCTCTGCTGTTGAAATATGTTGTTTAGGACATGATTCTGCACAATATATGTCAAATTCAGTGTAATCCAGCGAAAAGATCAAAAGATATAGCCATTCGTGCAAAAAGTGCTTATCTCACCGAGTTGAAGCGTTTTTGATTAGGAGTGGAAATAACTAATGAATTTCATCAAGTTGGTTTCTACTCTTGAAATATGTTGTTTAGGACATGATTCTGCACAATATTTTTCAACTTTAGTGTAATCACATCATAGGTTCAAAAGATATAGCCATTCGTTCATAAAGTGCTTATCTTATCGGGTTGAAGCGTTTTCGATTAAAAAAGTGCTTATCTCACCGAATTGAAGAGTTTTTGAATAGGAGTGGAAATAACTAATGAATTTCACCAAACTAGTTTCTGCTGTTGAATTATGTTGTTTAGGACATGATTTTGCACAAAATAAGTCAAATTCAGTGTAATCCAGCGACAAGATCAAAAGACATAGCCATTCGTGCAAAAAGTGCTTATCTCACCGAGTTGAAGCGTTTTTGATTAGGAGTGGAAATAACTAATGAATTTCATCAAGCTGGTTTCTGCTGTAGAAATATGTTGTTTAGGACATGATTCTACACAAAATATGTCAAATTCAGTGCAATCCAGCGTCAAGATCAAAAGATATAGACTTAAGTTCAAAAAGTGCTTATCTTACCGAGTTAAATCATTTTTGAGTTGGATTGGAAATAACTAATGAATTTCATCAAGCTGGTTTCTGCTGTTGAAATATGTTGTATCGGACATGATTCTGCACAAAATATGTCAAATTCAGTGCAATCCAGCTACAAGTTCAAAAGATATAGCCATTCGTTCAAAAAGTGCTTATCTCACCGAGTTGAGGCGTTTTTGATTAGGAGTGGAAATAACTAATTAATTTCATCAAGTTGGTTTCTACTGTTTAAATATGTTGTTTAGGACATGATTCTGCACAATATATGTCAAATTCAGTGTAATCCAGCTACAAGTTCAAAAGATTTAGCCATAAGGTTAAAAAGTGCTTATCTTACCGAGGTTAAATCTTTTTTGAGTTGGAGTGGAAATTACTAATACATTTCATCCTGCTAGTTTCTGCTGTTGATATATGTTGTTTAGGACATGATTCTGCACAATATATGTCAAATTCAGTGTAATCCCATCACCGGTTCATAACATGTAGCCATTCGTTCAAAAAGTGCTTATCACACCTTGTTGAAGCGTTTTTGATTAAGAGAGGAAATAACTATTGAAATTCACCAAGCCTGTTTTTACTGGTGATAGATGTTGTATAGAACATGATTCTGTCCAATATATGTCAAATTCAGTGTAATCCAGCGACAAGATCAAAAGATATAGCCATTCGTGCAAAAACTGCTAATCTCACAGCGTTGAAGCGTTTTTGAGTTGCAGTGGAAATAACCAATGAATTTCAATATGCTGGTTTTTGCTGTTGATATATGTTGTTTAGGACATGATTCTGCACAATATACATCAAATTCAGTGTAATCCAGCTATAAGTTAAAAAGTTATAGCCATAACGTCAAAAAGTGCTTATCTCACTGATTTGAAGCGTTTTTGATTTTGAGTGGAAATGACTAATGAATTTCATCAAGCTGGTTTCTGTTGTTGAAATATGTTTTTTAGGACATGATTCTGTTCAATATTTGTCAAATTCAGTGTAATCCAGCTACAAGTTCAAAAGATAGAGCCATAAGGTCAAAATCTGCTTATCTTATCGAGTTCAATCGTTTTTGAGTTGGACTGGAAATAACTCATGAATTTCATCAAGCTGGTTTCTGCTGGATATAAGTTGTTTAGAACATGATTCTGCACAATATATGTCAAATTCAGTGTAATCCCATCACAGGTTCAAAAGATAAAGCCATTCGTTCAAAAAGTGTTTTTATTATCGGGTTGAAGCGTTTTTGATTAAGAGTGGAAATAACTAATGAATTTCACCAAGTTGGTTTCTGCTGTTCAAATATGTTGTTCAGTATATGATTCTGCACAATATATGTTAAATTCATAGTAATCCAGCTACATTTGCAAAACATATAGCCATTCGTTCAAAAAGTGCTTCTCTCACCGAGTTGAAGCGTTTTTGATTAGGAGTAGAAATAACTAATGGATTTCATCAAGCTGGTTTTTGCCATTGAAATATGTTGTTTAGGACTTGATTCTGCACAATATATGTCAAATTCAGTGTAATCCCAACAGCGTTTCAAAAGATAGAGCCATTCGTTCAAAGAATGCTTATCGCACCGAGTTTAAGCGTTTTTGATTAGGAGAGGAAATAACAATTGAATTTCACCAAGCCTGTTTCTGCTGTTGATATATGTTGTTTAGGACATGATTTTGCACAATATATGTCAAATTTAGTTTAATCACATCACCGGTTTAAAAGATATAGCCATTCGTTCAAAAAGTGCTTATCTTATCGCGTTGAAGCGTTTTTGATGAAGAGCGGAAATAACTAATGAATTTCACCAATTTGGTTTTTGCTGTTGATATATGTTGATAAGGACATGATTCTGCACAATATATGTCAAATTCATGTTAATCCAGCCACAAGTTCAAAAGATGTATCCATAAGGTCAAAAACTGCTTTTCTCACCGAATTGAAGCGTTTTTGATCAGGAGTGGAAATAACTAATGGATTTCATCATTCTGGTTTCTGCTGTTGAAATATGTTGTCTAGGACATGATTCTGCACTATATATGTCAATTTCAGTGTATCCCATCACAGGTTAAAAAGATATAGCCATTCGTTCAAAAAGTCTTCATCTCACCGAGTTGAAGCGTTTTTGATTAGGAGTGAAAATAACTAATGAATTTCATCAAGCATGTTTCTGCTTTTGAAATATGTTGTTTATGACATGATTCTGCAATATATATATCAAATTCAGTGTATCCCAGCAACAGGATCAAAATATATAGCCATTCGTTCAAAAAGTGCTTTTCTCACCGAATTGAAGCGTTTTTGATCAGGAGTGGAAATAACAAAAGGATTTCATCAAGCTGGTTTTTGCCGTTGAAATATGTTGTTTGGAACATGATTTTGCACAATATATGTCAATTTCAGTGGAATCCAGCTACAAGTTCAAAAGATATAGCCATTCGTTGAAAAATTGCTTATCTTACTGAGTTGAAGCGTTTTTGATTTGGAGTGGAAATAACTAATGAATTTTATCAAGCTGGTTTCTGCTGTTGAAATATGTTGTTTAGGACAAGATTCTGCACAAAATATTTCAAATTCAGTGTAATCCCATCACAGGTTCAAAAGATATAGCCATTCGTTCAAAAACTGCGTATCTCACCGAGTTGAAGCGTTTTTGATTTGGAGAGGAAATAACTATTGAATTTCACTAAGCCTATTTCTGCTGTTGATAGATGTTGTATAGGACATGATTCTGCACAATATATGTCAAATTCAGTATAATTCAGAGACAAGATCAAAAGATATAGCCATTCGTTCAAAAACTGCTTATCTCACCGAGTTGAAGCGTTTTTGAGTTGGAATGGAAATGACTAATGAATTTCATCAAATGAATTTCATCAAGCTTTTTTCTGCTGTTGAAATATTGTTTAGGACATGATTCTACACAAAATATGTAAAATTCAGTGTAATCCCATCACAGGTTCAAAAGATATAGCCATTCGATCAAAGAGTGCTTATCTCACCGAGTTGAAGCGTTTTTGATTAAGAGAGGAAATAACTATTGAATTTCACCAAGCCTGTTTCTGCTGTTGATAGATGTTGTATAGGACATGATTCTGTACAATATATGTCATATTCAGTGTAATCCAGCGACAAGATCAAAAGATATAGCCATTCGTTCAAAAACTGCTTTTCTCACCGAGTTGAAGCGTTTTTGATTAGGAGTGGAAATAACAAATGAATTTCATCAAGCTGGTTTCTGCTGTTGAAATATGTTGTTTAGGACATGATTCTACACAAAATATGTCAAATTCAGTGCAATCCAGCGTCAAGATCAAAAGATATAGCCTTAAGTTCAAAAAGTGCTTATTTTACCGAGTTAAATCATTTTTGAGTTGGATTGGAAATAACTAATGAATTTCACCAAGCTGGTTTCTGCTATTCAAATATGTTGTTCAGTACATGATTCTGCACACTATATGTAAATTCAGTGGAATCCAGCTACAAGTTCAAAAGATATAGCCATTCGTTCAAAAAGTGCTTCCCTCAGAGAGTTGAAGCGTTTTTGATTAGGAGTGGAAATAACTAATGGATTTCATCAAGCTGGTTACTGCTGGATATATGTTGTTTAGAACATGATTCTGCACAATATATGTCAAATTCAGTGTAATCCAGCTACAAGTTCAAAAGATATAGCCATAAGGTTAAAAAGTGCTTATCTTCCCGAGGTTAAATCTTTTTTGAGTTGGAGTGGAAATAACTAATGAATTTCATCATGCTGGTTTCTGCTGTTGATATATGTTGTTTAGGACATGATTCTGCACAATATATGTAGAATTCAGTGTCATCCAGGTACAAGTTCAAAAGATATAGCCATTTGTTCAAAAAGTGCTTCTCTCACCTAGTTGAAGCGTTTTTGATTAGGAGTGGAAATACCTAATGGATTTCATCAAGCTGTTTTTTGCCGTTGAAATATGTTTTATAGAACATGATTTTGCACAATATATGTCAAATTCAGTTTAATCCAGCTACAAGTTCAAAAGATATAGCCATTTGATCAAAAAGTGCTTATCTCATCAAATTGAAGTATTTTGATTTTGAGTGGAAATAACTAATGAATTTCACCAAACTGGTTTCTGCTGTTGAAATATGTTGTTTAGTACATGATTTTGCACAAAATATGTCAAATTCAGGGTAATCCAGCGACAAGATCAAAAGACACAGCCATTCGTTAAAAAAGTGCTTATCTCACCGAGTTGAAGCGTTTTTGATTGGGAGTGGAAATAACTAATGAATTTCACCAAGCCTTTTTCTGCTGTTGATAGTTCACCAACTTGATGAATTTCATCAAGTTGGTTTCTACTGTTGAAATATGTTGTTTAGGACATGATTCTGCACAATATTTTTCAAATTTAGTGTAATCACATCATAGGTTCAAAACATATAGCCATTCGTTCAAAAAGTGCTTATCTTATCGGATTGAAGCGTTTTCGATTAAGAGTGGAAATAACTAATGAATTTCACCAAGTTGGTTTTTGCTGTTTATATATGTTGTTTAGGACATGATTCTGCACATTATATGTCAAATTCAGTGAAATCCAGATACATGTTCAAAAGATATAGCCATAAGGTAAAAAAGTGCTTATCTTACCCAGGTTAAATCTTTTAGAGTTAGAGTGGAAATAACTAATGAATTTCATCATTCTGGTTTCTGCTGTTGATATATGTTGTTTAGGACATGATTCAGCAAAATATATGTCAAATTTAGTGTAATCACATCACCGGTTCAAAAGATATAGCCATTCGTTCAAAAAGTGCTTATCTTATCGGGTTAAAGCATTTTTGAATAAGAGTGGAAAAAACTAATGAATTTCACTAACCTGATTTCTGCTGTTGATATATGTAGTTTAGGACATGATTTTGCACAATATATGTCAAATTCAGTGTAATCCGGCCACAAGTTCAAAAGATATAGCCATTCGTTCAAAAACTGCTTATCTCACGGAGTTGAAGCGCTATTGAGTTGGAGTGGAAATTACTAATGAATTACAAAATGCTGGTTTTTGCTGTTGATAGATGTTGTATAGGACATGATTCTTTACAATATATGTCAAATTCAGTGTAATCCAGCAATAAATTCAAAAGATATAGCCACAAGGTCAAAAAGTGCTTATCTAACTGACTTGAAGCGTTTTTGATTTTGAGTGGAAATGACTAATGAATTTCATCAAGCTGGTTTCTGCTGTTGAAATATGTTGTTTAGGACATGATTCTACACAAAATATGTCAAATTCAGTGTAATCCAGCGTCAAGATCAAAAGTTATAGCCTTAAGGTCAAAAAGTGCTTATCTTTCCGAGTTAAATCGTTTTTGAGTTGGAGTGGAAAAAACTAATGAATTTCATCAAGCTGGTTTCTGCTGTTGAAATATGTTGTAAAGGACATGATTCAGCACAATATATGTCAAATTCAGTGTAATCCTGCTACAAGTTCAAAATATATAGCCATTCGTTCAAAAAGTGCTGATTTCACCGAGTAGAAGCGTTTTTGATGAGGAGTGGAAATAACTAATGAATTTCATCAAGTTGGTTTCTACTGTTGAAATACGTTGTTTAGGACATGATTCTGCACAATATATGTCAAATTCAGTGTAATCCAGCTTAAAATTCAAAAGATATAGCCATTCGTTCAAAAAGTGCTTATCTTACCGAGGTTAAATCTTTTTTGAGTTGGAGTGGAAATAACTAATGAATGTCATCATGCTGGTTTCTGCTGTTGATATATGTTGTTTAGGACATGATTCTGCACAATATATATCAAATTCAGTGTAATCCAGCGACAAGATCAAAAGATATAGCCATTCATGCAAAAAGTGCTTATCTCACGGAGTTGAAGCGTTTTTGATTAGGAGTGGAAATAACTAATGTATTTCATCAAGTTGGTTTCTACTGTTGAAATATGCTGTTTAGGACATGATTTTGCACAATATATGTCAAATTCAGTGTAATCCAGCTATAAATTCAAAAGATATAGCCATAAGATCAAAAAGTGCTTATCTCACAGAGTTGAAGCGTTTTCGATTTTGAGTGGAAATAACAAATGAATTTCATCAAGCTGGTTTCTGCTGTTGATATACGTTGTTTAGGACATGATTCTGCACAATATATGTCAAATTCAGTGTAATCCAGATTCAAGATCAAAAGATATAGCCTTAAGGTCAAAAATTGCTTATCTCACCAAGTTGAGGAGTTTTTGATTAGGAGTGGAAATAACTAATGAATTTCATCAAGTTGGTTTCTACTGTTGAAATATGTTGTTTAGGACATGATTCTGCACAATATATGTCAAATTCAGTGTAATCCAGCTACAAGTTCAAAAGATATAGCCATTCGTTCAAAAAGTGCATATCTTACCGAGGTTAAATCTTTTTTTGAGTTGGAGTGGAAATAACTACTGAATTTCAATATGCTGGTTTTTGTTGTTGATATATGTTGTTTAGGACCTGATTCTGCTCAATATATGTCAAATTCACTGTAACCCAGCAACAAGATCAAAATATATAGCCATTCGTTCATAAAGTGCTTATCTCACCGAGTTGAAGAGTTTTTGTTTAAAAGTGGAAATAACTTATGGATTTCATCAAGCTGGTTTCTGCTGTTGAAATATGTTGTTTAGGACAAGATTTTTTACAATTTATGTCAAATTCAGTGTAATCCAGGTACATTTTCAAAAGATATAGCCATTCGTTCAAAAAGTGCATATCTTACCGAGGTTAAATCTTTTTTTGAGTTGGAGTGGAAATAACTAATAAATTTCATCATGCTGGTTTCTGCTGTTGATATATGTTGTTTAGGACATTATTCTGCACAATATATATCAAATTCAGTGTAATCCAGCGACAAGATCAAAAGATATAGCCATTCATGCAAAAATTGCTTATCTCACGGAGTTGAAGCGTTTTTGATTAGGTGTGGAAATAACGAATGAATTTCATCAAGTTAGTTTCTACTGTTGAAATATGCTGTTTAGGACATGATTCTGCACAATATATGTCAAATTCATTGTAATCCCATCACAGGTTCAAAAGGTATAGCCATTCGTTCAAAAAGTGCTTATCTCAACGAGTTAACGCGTTTTTGATTAAGAAAGGAAATAACTTTTGAATTTCACCAAGCCTGTGTCTGCTGTTGATAGATGTTGTATAGGACATGATTCTGCACAATATATTTCAAATTCAGTGTAATCCAGCGACAAGATCAAAAGATATAGCCATTCGTTCAAAAACTGCTTATCTCACGGAGTTGAAGCGCTATTGAGTTGGAGTGGAAATTACTAATGAATTACAATATGCTGGTTTTTGCTGTTGATAGATGTTGTATAGGACATGATTCTTTACAATATATGTCAAATTCAGTGTAATCCAGCAATAAGTTCAAAAGATATAGCCACAAGGTCAAAAAGTGCTTATCTAACTGAGTTGAAGCGTTTTTGATTTTGAGTGGAAATGACTAATGAATTTCATCAAGCTGGTTTCTGCTGTTGAAATATGTTGTTTAGGACATGATTCTACACAAAATATGTAAAATTCAGTGTAATCCAGCGTCAATATCAAAAGTTATAGCCTTAAGGTCAAAAAGTGCTTATCTTTCCGAGTTAAATCGTTTTTGAGTTGGAGTGGAAAAAACTAATGAATTTCATCAAGCTGGTTTCTGCTGTTGAAATATGTTGTAAAGGACATGATTCAGCAAAATATATGTCAAATTCAGTGTAATCCAGCTACAAGTTCAAAATATATAGCCATTCGTTCAAAAAGTGCTGATTTCACCGAGTAGAAGCGTTTTTGATGAGGAGTGGAAATAACTAATGAATTTCATCAAGTTGGTTTCTACTGTTGAAATACGTTGTTTAGGACATGATTCTGCACAATATATGTCAAATTCCGTGTAATCCAGCTACAAATTCAAAAGATATAGCCATTCGTTCAAAAAGTGCTTATCTTACCGAGGTTAAATCTTTTTTGAGTTGGAGTGGAAATAACTAATGAATGTCAACATGCTGGTTTCTTCTGTTGATATATGTTGTTTAGGACATGATTCTGCACAATATATGTTAAATTCATAGTAATCCAGCTACATTTGCAAAACATATAGCCATTCGTTCAAAAAGTGCTTCTCTCACCGAGTTGAAGCGTTTTTGATTAGGAGTAGAAATAACTAATGGATTTCATCAAGCTGGTTTTTGCCATTGAAATATGTTGTTTAGGACTTGATTCTGCACAATATATGTCAAATTCAGTGTAATCCCAACAGCGTTTCAAAAGATAGAGCCATTCGTTCAAAGAATGCTTATCGCACCGAGTTTAAGCGTTTTTGATTAGGAGAGGAAATAACAATTGAATTTCACCAAGCCTGTTTCTGCTGTTGATATATGTTGTTTAGGACATGATTTTGCACAATATATGTCAAATTTAGTTTAATCACATCACCGGTTTAAAAGATATAGCCATTCGTTCAAAAAGTGCTTATCTTATCGCGTTGAAGCGTTTTTGATGAAGAGCGGAAATAACTAATGAATTTCACCAATTTGGTTTTTGCTGTTGATATATGTTGATAAGGACATGATTCTGCACAATATATGTCAAATTCATGTTAATCCAGCCACAAGTTCAAAAGATGTATCCATAAGGTCAAAAACTGCTTTTCTCACCGAATTGAAGCGTTTTTGATCAGGAGTGGAAATAACTAATGGATTTCATCATTCTGGTTTCTGCTGTTGAAATATGTTGTCTAGGACATGATTCTGCACTATATATGTCAATTTCAGTGTATCCCATCACAGGTTAAAAAGATATAGCCATTCGTTCAAAAAGTCTTCATCTCACCGAGTTGAAGCGTTTTTGATTAGGAGTGAAAATAACTAATGAATTTCATCAAGCATGTTTCTGCTTTTGAAATATGTTGTTTATGACATGATTCTGCAATATATATATCAAATTCAGTGTATCCCAGCAACAGGATCAAAATATATAGCCATTCGTTCAAAAAGTGCTTTTCTCACCGAATTGAAGCGTTTTTGATCAGGAGTGGAAATAACAAAAGGATTTCATCAAGCTGGTTTTTGCCGTTGAAATATGTTGTTTGGAACATGATTTTGCACAATATATGTCAATTTCAGTGGAATCCAGCTACAAGTTCAAAAGATATAGCCATTCGTTGAAAAATTGCTTATCTTACTGAGTTGAAGCGTTTTTGATTTGGAGTGGAAATAACTAATGAATTTTATCAAGCTGGTTTCTGCTGTTGAAATATGTTGTTTAGGACAAGATTCTGCACAAAATATTTCAAATTCAGTGTAATCCCATCACAGGTTCAAAAGATATAGCCATTCGTTCAAAAACTGCGTATCTCACCGAGTTGAAGCGTTTTTGATTAGGAGAGGAAATAACTATTGAATTTCACTAAGCCTATTTCTGCTGTTGATAGATGTTGTATAGGACATGATTCTGCACAATATATGTCAAATTCAGTATAATTCAGAGACAAGATCAAAAGATATAGCCATTCGTTCAAAAACTGCTTATCTCACCGAGTTGAAGCGTTTTTGAGTTGGAATGGAAATGACTAATGAATTTCATCAAATGAATTTCATCAAGCTTTTTTCTGCTGTTGAAATATTCTTTAGGACATGATTCTACACAAAATATGTAAAATTCAGTGTAATCCCATCACAGGTTCAAAAGATATAGCCATTCGATCAAAGAGTGCTTATCTCACCGAGTTGAAGCGTTTTTGATTAAGAGAGGAAATAACTATTGAATTTCACCAAGCCTGTTTCTGCTGTTGATAGATGTTGTATAGGACATGATTCTGTACAATATATGTCATATTCAGTGTAATCCAGCGACAAGATCAAAAGATATAGCCATTCGTTCAAAAACTGCTTTTCTCACCGAGTTGAAGCGTTTTTGATTAGGAGTGGAAATAACAAATGAATTTCATCAAGCTGGTTTCTGCTGTTGAAATATGTTGTTTAGGACATGATTCTACACAAAATATGTCAAATTCAGTGCAATCCAGCGTCAAGATCAAAAGATATAGCCTTAAGTTCAAAAAGTGCTTATTTTACCGAGTTAAATCATTTTTGAGTTGGATTGGAAATAACTAATGAATTTCACCAAGCTGGTTTCTGCTATTCAAATATGTTGTTCAGTACATGATTCTGCACACTATATGTAAATTCAGTGGAATCCAGCTACAAGTTCAAAAGATATAGCCATTCGTTCAAAAAGTGCTTCCCTCAGAGAGTTGAAGCGTTTTTGATTAGGAGTGGAAATAACTAATGGATTTCATCAAGCTGGTTACTGCTGGATATATGTTGTTTAGAACATGATTCTGCACAATATATGTCAAATTCAGTGTAATCCAGCTACAAGTTCAAAAGATATAGCCATAAGGTTAAAAAGTGCTTATCTTCCCGAGGTTAAATCTTTTTTGAGTTGGAGTGGAAATAACTAATGAATTTCATCATGCTGGTTTCTGCTGTTGATATATGTTGTTTAGGACATGATTCTGCACAATATATGTAGAATTCAGTGTCATCCAGGTACAAGTTCAAAAGATATAGCCATTTGTTCAAAAAGTGCTTCTCTCACCTAGTTGAAGCGTTTTTGATTAGGAGTGGAAATACCTAATGGATTTCATCAAGCTGTTTTTTGCCGTTGAAATATGTTTTATAGAACATGATTTTGCACAATATATGTCAAATTCAGTTTAATCCAGCTACAAGTTCAAAAGATATAGCCATTTGATCAAAAAGTGCTTATCTCATCAAATTGAAGTATTTTGATTTTGAGTGGAAATAACTAATGAATTTCACCAAACTGGTTTCTGCTGTTGAAATATGTTGTTTAGTACATGATTTTGCACAAAATATGTCAAATTCAGGGTAATCCAGCGACAAGATCAAAAGACACAGCCATTCGTTAAAAAAGTGCTTATCTCACCGAGTTGAAGCGTTTTTGATTGGGAGTGGAAATAACTAATGAATTTCACCAAGCCTTTTTCTGCTGTTGATAGTTCACCAACTTGATGAATTTCATCAAGTTGGTTTCTACTGTTGAAATATGTTGTTTAGGACATGATTCTGCACAATATTTTTCAAATTTAGTGTAATCACATCATAGGTTCAAAACATATAGCCATTCGTTCAAAAAGTGCTTATCTTATCGGATTGAAGCGTTTTCGATTAAGAGTGGAAATAACTAATGAATTTCACCAAGTTGGTTTTTGCTGTTTATATATGTTGTTTAGGACATGATTCTGCACATTATATGTCAAATTCAGTGAAATCCAGATACATGTTCAAAAGATATAGCCATAAGGTAAAAAAGTGCTTATCTTACCCAGGTTAAATCTTTTAGAGTTAGAGTGGAAATAACTAATGAATTTCATCATTCTGGTTTCTGCTGTTGATATATGTTGTTTAGGACATGATTCAGCAAAATATATGTCAAATTTAGTGTAATCACATCACCGGTTCAAAAGATATAGCCATTCGTTCAAAAAGTGCTTATCTTATCGGGTTAAAGCATTTTTGAATAAGAGTGGAAAAAACTAATGAATTTCACTAACCTGATTTCTGCTGTTGATATATGTAGTTTAGGACATGATTTTGCACAATATATGTCAAATTCAGTGTAATCCGGCCACAAGTTCAAAAGATATAGCCATTCGTTCAAAAACTGCTTATCTCACGGAGTTGAAGCGCTATTGAGTTGGAGTGGAAATTACTAATGAATTACAAAATGCTGGTTTTTGCTGTTGATAGATGTTGTATAGGACATGATTCTTTACAATATATGTCAAATTCAGTGTAATCCAGCAATAAATTCAAAAGATATAGCCACAAGGTCAAAAAGTGCTTATCTAACTGACTTGAAGCGTTTTTGATTTTGAGTGGAAATGACTAATGAATTTCATCAAGCTGGTTTCTGCTGTTGAAATATGTTGTTTAGGACATGATTCTACACAAAATATGTCAAATTCAGTGTAATCCAGCGTCAAGATCAAAAGTTATAGCCTTAAGGTCAAAAAGTGCTTATCTTTCCGAGTTAAATCGTTTTTGAGTTGGAGTGGAAAAAACTAATGAATTTCATCAAGCTGGTTTCTGCTGTTGAAATATGTTGTAAAGGACATGATTCAGCACAATATATGTCAAATTCAGTGTAATCCTGCTACAAGTTCAAAATATATAGCCATTCGTTCAAAAAGTGCTGATTTCACCGAGTAGAAGCGTTTTTGATGAGGAGTGGAAATAACTAATGAATTTCATCAAGTTGGTTTCTACTGTTGAAATACGTTGTTTAGGACATGATTCTGCACAATATATGTCAAATTCAGTGTAATCCAGCTTAAAATTCAAAAGATATAGCCATTCGTTCAAAAAGTGCTTATCTTACCGAGGTTAAATCTTTTTTGAGTTGGAGTGGAAATAACTAATGAATGTCATCATGCTGGTTTCTGCTGTTGATATATGTTGTTTAGGACATGATTCTGCACAATATATATCAAATTCAGTGTAATCCAGCGACAAGATCAAAAGATATAGCCATTCATGCAAAAAGTGCTTATCTCACGGAGTTGAAGCGTTTTTGATTAGGAGTGGAAATAACTAATGTATTTCATCAAGTTGGTTTCTACTGTTGAAATATGCTGTTTAGGACATGATTTTGCACAATATATGTCAAATTCAGTGTAATCCAGCTATAAATTCAAAAGATATAGCCATAAGATCAAAAAGTGCTTATCTCACTGAGTTGAAGCGTTTTTGATTAAGAGAGGGAATAACAAATGAATTTCATCAAGCTGGTTTCTGCTGTTGATATACGTTGTTTAGGACATGATTCTGCACAATATATGTCAAATTCAGTGTAATCCAGATTCAAGATCAAAAGATATAGCCTTAAGGTCAAAAATTGCTTATCTCACCAAGTTGAGGAGTTTTTGATTAGGAGTGGAAATAACTAATGAATTTCATCAAGTTGGTTTCTACTGTTGAAATATGTTGTTTAGGACATGATTCTGCACAATATATGTCAAATTCAGTGTAATCCAGCTACAAGTTCAAAAGATATAGCCATTCGTTCAAAAAGTGCATATCTTACCGAGGTTAAATCTTTTTTTGAGTTGGAGTGGAAATAACTACTGAATTTCAATATGCTGGTTTTTGTTGTTGATATATGTTGTTTAGGACCTGATTCTGCTCAATATATGTCAAATTCACTGTAACCCAGCAACAAGATCAAAATATATAGCCATTCGTTCATAAAGTGCTTATCTCACCGAGTTGAAGAGTTTTTGTTTAAAAGTGGAAATAACTTATGGATTTCATCAAGCTGGTTTCTGCTGTTGAAATATGTTGTTTAGGACAAGATTTTTTACAATTTATGTCAAATTCAGTGTAATCCAGGTACATTTTCAAAAGATATAGCCATTCGTTCAAAAAGTGCATATCTTACCGAGGTTAAATCTTTTTTTGAGTTGGAGTGGAAATAACTAATAAATTTCATCATGCTGGTTTCATCTGTTGATATATGTTGTTTAGGACATTATTCTGCACAATATATATCAAATTCAGTGTAATCCAGCGACAAGATCAAAAGATATAGCCATTCATGCAAAAATTGCTTATCTCACGGAGTTGAAGCGTTTTTGATTAGGTGTGGAAATAACGAATGAATTTCATCAAGTTAGTTTCTACTGTTGAAATATGCTGTTTAGGACATGATTCTGCACAATATATGTCAAATTCATTGTAATCCCATCACAGGTTCAAAAGGTATAGCCATTCGTTCAAAAAGTGCTTATCTCAACGAGTTAACGCGTTTTTGATTAAGAAAGGAAATAACTTTTGAATTTCACCAAGCCTGTGTCTGCTGTTGATAGATGTTGTATAGGACATGATTCTGCACAATATATTTCAAATTCAGTGTAATCCAGCGACAAGATCAAAAGATATAGCCATTCGTTCAAAAACTGCTTATCTCACGGAGTTGAAGCGCTATTGAGTTGGAGTGGAAATTACTAATGAATTACAATATGCTGGTTTTTGCTGTTGATAGATGTTGTATAGGACATGATTCTTTACAATATATGTCAAATTCAGTGTAATCCAGCAATAAGTTCAAAAGATATAGCCACAAGGTCAAAAAGTGCTTATCTAACTGAGTTGAAGCGTTTTTGATTTTGAGTGGAAATGACTAATGAATTTCATCAAGCTGGTTTCTGCTGTTGAAATATGTTGTTTAGGACATGATTCTACACAAAATATGTAAAATTCAGTGTAATCCAGCGTCAAGATCAAAAGTTATAGCCTTAAGGTCAAAAAGTGCTTATCTTTCCGAGTTAAATCGTTTTTGAGTTGGAGTGGAAAAAACTAATGAATTTCATCAAGCTGGTTTCTGCTGTTGAAATATGTTGTAAAGGACATGATTCAGCAAAATATATGTCAAATTCAGTGTAATCCAGCTACAAGTTCAAAATATATAGCCATTCGTTCAAAAAGTGCTGATTTCACCGAGTAGAAGCGTTTTTGATGAGGAGTGGAAATAACTAATGAATTTCATCAAGTTGGTTTCTACTGTTGAAATACGTTGTTTAGGACATGATTCTGCACAATATATGTCAAATTCCGTGTAATCCAGCTACAAATTCAAAAGATATAGCCATTCGTTCAAAAAGTGCTTATCTTACCGAGGTTAAATCTTTTTTGAGTTGGAGTGGAAATAACTAATGAATGTCATCATGCTGGTTTCTTCTGTTGATATATGTTGTTTAGGACATGATTCTGCACAATATATGTCAAATTCAGTGTAATCCAATCACAGGTTCAAAAGATATAGCCATTCGTTCAAAAATTGCTTATCTCACCGAGTTCACGCGTTTTTGATTAAGAGAGGAAATAACTATTGAATTTCATCAAGCCTTTTTCTGCTGTTGTTAGATTTTGTATAGGACATGATTCTGCACAATATATATCAAATTCAGTGTAATCCAGCGACAAGATCAAAAGATATAGCCATTCGTTCAAAAACTGCTTATCTCACCGAGTTGAAGCGTTTTTGAGTTGGAGTGGAAATTACTAATGAATTACAATATGCTGGTTTTTTGCTGTTGATATGTGTTGTTTATTACATGATTCTGCACCATATATGTCAAATTCAGTGTAATCCAGCTATAAATTCAAAAGATATAGCCATAAGATCAAAAAGTGCTTATGTCACTGAGTTGAAGCGTTTTTGAGTTGGAGTGGAAATAACTAATGGCTTTATCAAGCTGGTTTTTGCCGGTGGAATATGTTATTTAGAACATGATTCTGCACAATTAATATCAAATTCAGTGTAATCCAGCTACATGATCAAAAGATATAGCCATCCGTTCAAAAAGTGCTTTTCTCACCGAGTTGAAGCGTTTTTGATTAGGAGTGGATATATCTAATGGATTTCATCAAGCTGGTTTTTACCGTTGAAATGTGTTGTTTAGAACATGATTCTGCACAATATATGTCAAATTCAGTGTAATCCAGCTACAAGTTAAAAGATATAGCCATTCGTTCAAAAACTGCTTATCTCACCGAGTTGAAGCGTTTTTGAGTTGGAGTGGAAATTACTAATGAATTTCAATATGCTGGTTTTTGTTGTTGATATATGTTGTTTAGGACCTGATTCTGCTCAATATATGTCAAATTCAGTGTAACCCAGCTACAAGATAAAAATATATAGCCATTCGTTCAAAAAGTGCTTATCTCACCGAGTTGAAGAGTTTTTGTTAAAAATTGGAAATAACTTATGGATTTCATCAAGCTGGTTTCTGCTGTTGAAATATGTTGTTTAGGACAAGAGTTTTACAATTTATGTCAAATTCAGTGTAATCCAGGTACATTTTCAAAAGATATAGCCATTCGTTTAAAAAGTGCTTATCTCACCGAGTTGAAACGTTTTTGAGTAGGAGTGGAAATAACTAATGAATTTCATTAATCTGGTTTCTGCTGTTGAAATATGTTGTTTAGGACATGATTCTGCACAAAATATGTCAAATTCAGTGTAATTCAGCGACAAGATCAAAATATATAGCCATTCGTTCAAAAATTTTTATCTTATCGGGTTGAAGCGTTTTTGATTAGGAGTGGAAATATCTAATGAATTTCATCAAGTTGGTTTCTACTGTTAAATATGTGTTTAGGACATGATTCTGCACAATATATGTCAAATTCATTGTAATCCCATCACAGGTTCAAAAGATATAGCCATTCGTTCAAAAAGTTCTTATCTCAACGAGTTAACGCGTTTTTGATTAAGAGAGGAAATAACTTTTGAATTTCACCAAGCCTGTGTCTGCTTTTGATAGATGTTGTATAGGACATGATTCTGCACAATATATGTCAAATTCAGTGTAATCCAGCGACAAGATCAAAAGATTTAGCCATTCGTTCAAAAAGTGCTTATCTTACCGAGGTTAAATCTTTTTTGAGTTGGAGTGGAAATAACTAATGAATGTCATCATGCTGGTTTCTGCTGTTGATATATGTTGTTTAGGACATGATTCTGCACAATATATGTCAAATTCAGTGTAATCCCATCACAGGTTCAAAAGATATAGCCATTCGTTCAAAAAGTGCTTATCTCACCGAGTTCACGCGTTTTTGATTAAGAGAGGAAATAACTATTGAATTTCACCAAGCCTTTTTCTGCTGTTGTTAGATTTTGTATAGGACATGATTCTGCACAATATATATCAAATTCAGTGTAATCCAGCGACAAGATCAAAAGATATAGCCATTCGTTCAAAAACTGCTTATCTCACCGAGTTGAAGCGTTTTTGAGTTGGAGTGGAAATTACTAATGAATTACAATATGCTGGTTTTTTGCTGTTGATATGTGTTGTTTATTACATGATTCTGCACCATATATATCAAATTCAGTGTAATCCAGCAATAAATTCAAAAGATATAGCCATAAGATCAAAAAGTGCTTATGTCACTGAGTTGAAGCGTTTTTGAGTTGGAGTGGAAATAACTAATGGCTTTATCAAGCTGGTTTTTGCCGGTGGAATATGTTATTTAGAACATGATTCTGCACAATATATGTCAAATTCAGTGTAATCCAGCTACAAGTTCAAAAGATATAGCGATTCGTTCAAAAAGTGCTTATCTCACCGAGTTGAAGCTTTTTTGAGTTGGAGTGGAAATAACTAATGAATTTCAATATGCTGGTTTTTGTTGTTGATATATGTTGTTTAGGACCTGATTCTGCTCAATATATGTCAAATTCAGTGTAACCCAGCTACAAGATCAAAATATATAGCCATTCGTTCAAAAAGTGCTTATCTCACCGAGTTGAAGAGTTTTTGTTTAAAAGTGGAAATAACTTATGGATTTCATCAAGCTGGTTTCTGCTGTTGAAATATGTTGTTTAGGACAAGAGTTTTACAATTTATGTCAAATTCAGTGTAATCCAGGTACATTTTCAAAAGATATAGCCATTCGTTTAAAAAGTGCTTATCTCACCGAGTTTAAACGTTTTTGAGTAGGAGTGGAAATAACTATTGAATTTCATTAATCTGGTTTCTGCTGTTGAAATATGTTGTTTAAGACATGATTCTGCACAAAATATGTCAAATTCAGTGTAATTCAGCGACAAGTTCAAAAGATATAGCCATTCGTTCAAAAAGTTTTTATCTTATCGGGTTGAAGCGTTTTTGATTAGGAGTGGAAATATCTAATGAATTTCATCAAGTTGGTTTCTACTGTTAAATATGTTGTTTAGGACATGATTCTGCACAATATATGTCAAATTCAGCGTAATCCCATCACATGTTCAAAAGATATAGCCATTCGTTCAACAACGCCTTATCTAACCGAGTTGAAGCGATTTTGATTAGGAGTGGAAAAAACTAATGGATTTCATCAAGCTGGTTTCTGCTGTTGAAATATGTTGTATAGGACATGATTCTGAACACTATATGTCAAATTCAGTGTAATCCAGCGACAAGATCAAAAGATATAACCATTCGTTCAAAAACTGCTTATCTCACCGAGTTGAAGCGTTTTTGAGTTGCAGTGGAAATAACTAATGAATTTCAATATGCGGGTTTTGCTGTTGATATATGTTGTTTAGGACATGATTTTGCACAATATATGTCAAATTTAGTTTAATCACATCACCGGTTTAAAAGATATAGCCATTCGTTCAAAAAGTGCTTATCTTATCGCGTTGAAGCGTTTTTGATGAAGAGCGGAAATAACTAATGAATTTCACCAATTTGGTTTTTGCTGTTGATATATGTTGATAAGGACATGATTCTGCACAATATATGTCAAATTCATGTTAATCCAGCCACAAGTTCAAAAGATGTATCCATAAGGTCAAAAACTGCTTTTCTCACCGAATTGAAGCGTTTTTGATCAGGAGTCGAAATAACTAATGGATTTCATCATTCTGGTTTCTGCTGTTGAAATATGTTGTCTAGGACATGACTCTGCACTATATATGTCAATTTCAGTGTAATCCCATCACAGGTTAAAAAGATATAGCCATTCGTTCAAAAAGTCTTCATCTCACCGAGTTGAAGCGTTTTTGATTAGGAGTGAAAATAACTAATGAATTTCATCAAGCTGGTTTCTGCTTTTGAAATATGTTGTTTAGGACATGATTCTGCAATATATATATCAAATTCAGTGTAACCCAGCAACAGGATCAAAATATATAGCCATTCGTTCAAAAAGTGCTTTTCTCACCGAGTTGAAGCGTTTTTGATCAGGAGTGGAAATAACTAATGGATTTCATCAAGCTGGTTTTTGCCGTTGACATTTGTTGTTTGGAACATGATTTTGCACAATATATGTCAATTTCAGTGGAATCCAGCTACAAGTTCAAAAGATATAGCCATTCGTTGAAAAATTGCTTATCTTACTGAGTTGAAGCGTTTTTGATTTGGAGTGGAAATAACTAATGAATTTCATCAAGCTGGTTTCTGCTGTTGAAATATGTTGTTTAGGACATGATTCTGCACAAAATATTTCAAATTCAGTGTAATCCCATCACAGGTTCAAAAGATATAGCCATTCGTTCAAAAACTGCGTATCTCACCGAGTTGAAGCGTTTTTGATTAGGAGAGGAAATAACTATTGAATTTCACTAAGCCTATTTCTGCTGTTGATAGATGTTGTATAGGACATGATTCTGCACAATATATGTCAAATTCAGTGTAATTCAGAGACAAGATCAAAAGATATAGCCATTCGTTCAAAAACTGCTTATCTCACCGAGTTGAAGCGTTTTTGAGTTAGAATGGAAATGACTAATGAATTTCATCAAGCTGGTTTCTGCTGTTGAAATATGTTGTTTAGGACATAATTCTGCACAATATATGTCAAATTCTGTGTCATCCAGCTACAAGTTCAAAAGATATAGCCATAAGGTCAAAAAGTCATCATCTCACTGAGTTGAAGCGTTTTTGATTAGGAGTGGGAAAAAAAAAAAGAATTTCATTAAGCTGGTTTCTGCTGTGGATATATGTTGTTTCGGACATGATTCTGCACAAAATATGTCAAATTCAGTGTAATCCAGGTACGAATTCAAAAGATATAGCCATTCGTTCAAAAAGTTCTTATATCACTGACTTGAAGCGTTTTTGACTAGTAGTGGAAATAACTAATGAATTTCATCAAGCCTGTTTCTGCTGTTGAAATATCTTGTTTAGAACATGATTCTGCACAAAATATGTCAAATTCAGTGTAACCCAGCTACAAGATCAAAATATATAGCCATTCGTTAAAAAAGTGCTTTTCTCACCGAGTATAAGCGTTATTGATTAGGAGTGGAAATAACTAATGAATTTCATTAATCTGGTTTCTGCTGTTGAAATATGTTGTTTAGGACAATATTCTGCACAAAATATGTCAAATTCAGTGTAAATCCAACTACAAGTTCAAAAGATATAGCCATAAGGTCAAAAACTACTTATATTATCGAGTGAAATCGTTTTTGAGTTGGAGTGGAAATAACTAATGAATTTCAATATGCTGGTTTTTGCTGTTGATATATGTTGTTTAGGACATGATTCTGCACAATATATGTCAAATTCAGTGTAATTCAGCTATAAGTTCAAAAGATATAGCCGTAAGGTAAAAAAGTAATTATCTCACTGAGTTGAAGCTTTTTTTTATTTTTGAGTGGAAATAACTCATGAATTTCATCAAGCTGGTTTCTGCTGTTCATATATGATGTTCAGTACATGATTCTGCACAATTAATGTCAATTTCAGTGTAATCCAGCGGCAAGTTCAAAAGATATAGCCATTCGTTAAAAAAGTGCTTATCTTATCGAGTTAAATTGTTTTTGAGTTGGAGTGGAAATAACTGATGAATTTCATCAAGCTGGTTTCTGCTGTTGATACATGTTGTCTTGGACATGATTCTGCACAAAATATTTCAAATTCAGTGTAATCCCATCACAGGTTCAAAAGATATAGCCATTCGTTCAAAAACTGCGTATCTCACCGAGTTGAAGCGTTTTTGATTAAGAGAGGAAATTACTATTGAATTTCACCAAGCCTTTTTCTGCTGTTGATAGATTTTGTATAGGACATGATTCTGCACAATACATTTCAAATTCAGTGTAATCCCGCTACAAGTTCAAAAGATATAGCCATTCGTTCAAAAAGTCTATATCTCACCGACTTGAAGCGTATTTGATTCGGAGTGGAAATAACAAATGAATTTCATCAAGTTGGTTTCTACTGTTGAAATATGTTGTTTAGGACATGATTCTGCACAATATATGTCAAATTTAGTGTAATCACCTCACAGGTTCAAAAGATATAGCCATTCATTCAAAAAGTGCTTATCTTATCGGGTTGAAGCGTTTTTGATTAAGAGTGGAAATAACTAATGAATTTCACCAAGTTGGTTTTTGCTGTTGACATATGTTGTTTAGAACATGATTCTGCACAATACATGTCAAATTCTGTGTAATCCAGCTACAAGTTCAAAAGATATAGCCATAAGGTCAAAAATTGCTTATCTTACAGAGGTTAAATCTTTTTTGAGTTGGAGTGGAAATAACTAATCAATTTCATCATGCTGGTTTCTGCTGTTGATATATGTTGTTTAGGACAAGATTCTGCACAATATATGTCAAATTCAGTGTGATCCCATCACAGGTTCAAAAGATATATCCATTCGTTCAAAAAGTCATCATCTCACTGAGTTGAAGCGTTTTTAATTAGGAGTGGGAAAAAAAAAAAGAATTTCATTAAGCTGGTTTCTGCTGTGGAAATATGTTGTTTCGGACATGATTCTGCACAAAATATGTCAAATTCAGTGTAATCCAGGTACGAATTCAAAAGATATAGCCATTCGTTCAAAAAGTTCTTATATCACTGACTTGAAGCGTTTTTGACTAGTAGTGGAAATAACTAATGAATTTCATCAAGCCTGTTTCTGCTGTTGAAATATCTTGTTTAGAACATGATTCTGCACAAAATATGTCAAATTCAGTGTAACCCAGCTACAAGATCAAAATATATAGCCATTCGTTAAAAAAGTGCTTTTCTCACCGAGTATAAGCGTTATTGATTAGGAGTGGAAATAACTAATGAATTTCATTAATCTGGTTTCTGCTGTTGAAATATGTTGTTTAGGACAATATTCTGCACAAAATATGTCAAATTCAGTGTAAATCCAACTACAAGTTCAAAAGATATAGCCATAAGGTCAAAAACTACTTATATTATCGAGTGAAATCGTTTCTGAGTTGGAGTGGAAATAACTAATGAATTTCAATATGCTGGTTTTTGCTGTTGATATATGTTGTTTAGGACATGATTCTGCACAATATATGTCAAATTCAGTGTAATTCAGCTACAAGTTCAAAAGATATAGCCATAAGGTAAAAAAGTAATTATCTCACTGAGTTGAAGCTTTTTTTTATTTTTGAGTGGAAATGACTAATGATTTCCACCAAGCCTGTTTCTGCTGTTGATAGATGTTGTATAGGACATGATTTTGTACAATATATGTCAAATTCAGTGTAATCCAGCAACAAGTTCAAAAGATATAGCCATAAGGTCAAAAACTGCATATCTTATCGAGTTAAATCGTTTTTGATTAGGAGTGGAAATAACTAATGAATTTCATCATGCTGGTTTCTGCTGTTGATATATGTTGTTTAGGACATGATTCTGCACAATATATTTCAAATTCAGTGTAATCCCATTACAGGTTCAAAAGATATAGCCATTCGTTCAAAAAGTGCTTATCTCAACGAGTTAACGCGTTTTTGATTAAGAGAGGAAATAACTATTGAATTTCACCAAGCCTTTTTCTGCTGTTGTTAGATTTTGTATAGGACATGATTCTGCACGATGTATATCAAATTCAGTGTAATCCAGCGACAAGATCAAAAGATATAGCCATTCGTTCAAAAACTGCTTATCTACCCGAGTTGAAGCGTTTTTGAGTTGGAGTGGAAATTACTAATGAATTACAATATGTTGGTTTTTTGCTGTTGATATGTCTTGTTTATTACATGATTCTGCACAATATATGTCAAATTCAGTGAAATCCAGCGGCAAGTTCAAAAGATATAGCCATTCGTTAAAAAAGTGCTTATCTAATCGAGTTAAATTGTTTTTGAGTTGGAGTGGAAATAACTGATGAATTTCATCAAGCTGGTTTCTGCTGTTGATACATGTTGTCTTGGACATGATTCTGCACAAAATATTTCAAATTCAGTGTAATCCCATCACAGGTTCAAAAGATATAGCCATTCGTTCAAAAACTGCGTATCTCACCGAGTTGAAGCGTTTTTGATTAAGAGAGGAAATTACTATTGAATTTCACCAAGCCTTTTTCTGCTGTTGATAGATTTTGTATAGGACATGATTCTGCACAATACATATCAAATTCAGTGTAATCCCGCTACAAGTTCAAAAGATATAGCCATTCGTTCAAAAAGTCTATATCTCACCGACTTGAAGCGTATTTGATTCGGAGTGGAAATAACAAATGAATTTCATCAAGTTGGTTTCTACTGTTGAAATATGTTGTTTAGGACATGATTCTCAACAATATATGTCAAATTCAGTGTAATCCAATCACAGTTTCAAAAGATATAGCCATTCGTTCAAAAAGTGCTTATCTCACCGAATTAAAGCGTTTTTGATTAAGAGAGGAAATAACTATTGAATTTCACCAAGCCTGTTTCTGCTGTTGATAGATGTTGTATAGGACATGATTCTGTACAATATATGTCAAATTCAGAGTAATCCAGCTATAAGTTCAAAAGATATTGCCACAAGGTCAAAAAGTGCTTATCTCACTGAATTGAAGCGTATTTGATTTTGAGTGGAAATGACTAATGAATTTCATCAAGCTGGTTTCTGCTGTTGAAATATTTACTATAGGACATGATTTCGCACAATATATGTAAAATTCAGTGTAATCCAGCTACAAGTTCAAAGGATATAGCCATTCGTTCAAAAAGTCTATATCTCACCGACTTGAAGCGTATTTGATTCGGAGTGGAAATAACAAATTAATTTCATCAAGCTTTTTCCTGCTATTGAAATATGTTGTTCAGGACATGATTCTACACAAAATATGTAAAATTCAGTGTAATCCCATCACAGGTTCAAAATATATATCCATTCGATCAAAAAGTGCTTATCTCACCGAGTTGAAGCGTTTTTGATTAAGAGAGGAAATAACTATTGAATTTCACCAAGCCTGTTTCTGCTGTTGATAGATATTGTATAGGACATGATTCTGTACAATATATTTCATATTCAGTGTAATGCAGCGACAAGATCAAAAGATATAGCCATTCGTTCAAAAACTGCTTTTCTCACCGAGTTGAAGCGTTTTCTAGTTGGAGTTGAAATAACTAATGAATATCAATATGCTGGTTTTTGCTGTTGATATATGTTGTTTAGGACATGATTCTGCACAATATATGTCAAATTCAGTGTAATCCAGCTATAAGTTCAAAAGATATAGCCATAAGGTAAAAAAGTAATTATGTCACTGAATTGAAGCTTTTTTGTTTTTGAGTGGAAATGACTAATGATTTCCACCAAGCCTGTTTCTGCTGTTGATAGATGTTGTTAAAGAAATGATTCTGTACAATATATGTCAAATTCAGTGTAATCCAGCCACAAGTTCAAAAGATATAGCCATAAGGTCAAAAACTGCATATCTTATCGAGTTAAATCGTTTTGGATTAGGAGTGGAAATAACAAATGAATTTCATCATGCTGGTTTCTGCTGTTGATATATGTTGTTTAGGACATGATTCTGCACAATATATGTCAATTTCAGTGTAATCCCATCACAGGTTTAAAAGATAAAACCATTCGTTCAGAAAGTCTTCATCTCACCGAGTTGAAGCGTTTTTGATTAGGAGTGGAAATAACTAACGAATTCCATTAAGCTGGTTTCCACTGTTGAAATATGTTGTCTAGGACATGATTCTGCACAATATATTTCAATTTCAGTGTAATCCCATTACAGGTTAAAAAGATATAGCCATTCGTTCAAAAAGTCTTCACACCGAGTTGAACCGTTTTTGATTAGGAGTGGAAATAACTAATGAATTTCATCAAGCCGGTTTCTGCTGTTGAAATATCTTGTTTAGAACATGATTCTGCACAATATATGTCAAATTCATGTTAATCCAGCCACAAGTTCAAAAGATGTATCCATAAGGTCAAAAAGTGCTTATCTCACTGAGTTGAAGCGTTTTTGATGTTGAGTGGAAATGACTAATGAATTTCATCAAGCTGGTTTCTGCCGTTGACAAATGTTGTTTAGGACATCATTCTGCACAAAATATGTCAACTTCAGTGTAATCCCATCACAGGTTCAAAAGATATAGCCATTCGTTCAAAAAGGACTTATCTCACCGAGTTGAAGCGTTTTTGATTATGAGTGGAAATAACTGATGAATTTCATCTAGCTGGTTTCTGATGTTGAAATATGTTTTTTAGGACATGATTCTGCACAAAATATGTCAAATTCAGTGTAATCCCATCACAGGTTCAAAAGATATAGCCATTCGTTCAAAAAGTGTTTATCTTTTTGGGTTGAAGCGTTTTTGATTAGAAGTGGAAATAACTAATGAATTTCATCAAGCTGGTTTCTGCTGTTGAAATATGTTTTTTAGGACATGATTCTACGCAAAATATGTCAAATTCAGTGTAATCCAGCGTCAAGATCAAAAGATATAGCCTTTCATTCAAAAAGTGCTTATCTCACGGAGTTGAAGCGTTTTTGATTAGGAGTGGAAATAACGAATGAATTTCATCAAGTTGGTTTCTACTGTTGAAATATGTTGTTTAGGACATGATTCTGCACAATATATGTCAAATTCTGTGTAATCCCATCGAAGGTTCAAAAGATATAGCCATTCGTTCAAAAAGTTCTTATCTTATCGAGTTGAAGCGTTTTTGATTAAGAGAGGAAATAACTATTGAATTTCACCAAGCCTTTTTCTGCTATTGATAGATGTTGTATAGGACATGATTCTGTACAATATATGTCAAATTCAGTGTAATCCAGCGACAAGATCAAAAGTTATAGCCATTCGTTCGAAAACTGCTCATCTCACCGAGTTGAAGCGTTTTGGAGTTGGAGTTGAAATAACTAATGAATTTCAATATGCTGGTTTTTGCTGTTGATATATGTTGTTTAGGACATGATTCTGCACAATAAATCAAATTCAGTGTAATCCAGCTATAAGTTCAAAAGATATAGCCATAAGGTCAAAAAGTGCTTATCTCGCTGAGTTGAAGCTTTTTTTGTTTTTGAGTGGAAATGACTAATGACTTACATCAAGCTGGTTTCTGCTGGTGAGATATGTTGTTTAGGACATGATTCTGCACAATATATGTCAAATTCAGTGTAATCCACCTACAAGTTCAAAAGATATAGCCATAAGGTCAAAGAGTGCTTATCTTACCGAGGTTAAATCTTTTTTGAGTTGGAAAGGAAATAACTAATGAATTTCATCATTCTGGTTTCTGCTGTTTATATATGTTGTTTCGGACATGATTAAGCACAATATATGTCAAATTTAGTGTAATCACCTCACGGGTTCAAAAGATATAGCCATTCATTCAAAAAGTGCTTATCTTATCGGGTTGAAGCGTTTTTGATTAAGAGTGGAAATAACTAATGAATTTCACCAAGTTGGTTTTTGCTGTTGACATATGTTGTTTAGAACATGATTCTGCACAATACATGTCAAATTCTGTGTAATCCAGCTACAAGTTCAAAAGATATAGCCATAAGGTCAAAAATTGTTTATCTTACAGAGGTTAAATCTTTTTTGAGTTGGAGTGGAAATAACTAATCAATTTCATCATGCTGGTTTCTGCTGTTGATATATGTTGTTTAGGACAAGATTCTGCACAATATATGTCAAATTCAGTGTGATCCCATCACAGGTTCAAAAGATATATCCATTCGTTCAAAAAGTCATCATCTCACTGAGTTGAAGCGTTTTTAATTAGGAGTGGGAAAAAAAAAAAGAATTTCATTAAGCTGGTTTCTGCTGTGGAAATATGTTGTTTCGGACATGATTCTGCACAAAATATGTCAAATTCAGTGTAATCCAGGTACGAATTCAAAAGATATAGCCATTCGTTCAAAAAGTTCTTATATCACTGACTTGAAGCGTTTTTGACTAGTAGTGGAAATAACTAATGAATTTCATCAAGCCTGTTTCTGCTGTTGAAATATTTGTTTAGAACATGATTCTGCACAAAATATGTCAAATTCAGTGTAACCCAGCTACAAGATCAAAATATATAGCCATTCGTTAAAAAAGTGCTTTTCTCACCGAGTATAAGCGTTATTGATTAGGAGTGGAAATAACTAATGAATTTCATTAATCTGGTTTCTGCTGTTGAAATATGTTGTTTAGGACAATATTCTGCACAAAATATGTCAAATTCAGTGTAAATCCAACTACAAGTTCAAAAGATATAGCCATAAGGTCAAAAACTACTTATATTATCGAGTGAAATCGTTTCTGAGTTGGAGTGGAAATAACTAATGAATTTCAATATGCTGGTTTTTGCTGTTGATATATGTTGTTTAGGACATGATTCTGCACAATATATGTCAAATTCAGTGTAATTCAGCTATAAGTTCAAAAGATATAGCCATAAGGTAAAAAAGTAATTATCTCACTGAGTTGAAGCTTTTTTTTATTTTTGAGTGGAAATGACTAATGATTTCCACCAAGCCTGTTTCTGCTGTTGATAGATGTTGTATAGGACATGATTTTGTACAATATATGTCAAATTCAGTGTAATCCAGCAACAAGTTCAAAAGATATAGCCATAAGGTCAAAAACTGCATATCTTATCGAGTTAAATCGTTTTTGATTAGGAGTGGAAATAACTAATGAATTTCATCATGCTGGTTTCTGCTGTTGATATATGTTGTTTAGGACATGATTCTGCACAATATATTTCAAATTCAGTGTAATCCCATTACAGGTTCAAAAGATATAGCCATTCGTTCAAAAAGTGCTTATCTCAACGAGTTAACGCGTTTTTGATTAAGAGAGGAAATAACTATTGAATTTCACCAAGCCTTTTTCTGCTGTTGTTAGATTTTGTATAGGACATGATTCTGCACGATGTATATCAAATTCAGTGTAATCCAGCGACAAGATCAAAAGATATAGCCATTCGTTCAAAAACTGCTTATCTACCCGAGTTGAAGCGTTTTTGAGTTGGAGTGGAAATTACTAATGAATTACAATATGTTGGTTTTTTGCTGTTGATATGTGTTGTTTATTACATGATTCTGCACAATATATGTCAAATTCAGTGAAATCCAGCGGCAAGTTCAAAAGATATAGCCATTCGATAAAAAAGTGCTTATCTTATCGAGTTAAATTGTTTTTGAGTTGGAGTGGAAATAACTGATGAATTTCATCAAGCTGGTTTCTGCTGTTGATACATGTTGTCTTGGACATGATTCTGCACAAAATATTTCAAATTCAGTGTAATCCCATCACAGGTTCAAAAGATATAGCCATTCGTTCAAAAACTGCGTATCTCACCGAGTTGAAGCGTTTTTGATTAAGAGAGGAAATTACTATTGAATTTCACCAAGCCTTTTTCTGCTGTTGATAGATTTTGTATAGGACATGATTCTGCACAATACATATCAAATTCAGTGTAATCCCGCTACAAGTTCAAAAGATATAGCCATTCGTTCAAAAAGTCTATATCTCACCGACTTGAAGCGTATTTGATTCGGAGTGGAAATAACAAATGAATTTCATCAAGTTGGTTTCTACTGTTGAAATATGTTGTTTAGGACATGATTCTCAACAATATATGTCAAATTCAGTGTAATCCAGCTATAAGTTAAAAAGATATAGCCATAAGGTCAAAAAGTTCTTATCTCACTGATTTGAATCGTTTTTGATTTTGAGTGGAAATGACTAATGAATTTCATCAAGCTGGTTTCTGCTGTTGAAATATTTACTATAGGACATGATTTTGCACAATATATGTAAAATTCAGTTTAATCCAGCTACAACTTCAAAAGATATAGCCATTCGTTCAAAAAGTCTATATCTCACCGACTTGAAGCGTATTTGATTCGGAGTGGAAATAACAAATGAATTTCATCAAGCTTTTTTCTGCTGTTGAAATATTGTTAAGGACATGATTCTACACAAAATATGTAAAATTCAGTGTAATCCCATCACAGGTTCAAAAGATATAGCCATTCGATCAAAAAGTGCTTGTCTCACCGAGTTGAAGCGTTTTTGATTAAGAGAGGAAATAACTATTGAATTTCACCAAGCCTGTTTCTGCTGTTGATAGATGTTGTATAGGACATGATTCTGTACAATATATGTCATATTCAGTGTAATCCAGCGACAAGATCAAAAGATATAGCCATTCGTTCAAAAACTGCTTTTCTCACCGAGTTGAAGCGTTTTCTAGTTGGAGTTGAAATAACTAATGAATATCAATATGCTGGTTTTTGCTGTTGATATATGTTGTTTAGGACATGATTCTGCACAGTATATGTCAAATTCAGTGTAATACAGCTATAAGTTCAAAAGATATAGCCATAAGGTAAAAAAGTAATTATGTCACTGAATTGAAGCTTTTTTGTTTTTGAGTGGAAATGACTAATGATTTCCACCAAGCCTGTTTCTGCAGTTGAAATATGTTGTTTAGGACATGATTCTACACAAAATATGTCAAATTCAGTGTAATCCAGCGTCAAGATCAAAAGTTATAGCCTTAAGGTCAAAAAGTGCTTATCTTTCCGAGTTAAATCGTTTTTGAGTTGGAGGTGAAAAAACTAATGAATTTCATCAAGCTGGTTTCTGCTGTTGAAATATGTTGTAAAGGACATGATTCAGCACAAAATATGTCAAATTCAGTGTAATCCAGCTACAAGTTCAAAATATATAGCCATTCGTTCAAAAAGTGCTGATCTCACCGAGTAGAAGCGTTTTTGATGAGGAGTGGAAATAACTAATGAATATCATCAAGTTGGTTTGTACTGTTGAAATATGTTGTTTAGGACATGATTCTGCACAATATATGTCAAATTCAGTGTAATCCAGCTACAAGTTCAAAAGATATAGCCATTCGTTCAAAAAGTGCTTATCTTACCGAGATTAAATCTTTTTTGAGTTGGAGTGGAAATAATTAATGAATTTCATCATGCTGGTTTCTGCTGTTGATATATGTTGTTTAGGACATGATTCTGCACAATATATATCAAATTCAGTGTAATCCCATCACAGGTTCAAAAGATATCGCCATTCGTTCAAAAAGTGCTTATCTCACCGAGTTAACGCGTTTTTGATTAAGAGAGGAAATAACTATTGAATTTCACCGAGCCTTTTTCTGCTGTTGTTAGATTTTGTATAGGACATGATTCTGCACAATATATATCAAATTTAGTGTAATCAAGCGACAAGATCAAAAGATATAGCCATTCGTTCAAAAACTGCTTATCTCACCGAGTTGAAGCGTTTTTAAGTTGTAGTGGAAATAACTCATGAATTTCAACATGCTGGTTTTTGCTGTTGATATATGTTGTTTAGGACATGATTCTGCACAATATATATCAAATTCAGTGTAATCCAGCTACAAGTTCAAAAGATATAGCCATCCATTCAAAAAGTGCTTTTCTCACCGAGTTGAAGCGTTTTTGATTAGGAGTGGATATATCTAATGGATTTCATCAAGCTGGTTTTTACCGTTGAAATGTGTTGTTTAGAACATGATTCTGCACAATATATGTCAAATTCAGTGTAATCCAGCTACAAGTTCAAAAGATATAGCCATTCGTTCAAAAAGTGCTTATCTCACCGAGTTGAAGCTTTTTTGAGTTGGAGTGGAAATAACTAATGAATTTCAATATGCTGGTTTTTGTTGTTGATATATGTTGTTTAGGACCTGATTCTGCTCAATATATGTCAAATTCAGTGTAACCCAGCTACAAGATCAAAATATATAGCCATTCTTTCAAAAAGTGCTTATCTCACCGAGTTGAAGAGTTTTTGTTTAAAATTGGAAATAACATATGGATTTCATCAAGCTGGTTTCTGCTGTTGATATATGTTGTTTAGGACAAGAGTTTTACAATTTATGTCAAATTCAGTGTAATCCAGGTACATTTTCAAAAGATATAGCCATTCGTTTAAAAAGTTTTTATCTTATCGGGTTGAAGCGATTTTGATTGGGAGTGGAAAAAACTAATGGATTTCATCAAGCTGGTTTCTGCTGTTGAAATATGTTGTATAGGACATGATTCTGCACAATATATGTCAAATTCAGTGTAATCCAGCAACAAGATCAAAAGATATAACCATTCGTTCAAAAACTGCTTATCTCACCGAGTTGAAGCGTTTTTGAGTTGTAGTGGAAATAACTCATGAATTTCAACATGCTGGTTTTTGCTGTTGATATATGTTGTTTAGGACATGATTCTGCACAATATATATCAAATTCAGTGTAATCCAGCTACAAGTTCAAAAGATATAGCCATCCATTCAAAAAGTGCTTTTCTCACCGAGTTGAAGCGTTTTTGATTAGGAGTGGATATATCTAATGGATTTCATCAAGCTGGTTTTTACCGTTGAAATGTGTTGTTTAGAACATGATTCTGCACAATATATGTCAAATTCAGTGTAATCCAGCTACAAGTTCAAGAGATATAGCGATTCGTTCAAAAAGTGCTTATCTCACCGAGTTGAAGCTTTTTTGAGTTGGAGTGGAAATAACTAATGAATTTCAATATGCTGGTTTTTGTTGTTGATATATGTTGTTTAGGACCTGATTCTGCTCAATATATGTCAAATTCAGTGTAACCCAGCTACAAGATCAAAATATATAGCCATTCTTTCAAAAAGTGCTTATCTCACCGAGTTGAAGAGTTTTTGTTTAAAATTGGAAATAACATATGGATTTCATCAAGCTGGTTTCTGCTGTTGATATATGTTGTTTAGGACAAGAGTTTTACAATTTATGTCAAATTCAGTGTAATCCAGGTACATTTTCAAAAGATATAGCCATTCGTTTAAAAAGTTTTTATCTTATCGGGTTGAAGCGATTTTGATTGGGAGTGGAAAAAACTAATGGATTTCATCAAGCTGGTTTCTGCTGTTGAAATATGTTGTATAGGACATGATTCTGCACAATATATGTCAAATTCAGTGTAATCCAGCAACAAGATCAAAAGATATAACCATTCGTTCAAAAACTGCTTATCTCACCGAGTTGAAGCGTTTTTGAGTTGCAGTGGAAATAACTAATGAATTTCAATATGCGGGTTTTGCTGTTGATATATGTTGTTTAGGACATGATTTCGCACAATATATGTCAAATTTAGTTTAATCACATCACCGGTTTAAAAGATATAGCCATTTGTTCAAAAAGTGCTTATCTTATCGCGTTGAAGCGTTTTTGATGACGAGCGGAAATAACTAATGAATTTCACCAATTTGGTTTTTGCTGTTGATATATGTAGATAAGGACATGATTCTGCACAATATATGTCAAATTTATGTTAATCCAGCCACAAGTTCAAAAGATTTATCCATAAGTTCAAAAACTGCTTTTCTCACCGAATTGAAGCGTTTTTGATCAGGAGTGGAAATAACTAATGGATTTCATCATTCTGGTTTCTGCTGTTGAAATATGTTGTCTAGGACATGATTCTTTACTATATATGTCAATTTCAGTGTAATCCCATCACAGGTTAAAAAGATATAGCCATTCGTTCAAAAACTCTTCATCTCACCGAGTTGAAGCGTTTTTGATTAGGAGTGAAAATAACTAATGCATTTCATCAAGCTGGTTTCTGCTTTTGAAATATGTTGTTTAGGACATGATTCTGCAATATATATATCAAATTCAGTGTAACCCAGCAACAGGATCAAAATATATAGCCATTCGTTCAAAAAGTGCTTTTCTCACCGAGTTGAAGCGTTTTTGATTAGGAGTGGATATATCTAATGGATTTCATCAAGCTGGTTTTTACCGTTGAAATGTGTTGTTTAGAACATGATTCTGCACAATATATGTCAAATTCAGTGTAATCCAGCTACAAGTTCAAAAGATATAGCGATTCGTTCAAAAAGTGCTTATCTCACCGAGTTGAAGCTTTTTTGAGTTGGAGTGGAAATAACTAATGAATTTCAATATGCTGGTTTTTGTTGTTGATATATGTTGTTTAGGACCTGATTCTGCTCAATATATGTCAAATTCAGTGTAACCCAGCTACAAGATCAAAATATATAGCCATTCGTTCAAAAAGTGCTTATCTCACCGAGTTGAAGAGTTTTTGTTTAAAATTGGAAATAACTTATGGATATCATCAAGCTGGTTTCTGCTGTTGAAATATGTTGTTTAGGACAAGAGTTTTACAATTTATGTCAAATTCAGTGTAATCCAGGTACATTTTCAAAAGATATAGCCATTCGTTTAAAAAGTATTTATCTTATCGGGTTGAAGCGTTTTTGATTGGGAGTGGAAATAACTAATGGATTTCATCATTCTGGTTTCTGCTGTTGAAATATGTTGTCTAGGACATGATTCTTTACTATATATGTCAATTTCAGTGTAATCCCATCACAGGTTAAAAAGATATAGCCATTCGTTCAAAAACTGCGTATCTCACCGAGTTGAAGCGTTTTTGATTAGGAGAGGAAATAACTATTGAATTTCACTAAGCCTATTTCTGCTGTTGATAGATGTTGTATAGGACATGATTCTGCACAATATATGTCAAATTCAGTGTAATTCAGCGACAAGATCAAAAGATATAGCCATTCGTTCAAAAACTGCTTATCTCACCGAGTTGAAGCGTTTTCGAGTTGGAATGGAAATGACTAATGAATTTCATCAAGCTGGTTTCTGCTGTTGAAATATGTTGTTTAGGACATGATTCTGCACAATATATGTCAAATTCTGTGTCATCCAGCTACAAGTTCAAAAGATATAGCCATAAGGTCAAAAAGTACTTATCTTACCGAGTTAAATCACTTTTGATTAGGAGTGGAAATAACTCATGAATTTCATCAAGCTGGTGTCTACTGGTGATATATGTTGTTTGAGACATGATTCTGCACAATATATGTTAAATTCAGTGTAATCCCATCACATGTTCAAATAATATAGCCATTCGTTCAAAAAGTGTTTATCTTATCGGATTGAAGCGTTTTTGATTGAGTGGAAATAACTCATGAATTTCATCAAGCTGGTTTCTGCTGTTCATATATGATGTTCAGTACATGATTCTGCACAATTAATGTCAATTTCAGTGTAATCCAGCGGCAAGTTCAAAAGATATAGCCATTCGTTCAAAAAGTGCTTATATTATCGAGTTAAATTGTTTATGAGTTGGAGTGGAAATAACTGATGAATTTCATCAAGCTGGTTTCTGCTGTTGATACATGTTGTCTTGGACATGATTCTGCACAAAATATTTCAAATTCAGTGTAATCCCATCACAGGTTCAAAAGATATAGCCATTCGTTCAAAAACTGCGTATCTCACCGAGTTGAAGCGTTTTTGATTAAGAGGAAATTACTATTGAATTTCACCAAGCCTTTTTCTGCTGTTGATAGATTTTGTATAGGACATGATTCTGCACAATACATATCAAATTCAGTGTAATCCCGCTACAAGTTCAAAAGATATAGCCATTCGTTCAAAAAGTCTATATCTCACCGACTTGAAGCGTATTTGATTCGGAGTGGAAATAACAAATGAATTTCATCAAGTTGGTTTCTACTGTTGAAATATGTTGTTTAGGACATGATTCTCAACAATATATGTCAAATTCAGTGTAATCCAATCACAGTTTCAAAAGATATAGCCATTCGTTCAAAAAGTGCTTATCTCACCGAATTAAAGCGTTTTTGATTAAGAGAGGAAATAACTATTGAATTTCACCAAGCCTGTTTCTGCTGTTGATAGATGTTGTATAGGACATGATTCTGTACAATATATGTCAAATTCAGAGTAATCCAGCTATAAGTTCAAAAGATATTGCCACAAGGTCAAAAAGTGCTTATCTCACTGAATTGAAGCGTATTTGATTTTGAGTGGAAATGACTAATGAATTTCATCAAGCTGGTTTCTGCTGTTGAAATATTTACTATAGGACATGATTTCGCACAATATATGTAAAATTCAGTGTAATCCAGCTACAAGTTCAAAGGATATAGCCATTCGTTCAAAAAGTCTATATCTCACCGACTTGAAGCGTATTTGATTCGGAGTGGAAATAACAAATTAATTTCATCAAGCTTTTTCCTGCTATTGAATATGTTGTTCAGGACATGATTCTACACAAAATATGTAAAATTCAGTGTAATCCCATCACAGGTTCAAAATATATATCCATTCGATCAAAAAGTGCTTATCTCACCGAGTTGAAGCGTTTTTGATTAAGAGAGGAAATAACTATTGAATTTCACCAAGCCTGTTTCTGCTGTTGATAGATATTGTATAGGACATGATTCTGTACAATATATTTCATATTCAGTGTAATCCAGCGACAAGATCAAAAGATATAGCCATTCGTTCAAAAACTGCTTTTCTCACCGAGTTGAAGCGTTTTCTAGTTGGAGTTGAAATAACTAATGAATATCAATATGCTGGTTTTTGCTGTTGATATATGTTGTTTAGGACATGATTCTGCACAATATATGTCAAATTCAGTGTAATCCAGCTGTAAGTTCAAAAGATATAGCCATAAGGTAAAAAAGTAATTATGTCACTGAATTGAAGCTTTTTTGTTTTTGAGTGGAAATGACTAATGATTTCCACCAAGCCTGTTTCTGCTGTTGATAGATGTTGTTAAAGAAATGATTCTGTACAATATATGTCAAATTCAGTGTAATCCAGCCACAAGTTCAAAAGATATAGCCATAAGGTCAAAAACTGCATATCTTATCGAGTTAAATCGTTTTGGATTAGGAGTGGAAATAACAAATGAATTTCATCATGCTGGTTTCTGCTGTTGATATATGTTGTTTAGGACATGATTCTGCACAATATATGTCAATTTCAGTGTAATCCCATCACAGGTTTAAAAGATAAAACCATTCGTTCAGAAAGTCTTCATCTCACCGAGTTGAAGCGTTTTTGATTAGGAGTGGAAATAACTAACGAATTCCATTAAGCTGGTTTCCACTGTTGAAATATGTTGTCTAGGACATGATTCTGCACAATATATTTCAATTTCAGTGTAATCCCATTACAGGTTAAAAAGATATAGCCATTCGTTCAAAAAGTCTTCACACCGAGTTGAACCGTTTTTGATTAGGAGTGGAAATAACTAATGAATTTCATCAAGCCGGTTTCTGCTGTTGAAATATCTTGTTTAGAACATGATTCTGCACAATATATGTCAAATTCATGTTAATCCAGCCACAAGTTCAAAAGATGTATCCATAAGGTCAAAAAGTGCTTATCTCACTGAGTTGAAGCGTTTTTGATGTTGAGTGGAAATGACTAATGAATTTCATCAAGCTGGTTTCTGCCGTTGACAAATGTTGTTTAGGACATCATTCTGCACAAAATATGTCAACTTCAGTGTAATCCCATCACAGGTTCAAAAGATATAGCCATTCGTTCAAAAAGGACTTATCTCACCGAGTTGAAGCGTTTTTGATTATGAGTGGAAATAACTAATGAATTTCATCTAGCTGGTTTCTGATGTTGAAATATGTTTTTTAGGACATGATTCTGCACAAAATATGTCAAATTCAGTGTAATCCCATCACAGGTTCAAAAGATATAGCCATTCGTTCAAAAAGTGTTTATCTTTTTGGGTTGAAGCGTTTTTGATTGGAAGTGGAAATAACTAATGAATTTCATCAAGCTGGTTTCTGCTGTTGAAATATGTTTTTTAGGACATGATTCTACGCAAAATATGTCAAATTCAGTGTAATCCAGCGTCAAGATCAAAAGATATAGCCTTTCGTTCAAAAAGTGCTTATCTCACGGAGTTGAAGCGTTTTTGATTAGGAGTGGAAATAACGAATGAATTTCATCAAGTTGGTTTCTACTGTTGAAATATGTTGTTTAGGACATGATTCTGCACAATATATGTCAAATTCTGTGTAATCCCATCGAAGGTTCAAAAGATATAGCCATTCGTTCAAAAAGTTCTTATCTTATCGAGTTGAAGCGTTTTTGATTAAGAGAGGAAATAACTATTGAATTTCACCAAGCCTTTTTCTGCTATTGATAGATGTTGTATAGGACATGATTCTGTACAATATATGTCAAATTCAGTGTAATCCAGCGACAAGATCAAAAGATATAGCCATTCGTTCGAAAACTGCTCATCTCACCGAGTTGAAGCGTTTTGGAGTTGGAGTTGAAATAACTAATGTATTTCAATATGCTGGTTTTTGCTGTTGATATATGTTGTTTAGGACATGATTCTGCACAATATATCAAATTCAGTGTAATCCAGCTATAAGTTCAAAAGATATAGCCATAAGGTCAAAAAGTGCTTTTCTCGCTGAGTTGAAGCTTTTTTTGTTTTTGAGTGGAAATGACTAATGAATTTCATCAAGCTGGTTTCATCTGGTGAGATATGTTGTTTAGGACATGATTCTGCACAATATATGTCAAATTCAGTGTAATCCACCTACAAGTTCAAAAGATATAGCCATAAGGTCAAAGAGTGCTTATCTTACCGAGGTTAAATCTTTTTTGAGTTGGAAAGGAAATAACTAATGAATTTCATCATTCTGGTTTCTGCTGTTTATATATGTTGTTTCGGACATGATTAAGCACAATATATGTCAAATTTAGTGTAATCACATCACGGGTTCAAAAGATATAGCCATTCATTCAAAAAGTGCTTATCTCATCGGGTTGAAGCGTTTTTGATTGAGAGTGGAAATAACTAATGAATTTCACCAAGTTGGTTTTTGCTGTTGACATATGTTGTTTAGAACATGATTCTGCACAATACATGTCAAATTCTGTGTAATCCAGCTACAAGTTCAAAAGATATAGCCATAAGGTCAAAAAGTGCTTATCTTACAGAGGTTAAATCTTTTTTGAGTTGGAGTGGAAATAACTAATCAATTTCATCATGCTGGTTTCTGCTTTTGATATATGTCTTTTAGGACAAGATTCTGCACAATATATGTCAAATTCAGTGTGATCCCATCACAGGTTCAAAAGATATATCCATTCGTTCAAAAAGTCATCATCTCACTGAGTTGAAGCGTTTTTGATTAGGAGTGGAAAAAAAAAAAAGAATTTCATTAAGCTGGTTTCTGCTGTGGAAATATGTTTTTTCGGACATGATTCTGCACAAATATGTCAAATTCAGTGTAATCCAGGAACGAATTCAAAAGATATAGCCGTTCGTTCAAAAAGTTCTTATATCACTGACTTGAAGCGTTTTTGACTAGTAGTGGAAATAACTATTGAATTTCATCAAGCCGGTTTCTGCTGTTGAAATATCTTGTTTAGAAAATGATTCTGCACAATATATGTCAAATTCAGTGTAACCCAGCTACAAGATCAAAATATATAGCCATTCGTTAAAAAAGTGCTTTTCTCACCGAGTATAAGCGTTATTGATTAGGAGTGGAAATAACTAATGAATTTCATTAATCTGGTTTCTGCTGTTGAAATATGTTGTTTAGGACAATATTCTGCACAAAATGTGTCAAATTCAGTGTAATCCAACTACAAGTTCAAAAGATATAGCCATTCGTTCAAAAACTACATATATTATCGAGTTAAATCGTTTTTGAGTTGGAGTGGAAATAACTAATGAATTTCAATATGCTGGTTTTTGCTGTTGATTTATGTTGTTTAGGACATGATTCTGCACAATATGTCAAATTCAGTGTAATTCAGCTATAAGTTCAAAAGATATAGCCATAAGGTAAAAAAGTAATTATCTCAATGAGTTGAAGCTTTATTGTTTTTGAGTGGAAATGACTAATGATTTCCACCAAGCCTGTTTCTGCTGTTGATAGATGTTGTATAGGACATGATTTTGTACAATATATGTCAAATTCAGTGTAATCCAGCCACAAGTTCAAAAGATATAGCCATAAGGTCAAAAACTGCATATCTTATCGAGTTAAATCGTTTTGGATTAGGAGTGGAAATAACTAATGAATTTCATCATGCTGGTTTCTGCTGTTGATATATGTTGTTTAGGACATGATTCTGCACAATATATGTCAATTTCAGTGTAATCCCATCACAGGTTAAAAAGATAAAGCCATTCATTCAAAAAGTCTTCATCTCACCGAGTTGAAGCGTTTTTGATTAGGAGTAGAAATAACTAATGAATTCCATTAAGCTGGTTTCTACTGTTGAAATATGTTGTCCAGGACATGATTCTGCACAATATATGTCAATTTCAGTGTAATCCCATCACAGGTTAAAAGATATAGCCATTCGTTCAAAAAGTCTTCACACCGAGTTGAACCGTTTTTGATTAGGAGTGGAAATAACTAATGAATTTCATCAAGCCGGTTTCTGCTGTTGAAATATCTTGTTTAGAACATGATTCTGCACAATATATGTCAAATTCATGTTAATCCAGCCACAAGTTCAAAAGATGTATCCATAAGGTCAAAAAGTGCTTATCTCACTGAGTTGAAGCGTTTTTGATTTTGAGTGGAAATGACTAATGAATTTCATCAAGCTGGTTTCTGCCGTTGACAAATGTTGTTTAGGACATCATTCTGCACAAAATATGTCAACTTCAGTGTAATCCCATCACAGGTTCAAAAGATATAGCCATTCGTTCAAAAAGGACTTATCTCACCGAGTTGAAGCGTTTTTGATTATGAGTGGAAATAACTAATGAATTTCATGTAGCTGGTTTTTGATGTTGAAATATGTTTTTTAGGACATGATTCTGCACAAAATATGTCAAATTCAGTGTAATCCCATCACAGGTTCAAAAGATATAGCCATTCGTTCAAAAAGTGTTTATCTTTTTGGGTTGAAGCGTTTTTGATTAGAAGTGGAAATAACTAATGAATTTCATCAAGCTGGTTTCTGCTGTTGAAATATGTTTTTTAGGACATGATTCTACGCAAAATATGTCAAATTCAGTGTAATCCAGCGTCAAGATCAAAAGATATAGCCTTTCGTTCAAAAAGTGCTTATCTCACGGGGTTGAAGCGTTTTTGATTAGGAGTGGAAATAACTAATGAATTTCATCAAGTTGGTTTCTACTGTTGAAATATGTTGTTTAGGACATGATTCAGCACAATATATGTCAAATTCTGTGTAATCCCATCGAAGGTTCAAAAGATATAGCCATTCGTTCAAAAAGTTCTTATCTTATCGAGTTGAAGCGTTTTTGATTAAGAGAGGAAATAACTATTGAATTTCACCAAGCCTTTTTCTGCTATTGATAGATGTTGTATGGGACATGATTCTGTACAATATATGTCAAATTCAGTGTAATCCAGCGACAAGATCAAAAGATATAGCCATTCGTTCGAAAACTGCTCATCTCACCGAGTTGAAGCGTTTTGGAGTTTGAGTTGAAATAACTAATGAATTTCAATATGCTGGTTTTTGCTGTTGATATATGTTGTTTAGGACATGATTCTGCACAGTATATCAAATTCAGTGTAATCCAGCTATAAGTTCAAAAGATATAGCCATAAGGTCAAAAAGTGCTTATCTCGCTGAGTTGAAGCTTTTTTTGTTTTTGAGTGGAAATGACTAATGAATTTCATCAAGCTGGTTTCATCTGGTGAGATATGTTGTTTAGGACATGATTCTGCACAATATATGTCAAATTCAGTGTAATCCACCTACAAGTTCAAAAGATATAGCCATAGGGTCAAAGAGTGCTTATCTTACCGAGGTTAAATCTTTTTTGAGTTGGAAAGGAAATAACTAATGAATTTCATCATTCTGGTTTCTGCTGTTTATATATGTTGTTTCGGACATGATTAAGCACAATATATGTCAAATTTAGTGTAATCACATCACGGGTTCAAAAGATATAGCCATTCATTCAAAAAGTGCTTATCTCATCGGGTTGAAGCGTTTTTGATTGAGAGTGGAAATAACTAATGAATTTCACCAAGTTGGTTTTTGCTGTTGACATATGTTGTTTAGAACATGATTCTGCACAATACATGTCAAATTCTGTGTAATCCAGCTACAAGTTCAAAAGATATAGCCATAAGGTCAAAAAGTGCTTATCTTACAAAGGTTAAATCTTTTTTGAGTTGGAGTGGAAATAACTAATCAATTTCATCATGCTGGTTTCTGCTGTTGATATATGTTGTTTAGGACAAGATTCTGCACAATATATGTCAAATTCAGTGTGATCCCATCACAGGTTCAAAAGATATATCCATTCGTTCAAAAAGTCATCATCTCACTGAGTTGAAGCGTTTTTGATTTTGAGTGGAAATGACTAATGAATTTCATCAAGCTGGTTTCTGCCGTTGACAAATGTTGTTTAGGACATCATTCTGCACAAAATATGTCAACTTCAGTGTAATCCCATCACAGGTTCAAAAGATATAGCCATTCGTTCAAAAAGGACTTATCTCACCGAGTTGAAGCGTTTTTGATTATGAGTGGAAATAACTAATGAATTTCATGTAGCTGGTTTCTGATGTTGAAATATGTTTTTTAGGACATGATTCTGCACAATATATGTCAAATTCAGTGTAATCCCATCACAGGTTCAAAAGATATAGCCATTCGTTCAAAAAGTGTTTATCTTTTTGGGTTGAAGCGTTTTTGATTAGAAGTGGAAATAACTAATGAATTTCATCATGCTGGTTTCTGCTGTTGAAATATGTTTTTTAGGACATGATTCTACGCAAAATATGTCAAATTCAGTGTAATCCAGCGTCAAGATCAAAAGATATAGCCTTTCGTTCAAAAAGTGCTTATCTCACTGGGTTGAAGCGTTTTTGATTAGGAGTGGAAATAACTAATGAATTTCATCAAGTTGGTTTCTACTGTTGAAATATGTTGTTTAGGACATGATTCAGCACAATATATGTCAAATTCTGTGTAATCTCATCGAAGGTTCAAAAGATATAGCCATTCGTTCAAAAAGTTCTCATCTTATCGAGTTGAAGCGTTTTTGATTAAGAGAGGAAATAACTATTGAATTTCACCAAGCCTTTTTCTGCTATTGATAGATGTTGTATAGGCCATGATTCTGTACAATATATGTCAAATTCAGTGTAATCCAGCGACAAGATCAAAAGATATAGCCATTCGTTCGAAAACTGCTCATCTCACCGAGTTGAAGCGTTTTGGAGTTGGAGTTGAAATAACTAATGAATTTCAATATGCTGGGTTTTGCTGTTGATATATGTTGTTTAGGACAAGATTCTGCACAATATATGTCAAATTCAGTGTGATCCCATCACAGGTTCAAAAGATATATCCATTCGTTCAAAAAGTCATCATCTCACTGAGTTGAAGCGTTTTTGATTAGGAGTGGAAAAAAAAAAAGAATTTCATTAAGCTGGTTTCTGCTGTGGAAATATGTTTTTTCGGACATGATTCTGCACAAAATATGTCAAATTCAGTGTAATCCAGGAACGAATTCAAAAGATATAGCCGTTCGTTCAAAAAGTTCTTATATCACTGACTTGAAGCGTTTTTGACTAGTAGTGGAAATAACTAATGAATTTCATCAAGCCGGTTTCTGCTGTTGAAATATCTTGTTTAGAAAATGATTCTGCACAATATATGTCAAATTCAGTGTAACCCAGCTACAAGATCAAAATATATAGCCATTCGTTAAAAAAGTGCTTTTCTCACCGAGTATAAGCGTTATTGATTAGGAGTGGAAATAACTAATGAATTTCATTAATCTGGTTTCTGCTGTTGAAATATGTTGTTTAGGACAATATTCTGCACAAAATGTGTCAAATTCAGTGTAATCCAACTACAAGTTCAAAAGATATAGCCATTCGTTCAAAAACTACATATATTATCGAGTTAAATCGTTTTGGATTAGGAGTGGAAATAACTAATGAATTTCATCATGCTGGTTTCTGCTGTTGATATATGTTGTTTAGGACATGATTCTGCACAATATATTTCAATTTCAGTGTAATCCCATCACAGGTTAAAAAGATAAAGCCATTCATTCAAAAAGTCTTCATCTCACCGAGTTGAAGCGTTTTTGATTAGGAGTAGAAATAACTAATGAATTCCATTAAGCTGGTTTCTACTGTTGAAATATGTTGTCCAGGACATGATTCTGCACAATATATGTCAATTTCAGTGTAATCCCATCACAGGTTAAAAGATATAGCCATTCGTTCAAAAAGTCTTCACACCGAGTTGAACCGTTTTTGATTAGGAGTGGAAATAACTAATGAATTTCATCAAGCCGGTTTCTGCTGTTGAAATATCTTGTTTAGAACATGATTCTGCACAATATATGTCAAATTCATGTTAATCCAGCCACAAGTTCAAAAGATGTATCCATAAGGTCAAAAAGTGCTTATCTCACTGAGTTGAAGCGTTTTTGATTTTGAGTGGAAATGACTAATGAATTTCATCAAGCTGGTTTCTGCTGTTAAGATATGTTGTTTAGGACATGATTCTGCACAATATATGTCAAATTCAGTGTAATCCAGCTACAAGTTCAAAAGATAGAGCCATAAGGTCAAAATCTGCTTATCTTATCGAGTTAAATCGTTTTTGAGTTGGACTGGAAATAACTCATGAATTTCATCAAGCTGGTTTCTGCTGGATATATGTTGTTTAGAACATGATTCTGCACAATATATGTCAAATTCAGTGTAATCCCATCACAGGTTCAAAAGATAAAGCCATTCGTTAAAAAAGTGTTTATCTTATCGGGTTGAAGCGTTTTTGATTAAGAGTGGAAATAACTAATGAATTTCACCAAGCTGGTTTCTGCTGTTCAAATATGTTGTTTAGGACATGATTCTGCACAATATATGTCAAATTCATTGTAATCCAGCAACATTTAAAAAAGATATAGCCATTCGTTCAAAAAGTGCTTCTCACACCGAGTTGAAGCATTTTTGATTAGGAGTGGAAATAACTAATGGATTTCATCAAGCTGGTTTTTGCCATTGAAATATGTTGTTTAGGACTTGATTCTGCACAATATATGTCAAATTCAGTGTAATCCCAACAGCGGTTCAAAAGATAGAGCCAATTCGTTCAAAGAATGCTTATCGCACCGAGTTGAAGCGTTTTTTATTAGGAAAGGGAATAACTAATGAATTTCACCAAGCTGGTTTCCGCTGTTCAAATATGTTGTTCAGTACATTATTCTGCACAATATATGTAAATTCAGTGTAATCCAGTTACAAGTTCAAAAGATATAGCCATTCGTTCAAAAAGTGCTTCCCTCACAGAGTTGAAGCGTTTTTGATTAGGAGTGGAAATAACTAATGGATTTCATCAAGCTGGTTACTGCCGTTGAAATATGTTTTATAGAACATGATTCTGCACAATTAATGTTAAATTCAGTTTAATCCAGCTACAAGTTCAAAAGATAGAGCCAATTCGTTCAAAGAATGCTTATCGCATCGAGTTGAAGCGTTTTTGATTAGGAGAGGAAAAAACTAATGAATTTCACCAAACTGGATCCTGCTGTTGAAATATGTTGTTTAGTCCATGATTTTGCACAAAATATGTCAAATTCAGTGTAATCCAGCGACAATATCAAAAGACATAGCCATTCGTTAAAAAAGTGCTTATCTCACCGAGTTGAAGCGTTTTTGATTAGGAGTGGAAATAACTAATGAATTTCACCAAGCCTTTTTCTGCTGTTGATAGATGTTGGATGGGACATGATTCTGTACAATATATTTCAAATTCAGTGTAATCCAGCGACAAGATCAAAAAATATAGCCATTCGTGCAAAAACTGCTGATATCACCGAGTTGAAGCGTTTTTGAGTTGTGGTGGAAATAACTAATGAATTTAAACATGCTGGTTTTTGCTGTTGGTATATGTTGTTTAGGACATGATTTTGCACAATATATGTCAAATTCAGTGTAATCCAGCTACAAGTTCAAAAGATATAGCCATAAGGTCAAAAAGTTCTTATCTCACTGAGTTGAAGCGTTTTAGATTTTGAGTGGAAATGACTAATGAATTTCATCAAGCTGGTTTCTGCTGTTGAAATATGTTGTTTAGGACATGATTCTGCACAATATATGTCAAATTCAGTGTAATCCCATCACAGTTTCAAAAGATATAGCCATGCGTTCAAAAAGTGCTTATGTCACCGAGTTGAAGCGTTTTTGATTAAGAGATGAAATAACTATTGAATATCATCAAGCAGGTCTCTGCTGTTGAAATATGTTGTTTCGGACATGATTCTGCACAATATATGTCAAATTCAGTGTAATCCAGCTACAAGATCAAAAGATATAGCCTGAAGGTCAAAAATTGCTTATCTTATCAAGTTAAATAGTTTTTGAGTTGGAGTGGAAATAACTCATTAATTTCATCAAGCTGGTTACTGCTGGATATATGTTGTTTAGGACATGATTCTGCACAATATATGTCAAATTCAGTGTAATCCAGCTACAAGTTCAAAAGATATAGCCATAAGGTTAAAAAGTGCTTATCTTCCCGAGGTTAAATCTTTTTTGAGTTGGAGTGGAAATAACTAATGAATTTCATCATGCTGGTTTCTGCTGTTGATATATGTTGTTTAGGACATGATTCTGCACAATATATGTCAAATTCAGTGTCATCCAGGTACAAGTTCAAAAGATATAGCCATTTGTTCAAAAAGTGCTTCTCTCACCTAGTTGAAGCGTTTTTGATTAGGAGTGGAAATACCTAATAGACTTCATCAAGCTGTTTTTTGCCGTTGAATTATGTTGTTTAGAACATGATTTTGCACAAAATATGTCAAATTCAGTGTAATCCAGCGACAAGATCAAAAGATATAGCCATTCGTGCAAAAAGTGCTTATCTCACCGAGCTGAAGCGTTTTTGATTAGGAGTGGAAATAACTAATGAATTTCATCAAGCTGGTTTCTACTCTTGAAATATGTTGTTTAGGACATGATTCTGCACAATATTTTTCAAATTTAGTGTAATCACATCATAGGTTCAAAACATATAGCCATTCGTTCAAAAAGTGCTTATCTTATCGGGTTGAAGCGTTTTCGATTAAGAGTGGAAATAACTAATGAATTTCACCAAGTTGGTTTTTGCTGTTGATATATGTTGTTTAGGACATGTTTCTGCACAATATATGTCAAATTCAGTGAAATCCAGATACATGTTCAAAAGATATAGCCATAAGGTCAAAAAGTGCTTATCTCCCCAGGTTAAATCTTTTAGAGTTAGAGTGGAAATAACTAATGAATTTCATCATTCTGGTTTCTGCTGTTGATATATGTTGTTTAGGACATGATTCAGCAAAATATATGTCAAATTTAGTGTAAACACATCACCGGTTCAAAAGATATAGCCATTCGTTCAAAAAGTGCTTATCTTATCGGGTTAAAGCATTTTTGAATAAGAGTGGAAAAAACTAATGAATTTCACTAACCTGATTTCTGCTGTTGATATATGTTTTTTAGGACATGATTCTGCACAATATTTCAAATTCAGTGTAATCCAGCTATAAGTTCAAAAGATATAGCCATAAGGTCAAAAAGTGCTTATCTCGCTGAGTTGAAGCTTTTTTTGTTTTTGAGTGGAAATAACTAATGAATTTCATCATGCTGGTTTCTGCTGTTGAAATATGTTGTTTAGGACATGATTCTGCACAATATATGTCAAATTCATTGTAATCCAGCTACAAGTTCAAAAGATATAGCCATGAGGTTAAAAAGTGCATATCTTACCGAGGTTAAATCTTTTTTTGAGTTGGAGTGGAAATGACTAATGAATTTAGTCATGCTGGTTTCTGCTGTTTTATATATGTTGTTCAGGACATGATTCTGCACAATATATGTCAAATTCAGTGTAATCCAGCGACAAGATCAAAAGATATAGCCATTCATGCAAAAAGTGCTTATCTCACGGAGTTGAAGCGTTTTTGATTAGGAGTGGAAATAACTAATGTATTTCATCAAGTTGGTTTCTACTGTTGAAATATGCTGTTTAGGACATGATTTTGTACAATATATGTCAAATTCATTGTAATTCCATCACAGGTTCAAAAGATATAGCCATTCGTTCAAAAAGTGTTTATCTCACCGAGTTAACGCGTTTTTGATTAAGAAAGGAAATAACTATTGAATTTCACCAAGCCTGTTTCTGGTGTTGATAGATGTTGTGTAGGACATGATTCTGCACAATATATGTCAAATTCAGTGTAATCCAGCGACAAGATCAAAAGATATAGCCATTTGTTCAAAAACTGCTTATCTCACCGAGTTGAAGCGTTTTTGAGTTGGAGTGCAAATTACTAATGAATTACAATATGCTGGTTTTTGCTGTTGATATATGTTTTTTAAGACATGATTCTGCACAATATATGTCAAATTCAGTGTAATCCAGCTATAAATTCAAAAGATATAGCCATAAGATCAAAAAGTGCTTATCTCACTGAGTTGAAGCGTTTTTGATTAAGAGAGGAAATAACAAATGAATTTCATCAAGCTGGTTTCTGCTGTTGATATACGTTGTTTAGGACATGATTCTGCACAATATATGTCAAATTCAGTGTAATCCAGATTCAAGATCAAAAGATATAGCCTTAAGGTCAAAAATTGCTTATCTCACCGAGTTGAGGAGTTTTTGATTAGGAGTGGAAATAACTAATTAATTTCATCAAGTTGGTTTCTATTGTTGAAATATGTTGTTTAGGGCATGATTCTGCACAATATATGTCAAATTCAGTGTAATCCAGCTACAAGTTCAAAAGATATAGCCATTCGTTCAAAAAGTGCATATCTTACCGAGGTTAAATCTTTTTTTGAGTTGGAGTGGAAATAACTAATGAATTTCAATATGCTGGTTTTTGTTGTTGATATATGTTGTTTAGGACCTGATTCTGCTCAATATATGTCAAATTCAGTGTAACCCAGCTACAAGATCAAAATATATAGCCATTCGTTCAAAAAGTGCTTATCTCACCGAGTTGAAGAGCTTCTGTTTAAAAGTGGAAATAACTTATGGATTTCATCAAGCTGGTTTCTGCTGTTGAAATATGTTGTATAGGACAAGATTTTTTACAATTTATGTCAAATTCAGTGTCATCCAGGAACATTTTCAAAAGATATAGCCATTCGTTCAAAAAGTGCATATCTTACCGAGGTTAAATCTTTTTTGAGTTGGAGTGGAAATAACTAATAAATTTCATCATGCTGGTTTCTGCTGTTGATATATGTTGTTTAGGACATTATTCTGCACAATATATATCAAATTCAGTGTAATCCAGCGACAAGATCAAAAGATATAGCCATTCATGCAAAAATTGCTTATCTCACGGAGTTGAAGCGTTTTTGATTAGGTTTCGAAATAACTAATGAATTTCATCAAGTTGGTTTCTACTGTTGAAATATGCTGTTTAGGACATGATTCTGCACAATATATGTCAAATTCATTGTAATCCCATCATATGTTCAAAAGATATAGCCATTCGTTCAAAAAGTGCTTATCTCAACGAGTTAACGCGTTTTTGATTAAGAGAGGAAATAACTATTGAATTTCACTAAGCCTATTTCTGCTGTTGATAGATGTTGTATAGGACATGATTCTGCACAATATATGTCAAATTCAGTGTAATCCAGCGACAAGATCAAAAGATATAGCCATTCATTCAAAAACTGTTTATCTCACGGAGTTGAAGCGTTTTTGTGTTGGAGTGGAAATTACTAATGAATTACAATATGCTGGTTTTTGCTGTTGATAGATGTTGTATAGGACATGATTCTTTACAATATATGTCAAATTCAGTGTAATCAAGCAATAAGTTCAAAAGATATAGCCACAAGGTCAAAAAGTGCTTATCTAACTGAGTTGAAGCGTTTTTGATTTTGAGTGGAAATGACTAATGAATTTCATCAAGCTGGTTTCTGCTGTTGAAATATTGACTTTAGGACATGATTTTGCACAATATATGTCAAATTCAGTGTAATCCAACTACAATTGCAAACGATATAGCCATTCGTTCGAAAAGTCTATATCTCACCAACTTGAAGCGTTTTTATTCGGAGTGGAAATAACCAATGAATTTCATCAAGTTGGTTTCTACTGTTGAAATATGTTGTTTAGGACATGATTCTGCACAATATATGTCAAATTCAGAGTAATCCAGCTACAAGTTCAAAAGATATAGCCATTCGTTCAAAAAGTGCTTATCTTACCGAGGTTAAATCTTTTTTGAGTTGGAGTGGAAATAACTAATGAATGTCATCATGCTGGTTTCTGCTGTTGATATATGTTGTTTAGGACATGATTCTGCACAATATATGTCAAATTCAGTGTAATCCCATCACAGGTTCAAAAGATATAGCCATTCGTTCAAAAAGTGCTTATCTCACCGAGTTAACGCGTTTTTGATTAAGAGAGGAAATAACTATTAAAGTTCACCAAGCCTTTTTCTGCTGTTGTTAGATTTTGTATAGGACATGATTCTGCACAATATATATCAAATTCAGTGTAATCCAGCGACAAGATCAAAAGATATAGCCATTCGTTCAAAAACTGCTTATCTCACCGAGTTGAAGCGTTTTTGAGTTGGAGTGGAAATTACTAATGAATTACAATATGCTGGTTTTTTGCTGTTGATATGTGTTGTTTAGGACATGATTCTGCACTATATATGTCAATTTCAGTGTAATCCATCTATAAATTCAAAAGATATAGCCATAAGATCAAAAAGTGCTTATGTCACTGAGTTGAAGCGTTCTTGAGTTGGAGTGGAAATAACTAATGGCTTTATCAAGCTGGTTTTTGCCGGTGGAATATGTTACTTAGAACATGATTCTGCACAATTAATATCAAATTCAGTGTAATCCAGCTACAAGTTCAAAATATATAGCGATTCGTTCAAAAAGTGCTTATCTCACCGAATTGAAGCGTTTTTGAGTTGGAGTGGAAATAACTAATGAATTTCATAATGCTGGTTTTTGTTGTTGATATATGTTGTTTAGGACCTGATTCTGCTCAATATATGTCAAATTCAGTGTAACCCAGCGACAATATCAAAATATATAGCCATTCGTTCAAAAAGTGCTTATCTCACCGAGTTGAAGAGTTTTTGTTTAAAAGTGGAAATAACTTATGGATTTCATCAAGCTGGTTTCTGCTGTTGAAATATGTTGTTTAGGACAAGATTTTTTACAATTTATGTCAAATTCGGTGGAATCCATGTACATTTTCAAAAGATATAGCCATTCGTTTAAAAAGTGCTTATCTCACCGAGTTTAAACGTTTTTGAGTAGGAGTGGAAATAACTAATGAATTTCATTAATCTGGATTCTGCTGTTGAAATATGTTGTTTAGGACATGATTCTGCACAAAATATGTCAAATTCAGTGTAATTCAGCGACAAGATCAAAAGATATAGCCATTCGTTCAAAATGTTTTTATCTTATCGGGTTGAAGCGTTTTTGATTAGGAGTGGAAATATCTAATGAATTTCATCAAGTTGGTTTCTACTGTTAAATATGTTGTTTCGGACATGATTCTGCACAATATATGTCAAATTCAGCGTAATCCCATCACATGTTCAAAAGATATAGCCATTCGTTCAAAAACGCCTTATCTAACCGAGTTGAAGCGTTTTTGATTAGGAGTGGAAAAAACTAATGGATTTCATCAAGCTGGTTTCTGCTGTTGAAATATGTTGTATAGGACATGATTCTGCACAATATATGTCAAATTCAGTGTAATCCAGCGACAAGATCAAAAGATATAACCATTCGTTCAAAAACTGCTTATCTCACCGAGTTGAAGCGTTTTTGAGTTGCAGTGGAAATAACTAATGAATTTCAATATGCGGGTTTTGCTGTTGATATATGTTGTTTAGGACATGATTTTGCACAATATATTTCAAATTTAGTTTAATCACATCACCGGTTTAAAAGATATAGCCATTCGTTCAAAAAGTGTTTATCTTATCGCGTTGAAGCGTTTTTGATGAAGAGCGGAAATAACTAATGAATTTCATCAATTTGGTTTTTGCTGTTGATATATGTTGATAAGGACATGATTCTGCACAATATATGTCAAATTCATGTTAATCCAGCCACAAGTTAAAAAGATGTATCCATAAGGTCAAAAACTGCTTTTCTCACCGAATTGAAGCGTTTTTGATCAGGAGTGGAAATAACTAATGGATTTCATCATTCTGGTTTCTGCTGTTGAAATATGTTGTCTAGGACATGATTCTTTACTATATATGTCAATTTCAGTGTAATCCCATCACAGGTTAAAAAGATATAGCCATTCGTTCAAAAAGTCTTCATCTCACCGAGTTGAACCGTTTTTGATTAGGAGTGAAAATAACTAATGAATTTCATCAAGCTGGTTTCTGCTTTTGAAATATGTTGTTTAGGACATGATTCTGCAATATATATATCAAATTCAGTGTAACCCAGCAACAGGATCAAAATATATAGCCATTCGTTCAAAAAGTGCTTTTCTCACCGAATTGAAGCGTTTTTGATCAGGAGTGGAAATAACTAATGGATTTCATCAAGCTGGTTTTTGCCGTTGAAATATGTTGTTTGGAACATGATTTTGCACAATATATGTCAATTTCAGTGGAATCCAGCTACAAGGTCAAAAGATATAGCCATTCGTTGAAAAATTGCTTATCTTACTGAGTTGAAGCGTTTTTGATTTGGAGTGGAAATAACTAATGAATTTCATCAAGCTGGTTTCTGCTGTTGAAATATGTTGTTTAGGACATGATTCTGCACAAAATATTTCAAATTCAGTGTAATCCCATCACAGGTTCAAAAGATATAGCCATTCGTTCAAAAACTGCGTATCTCACCGAGTTGAAGCGTTTTTGATTAGGAGAGGAAATAACTATTGAATTTCACTAAGCCTATTTCTGCTGTTGATAGATGTTGTATAGGACATGATTCTGCACAATATATGTCAAATTCAGTGTAATTCAGCGACAATATCAAAAGATATAGCCATTCGTTCAAAAACTGCTTATCTCACCGAGTTGAAGCGTTTTTGAGTTGGAATGGAAATGACTAATGAATTTCATCAGGCTGGTTTCTGCTGTTGAAATATCTTGTTTAGGACATGATTCTGCACAATATATGTCAAATTCTTTTCATCCAGCTACAAGTTCAAAAGATATAGCCATAAGGTCAAAAAGTACTTATCTTACCGAGTTAAATCGCTTTTGATTAGGAGTGGAAATAACTCATGAATTTCATCAAGCTGGTGTCTACTGGTGATATATGTTGTTTAGGACATGATTCTGCACAATATATGTTAAATTCAGTGTAATCCCATCACATCTTCAAATAATATAGCCATTCGTTCAAAAAATGTTTATCTTATCGGATTGAAGCGTTTTTGATTGAGTGGAAATAACTCATGAATTTCATTAGGCTGGTTTCTGCTGTTCATATATGATGTTCAGTACATGATTCTGCATAATTAATGTCAATTTCAGTGTAATCCAGCGGCAAGTTCAAAAGATATAGCCATTCGTTAAAAAAGTGCTTATCTTATCGAGTTAAATTGTTTTTGAGTTGGAGTGGAAATAACTGATGAATTTCATCAAGCTGGTTTCTGCTGTTGATACATGTTGTCTTGGACATGATTCTGCACGATATATGTCAATATCAGTGTAATCCCATCACAGTTTAAAAACATATAGCCATTCGTTAAAAAAGTGCTTATCTCACCGAGTTAACCCGTTTTTGATTAAGAGAGGAAATTACTATTGAATTTCACCAAGCCTTTTTCTGCTGTTGATAGATTTTGTATAGGACATGATTCTGCACAATACATATCAAATTCAGTGTAATCCAGCTACAAGTTCAAAAGATATAGCCATTCGTTCAAAAAGTCTATATCTCACCGACTTGAAGCGTATTTGATTCGGAGTGGAAATAACAAATGAATTTCATCAAGTTGGTTTCTACTGTTGAAATATGTTGTTTAGGACATGATTCTACACAATATATGTCAAATTCAGTGTAATCCAATCACAGGTTCAAAAGATATAGCCATTCGTTCAAAAAGTGCTTATCTCACAGAATTAAAGCGTTTTTTTATTAAGAGAGGAAATAACTATTGATTTTCACCAAGCCTGTTTCTGCTGTTGATAGATGTTGTATAGGACATGATTTTGTACAATATATGTCAAATTCAGAGTAATCCAGCTATAAGTTCAAAAGATATAGCCATTCGTTCAAAAAGTCTATATCTCACCGACTTGAAGCGTATTTGATTCGGAGTGGAAATAACAAATGAATTTCATCAAGCTGGTTACTGCTGTTGAAATATTTACTATAGGACATGATTTTGCACAATATATGTAAAATTCAGTGTAATCCAGCTACAAGTTCAAAAGATATAGCCATTCGTTCAAAAAGTCTATATCTCACCGACTTGAAGCGTATTTGATTCGGAGTGAAAATGACAAATGAATTTCATCAAGCTTTTTTCCGCTGTTGAAATATGTTGTTTAGGACATGATTCTACACAAAATATGTAAAATTCAGTGTAATCCCATCACAGGTTCAAAAGATATAGCCATTCGATCAAAAAGTGCTTCTCTCACCGAGTTGAAGCGTTTTTGATTAAGAGAGGAAATAACTATTGAATTTCACCAAGCCTGTTTCTGCTGTTGATAGATATTGTATAGGACATGATTCTGTACAATATATGTCATATTCAGTGTAATCCAGCGACAAGATCAAAAGATATAGCCATTCGTTAAAAAACTGCTTTTCTCACCGAGTTGAAAGGTTTTCTAGTTGGAGTTGAAATAACTAATGAATTTCAATATGCTGGTTTTTGCTGTTGATATATGTTGTTTAGGACATGATTCTGCACAATATATCAAATTCAGTGTAATCCAGCTATAAGTTCAAAAGATATAGCCATAAGGTCAAAAAGTGCATATCTCGCTGAGTTGAAGCTTTTTTTGTTTTTGAGTGGAAATGACTAATGAATTTCATCTAGCTGGTTTCTGCTGGTGAGATATGTTGTTTAGGACATGATTCTGCAACATATATGTCAAATTCAGTGTAATCCACCTACAAGTTCAAAAGATATAGCCATAGGGTCAAAGAGTGCTTATCTGACCGAGGTTAAATCTTTTTTGAGTTGGAAAGGAAATAACTAATGAATTTCATCATTCTGGTTTCTGCTGTTTATATATGTTGTTTCGGACATGATTATGCACAATATATGTCAAATTTAGTGTAATCACATCACGGGTTCAAAAGATATAGCCATTCATTCAAAAAGTGCTTATCTTATCGGGTTGAAGCGTTTTTGATTAAGAGTGGAAATAACTAATGAATTTCACCAAGTTGGTTTTTGCTGTTGACATATGTTGTTTAGAACATGATTCTGCACAATACATGTCAAATTCTGTGTAATCCAGCTACAAGTTCAAAAGATATAGCCATAAGGTCAAAAAGTGCTTATCTTACAGAGTTAAATCTTTTTTGGGTTGGAGTGGAAATAACTAATCAATTTCATCATGCTGGTTTCTGCTGTTGATATATGTTGTTTAGGACAAGATTCTGCACAATATATGTCAAATTCAATGTGATCGCATCACAGGTTCAAAAGATATATCCATTCGTTCAAAAAAATCATCATCTCACTGAGTTGAAGCGTTTTTGATTAGGAGTGGAAAAAAAAAAAGAATTTCATAAAGCTGGTTTCTGCTGTGGAAATATGTTGTTTCGGACATGATTCTGCACAAAATATGTCAAATTCAGTGTAATCCAGGTACAAATTCAAAAGATATAGCCATTCGTTCAAAAAGTTCTTATATCACTGACTTGAAGCGTTTTTGACTAGTAGTGGAAATAACTAATGAATTTCAATAAGCCGGTTTCTGCTGTTGAAATATCTTGTTTAGAACATGATTCTGCACAATATATGTCAAATTCAGTGTAACCCAGCTACAAGATCAAAATATATAGCCATTCGTTAAAAAAGTGCTTTTCTCACCGAGTTGAAGCGTTATTGATTAGGAGTGGAAATAACTAATGAATTTCATTAATCTGGTTTCTGCTGTTGAAATATGTTGTTTAGGACAATATTCTGCACAAAATATGTCAAATTCAGTGTAATCCAACTACAAGTTCAAAAGATATAGCCATAAGGTCAAAAACTACTAATATTATCGAGTAAAATCGTTTTTGAGTTGGAGTGGAAATAACTAATGAATTTCAATATGCTGGTTTTTGCTGTTGATATATGTTGTTTAGGACATGATTCTGCACAATATATGTGAAATTCAGTGTAATTCAGCTATAAGTTCAAAAGATATAGCCATAAGGTAAAAAAGTAATTATCTCACTGAGTTGAAGCTTTTTTGTTTTTGAGTGGAAATGACTAATGATTTCCACCAAGCCTGTTTCTGCTGTTGATAGATGTTGTATAGGACATGATTTTGTACAATATATGTCAAATTCAGTGTAATCCAGCCACAAGTTCAAAAGATAAAGCCATAAGGTCAAAAACTGCATATCTTATCGAGTTAAATCGTTATTGAGTTGTAGTGGAAATAACTGATGAATTTCATCATGCTGGTTTCTGCTGTTGATATATGTTGTTAAGACATGATTCTGCACAATATATGTCAATTTCAGTGTAATCCCATCACAGGTTAAAAAGATAAAGCCATTCGTTCAAAAAGTCTTCATCTCACCGAGTTGAAGCGTTTTTGATTAGGAGTGGAAATAACTAACGAATTCCATTAAGCTAGTTTCTACTGTTGAAATATGTTGTCTAGGACATGATTCTGCACAATATATGTCAATTTCAGTGTAATCCCATCACAGGTTAAGAAGATATAGCCATTCGTTCAAAAAGTCTTAACACCGATTTGAACCGTTTTTGATTAGGAGTGGAAATAACTAATGAATTTCATCAAGCCGGTTTCTGCTGTTGAAATATCTTGTTTAGAACATGATTCTGCACAATATATGTCAAATTCATGTTAATCCAGCCACAAGTTCAAAAGATGTATCCATAAGGTCAAAAAGTGCTTATCTCACTGAGTTGAAGCGTTTTTGATGTTGAGTGGAAATGACTCATGAATTTCATCAAGCTGGTTTCTACTGTTAAGATATGTTGTTTAGGACATGATTCTGCACAATATATGTCAAATTCAGTGTAATCCAGCGTCAAGATCAAAAGATAAAGCCATTCGTTCAAAAAGACTTTATCTCACCAACTTGAAGCGTATTTGATTCGGAGTGGAAATAACAAATGAATTTCATCAAGCTGGTTTCTGCCGTTGAAAAATGTTGTGTAGGACATCATTCTGCACAAAATATGTCAACTTCAGTGTAATCCCATCACAGGTTCAAAAGATATAGCCATTCGTTCAAAAAGGACTTATCTCACCGAGTTCAAGCGTTTTTGATTAGGAGTGGAAATAACTAATGAATTTCATCTAGCTGGTTTCTGATGTTGAAATATGTTTTTTAGGACATGATTCTGCACAAAATATGTCAAATTCAGTGTAATCCCATCACAGGTTAAAAACATATAGCCTTTCGTTCAAAAAGTCTTCATCTAACCGGGTCGAAGCGTTTTTGATTAGGAGTGAAAATAACTAATGAATTTCACCAAGCCTTTTTCTGCTGTTGATAGATGTTGTATAGGACATGATTCTGTACAATATATGTCAAATTCAGTGTAATCCAGCGACAAGATCAAAAGATATAGCCATTCGTTCGAACACTGCTCATCTCACCGAGTTGAAGCCTTTTTGAGTTGGAGATGAAATAACTAATGAATTTCAATATGCTGGTTTTTGCTGTTGATATATGTTGTTTAGGACATGATTCTGCACAATATATCAAATTCAGTGTAATCCAGCTATAAGTTCAAAAGATATAGCCATAAGGTAAAAAAGTAATTATCTCACTGAGTTGAAGCTTTTTTGTTTTTGAGTGGAAATGACTAATGATTTCCACCAAGCCTGTTTCTGCTGTTGATAGATGTTGTATAGGACAAGATTTTGTACAATATATGTCAAATTCAGTGTAATCCAGCCACAAGTTCAAAAGATATAGCCATAAGGTCAAAAACTGCATATCTTATCGAGTTAAATCGTTTTTGATTAGGAGTGGAAATAACTAATGAATTTCATCATGCTGGTTTCTGCTGTTGATATATGTTGTTTAGGACAAGATTCTGCACAATATATGTCAAATTCTGTGTAATCCCATCGAAGGTTCAAAAGATATAGCCATTCGTTCAAAAGGTTCTTATCGAGTTGAAGCGTTTTTGATTAAGAGAGGAAATAACTATTGAATTTCACCAAGCCTTTTTCTGCTGTTGATAGATGTTGTATAGGACATGATTCTGTACAATATATGTCAAATTCAGTGTAATCCAGCGACAAGATCAAAAGATATAGCCATTCGTTCGAAAACTGCTCATCTCACTGAGTTGAAGCGTTTTTGAGTTGGAGTTGAAATAACTAATGAATTTCAATATGCTGGTTTTTGCTGTTGATATATGTTGTTTAGGACAAGATTCTGCACAATATATGTCACATTCAGTGTGATCCCATCACAGGTTCATAAGATATATCCATTCGTTCAAAAAGTCTTCATCTCACTGAGTTGAAGCGTTTTTGATTAGGAGTGGAAAAAAAAAAAGAATTTTATTAAGCTGGTTTCTGCTGTGGAAATATGTTGTTTCGGACATGATTCTGCACAAAATATGTCAAATTCAGTGTAATCCAGGTACAAATTCAAAAGATATAGCCATTCGTTCAAAAAGTTCTTATATCACTGACTTGAAGCGTTTTTGATTAGTAGTGGAAATAACTAATGAATTTCATCAAGCCGGTTTCTGCTGTTGAAATATCTTGTTTAGAACATGATTCTGCACAATATATGTCAAATTCAGTGTAACCCAGCTACAAGATCAATATATATATTCCATTCGTTAAAAAAGTTCTTTTCTCACCGAGTTGAAGCGTTATTGATTAGGAGTGGAAATAACTAATGAATTTCATTAATCTGGTTTCTGCTGTTGAAATATGTTGTTTAGGACAATATTCTGCACAAAATATGTCAAATTCAGTGTAATCCAACTACAAGTTCAAAAGATATAGCCATTCGTTCAAAAACTACTTATATTATCGAGTTAAATCGTTTTTGAGTTGGAGTGGAAATAACTAATGAATTTCAATATGCTGGTTTTTGCTGTTGATATATGTTGTTTAGGACATGATTCTGCACAATATATGTCAAATTCAGTGTAATCCAGCTACAAGTTCAAAAGATATAGCCATAAGGTAAAAAAGTAATTATCTCACTGAGTTGAAGCTTTTTTGTTTTTTAGTGGAAATGACTAATGATTTCCACCAAACCTGTTTCTGCTGTTGATAGATGTTGTATAGGACATGATTTTTTACAATATATGTCAAATTCAGTGTAATCCAGCCACAAGTTAAAAAGATATATCTATAAGGTCAAAAACTGCTTATCTAATCGAGTTAAATTGTTTTTGAGTGTGAGTGGAAATAACTAATGAATTTCATCAAGCTGGTTTCTGCTGTTGATATATTTTGTCTAGGACATGATTCTGCACGATATATGTCAATTTCAGTGTAATCCCATCACATGTTAAAAACATATAGCCATTCATTCAAAAAGTCTTCATCTCACCGAGTTGAAGCGTTTTTGATTAGGAGTGAAAATAACTAATGAATTTCATCGAGCTGGTTTCTACTGTTGAAATATGTTGTTTAGGAATTGATTCTGCAATATATATGTCAAATTCAGTGTAACCCAGCTACAGGATCAAAATTTATAGCCATTCGTTCAAAAAGTGCTTTTCTCACCGAGTTGAAGCGTTTTTGATTAGGAGTAGAAATAACTAATGAATTTCATCATGCTGGTTTCTGCTGTTGAAATATGTTTTTTAGGACATGATTCTGCACAAAATATGTCAAATTCAGTGTAATCCCATCACAGATTCAAAAGATATAGCCATTCGTTCAAAAAGTGTTTATCTTATCGGGTTGAAGCGTTTTTGATTAGGAGAGGAAATAACTAATGAATTTCATCAAGCTGGTTTCTGCTGTTGAAATATGTTGTTTAGGACATGATTCTATAAAAAATATGTCAAATTCAGTGTAATCCAGCGTCAAGATCAAAAGATAAAGCCTTTCGTTCAAAAAGTACTTATCTCACCGAGTTGAAGCGTTTTTGATTAGGAGTGGAAATAACTAATGAATTTCATCAAGCTTGTTTCTGCCGTTGAAATATCTTGTTTAGGACATGATTCTGCACAATATATGTCAAATTCAGTGGGATCCCATGACAGGTTAAAAAGATATAGCCCTTGGTTCAAAAAGGACTTATCTCACCGAGTTGAAGCGTTTTTGATGAGGATTGGAAACAACTAATGGATTTCAACAAACTGGTTTCTGCTGTTGAAATATGTTGTTTAGGACATGATTTTGCACTAAATATTTCAAATTCAGTGTAATCCAGCGACAAGATCAAAAGATATAGCCATTCGTGCAAAAAGTGCTTATCTCACGGAGTTGAAGCGTTTTTGATTTGGAGTGGAAATAACTAATGAATTTCATCAAGCTTGTTTCTGCCGTTGAAATATCTTGTTTAGGACATGATTCTGCACAATATATGTCAAATTCAGTGGGATCCCATGACAGGTTAAAAAGATATAGCCCTTGGTTCAAAAAGGACTTATCTCACCGAGTTGAAGCGTTTTTGATGAGGATTGGAAACAACTAATGGATTTCAACAAACTGGTTTCTGCTGTTGAAATATGTTGTTTAGGACATGATTTTGCACTAAATATTTCAAATTCAGTGTAATCCAGCGACAAGATCAAAAGATATAGCCATTCGTGCAAAAAGTGCTTATCTCACGGAGTTGAAGCGTTTTTGATTTGGAGTGGAAATAACTAATGAATTCCATCAAGCTGGTTTCTGCTGTTGATATATGTTGTTTAGGACATGATTCTGAACAATATATGTCAAATTCAGTGTGATCCCATCACATGTTCAAAAGATATAGCTATTCGTTCAAAAACTGCTTATGTCACCGAGTATAAGCGTTTTTGAGTTGGAGTGGAAATAACTAATGAATTTCATCAAGCTGTTTTCTACTGTTGAAATATGTTGTTTAGGACATGATTCTGCAACATATATGTCAAATTCAGTGTAATCCAGCTATAAATTCAAAAGATATAGCCATAAGGTCAAAAAGTAATTATCTTACCGAGTTAAATCGCTTTTGATTAGGAGTGGAAATAACTAATGAATTTCATCAAGCTGGTTTCTGCTGTTGAAATATGTTGTTTAGGACATGATTCAGCACAAAATATGTCAAATTCAGTGTGATCCCATTACAAGATCAAAAGATATAGCCATTCCTTCAAAAAGGACTTATCTCACCGAAATGAAGCGTTTTTGAATAGGAGTGGGAATAACTAGTGAATTTCATCAAGCTGGTTTCTGCTGTTGAAATATGTTGTTTAGAACATGATTCTGCAAAACACATTTCGTATTCAGTGTAATCCAGCTACAAGTTCAAAAGATATAGCCATAAGGTCAAAAACTGCTTATCTTATCGAGTTAAATCGTTATTGAGTTGGACTGGAAATAACTCATGAATTTCATCAAGCTGGTTTCTGCTGGATATATGTTGTTTAGAACATGATTCTGTACAATATATGTCAAATTCAGTGTAATCCCATCACAGGTTCAAAAGATAAAGCCATTCGTTCAAAAAGTGTTTATCTTATCGGGTTGAAGCGTTTTTGATTAAGAGTGGAAATAACTAATGAATTTCACCAAGCTGGTTTCTGCTGTTAAAAATATGTTGTTCAGTACATGATTCTGCACAATATATGTCAAATTCATTGTAATCCAGCTACATTTGCAAAAGATATAGCCATTCGTTCAAAAAGTGCTTCTCACACCGAGTTGAAGCGTTTTTGATTAGGAGTGGAAATAACTAATGGATTTCATCAAGCTTATTTTTGCCATTGAAATATGTTGTTTAGGACTTGATTCTGCACATTATATGTCAAATTCAGTGTAATCCCAACAGCGGTTCAAAAGATAGAGCCATTCTTTCAAAGAATGCTTATCTCACCGAGTTGAAGCGTTTTTGATTAGGAGAGGAAATAACTATTGAATTTCACCAAGCCTGTTTCTGCTGTTGATAGATGTTGTATAGGACATGATTCTGTACAATATATGTCAAATTCAGTGTAAATCTGCGACAATATCAAAAAATATAGCCATTCGTGCAAAAACTGCTTATATTACCGAGTTGAAGCGTTTTTGAGTTGTAGTGGAAATAACTGATGAATTTCAAAATGCTGGTTTTTGCTATTGATATATGTTGTTTGGGACATGATTCTTCACAATATATGTCAAATTCAGTGTAATCCAGCAATAAGTTCAAAAGATATAGCCATAAGGTCAAAAAGTTCTTATCTCACTGAGTTGAAGCGTTTTTGAGATGTAGTGGAAATGACTAATGAATTTCATCAAGCTGGTTTCTGCTGTTGAAATATGTTGTTTAGGACATGATTCTGCACAATATATGTCAAATTCAGTGTAATCCCATCACAGGTTCAAAAGATATAGCCTTAAGGTCAAAAAGTACTTATCTGATCGAGTTAAATCGTTTTTGAGTTGGAGTGGAAATAACTAATGAATTTCAATATGCTGGTTTTTGCTGTTGATATATGTTTTTTAGGACATGATTCTGCACAATATATGTCAAATTCAGTGTAATCCAGCGACAAGATCAAAACATATATCCATTCGTTAAAAAACTCCTTATCTCACCGAGTTGAAGCGTTTTTGAGTTGGAGTGGAAATAACTAATGAATTTCAATATGCTGGTTTTTGCTGTTGATATATGATGTTTAGGACATGATTCTACACAATATATGTCTAATTCAGTGTAATCCCATTACAGGTTAAAAACATATAGCCATTCGTTCAAAAAGTCTTCATCTCACCCAGTTGAAGCGTTTTTGATTAGGAGTGAAAATAACTAATGAATTTCATCAAGCTGTTTTCTACTGTTGAAATATGTTGTTTAGGACATGATTCTGCAACATATATGTCAAATTCAGTGTAATCCAGCTATAAATTCAAAAGATATAGCCATAAGGTCAAAAAGTAATTATCTTACCGAGTTAAATCGCTTTTGATTAGGAGTGGAAATAACTAATGAATTTCATCAAGCTGGTTTCTGCTGTTGAAATATGTTGTTTAGGACATGATTCAGCACAAAATATGTCAAATTCAGTGTGATCCCATTACAAGATCAAAAGATATAGCCATTCCTTCAAAAAGGACTTATCTCACCGAAATGAAGCGTTTTTGAATAGGAGTGGGAATAACTAGTGAATTTCATCAAGCTGGTTTCTGCTGTTGAAATATGTTGTTTAGATAATGATTCTGCAAAATACATTTCGTATTCAGTGTAATCCAGCTACAAGTTCAAAAGATATAGCCATAAGGTCAAAAACTGCTTATCTTATCGAGTTAAATCGTTATTGAGTTGGACTGGAAATAACTCATGAATTTCACCAAGCTGGTTTCTGCTGTTCAAATATGTTGTTCAGTACATTATTCTGCACAATATATGTCAAATTCATTGTAATCCAGCTACATTTGCAAAAGATATAGCCATTCGTTTAAAAAATGCTTCTCACACCGAGTTGAAGCGTTTTTGATTAGGAGTGTAAATAACTAATGGATTTCATCAAGCTGGTTTTTGCCATTGAAATATGTTGTTTAGGACTTGATTCTGCACATTATATGTCAAATTCAGTGTAATCCCAAAAGCGGTTCAAAAGATAGAGCCATTCTTTCAAAGAATGCTTATCTCACCGAGTTGAAGCGTTTTTGATTAGGAGTGAAAATAACTAATGAATTTCATCAAGCTGTTTTCTACTGTTGAAATATGTTGTTTAGGACATGATTCTGCAACATATATGTCAAATTCAGTGTAATCCAGCTATAAATTCAAAAGATATAGCCATAAGGTCAAAAAGTAATTATCTTACCGAGTTAAATCGCTTTTGATTAGGAGTGGAAATAACTAATGAATTTCATCAAGCTGGTTTCTGCTGTTGAAATATGTTGTTTAGGACATGATTCAGCACAAAATATGTCAAATTCAGTGTGATCACATTACAAGATCAAAAGATATAGCCATTCCTTCAAAAAGGACTTATCTCACCGAAATGAAGCGTTTTTGAATAGGAGTGGGAATAACTAGTGAATTTCATCAAGCTGGTTTCTGCTGTTGAAATATGTTGTTTAGAACATGATTCTGCAAAATACATTTCGTATTCAGTGTAATCCAGCTACAAGTTCAAAAGATATAGCCATAAGGTCAAAAACTGCTTATCTTATCGAGTTAAATCGTTATTGAGTTGGACTGGAAATAACTCATGAATTTCATCAAGCTGGTTTCTGCTGGATATATGTTGTTTAGAACATGATTCTGTACAATATATGTCAAATTCAGTGTAATCCCATCACAGGTTCAAAAGATAAAGCCATTCGTTCAAAAAGTGTTTATCTTATCGGGTTGAAGCATTTTTGATTAAGAGTGGAAATAACTAATGAATTTCACCAAGCTGGTTTCTGCTGTTCAAATATGTTGTTCAGTACATTATTCTGCACAATATATGTCAAATTCATTGTAATCCAGCTACATTTGCAAAAGATATAGCCATTCGTTCAAAAAATGCTTCTCACACCGAGTTGAAGCGTTTTTGATTAGGAGTGTAAATAACTAATGGATTTCATCAAGCTGGTTTTTGCCATTGAAATATGTTGTTTAGGACTTGATTCTGCACATTATATGTCAAATTCAGTGTAATCCCAAAAGCGGTTCAAAAGATAGAGCCATTCTTTCAAAGAATGCTTATCTCACCGAGTTGAAGCGTTTTTGATTAGGAGAGGACATAACTATTGAATTTCACCAAGCCTGTTTCTGCTGTTGATAGATGTTGGATAGGACATGATTCTGTACAATATATGTCAAATTCAGTGTAATCCTGCGACAAGATTAAAATATATAGCCATTCTTGCAAAAACTGCTTATATCACCGAGTTGAAGCGTTTTTGAGTTGTAGTGGAAATAACTGATGAATTTCAAAATGCTGGTTTTTGCTATTGATATATGTTGTTTGGGACATGATTCTTCACAATATATGTCAAATTCATTGTAATCCAGCTACATTTGCAAAAGATATAGCCATTCGTTTAAAAAATGCTTCTCACACCGAGTTGAAGCGTTTTTGATTAGGAGTGTAAATAACTAATGGATTTCATCAAGCTGGTTTTTGCCATTGAAATATGTTGTTTAGGACTTGATTCTGCACATTATATGTCAAATTCAGTGTAATCCCAAAAGCGGTTCAAAAGATAGAGCCATTCTTTCAAAGAATGCTTATCTCACCGAGTTGAAGCGTTTTTGATTAGGAGTGAAAATAACTAATGAATTTCATCAAGCTGTTTTCTACTGTTGAAATATGTTGTTTAGGACATGATTCTGCAACATATATGTCAAATTCAGTGTAATCCAGCTATAAATTCAAAAGATATAGCCATAAGGTCAAAAAGTAATTATCTTACCGAGTTAAATCGCTTTTGATTAGGAGTGGAAATAACTAATGAATTTCAATATGCTGGTTTTTGTTGTTGATATATGTTGTTTAGAACATGATTCTGCACAATTAATATCAAATTCAGTGTAATCCAGCTACAAGTTCAAAAGATATAGCCATTCGTTCAAAAAGTCTATATCTCACCGACTTGAAGCGTATTTGATTCGGAGTGGAAATAACAAATACATTTCAACAAGTTGGTTTCTACTGTTGAAATATGTTGTTTAGGACATGATTCTCAACAATATATGTCAAATTCAGTGTAATCCCATCACAGGTTCAGAAGATATAACCATTCGTTCAAAAAGTGCTTATCTCACCGAATTAAAGCGTTTTTGATTAAGAGAGGAAATAACTATTGATTTTCACCAAGCCCGTTTCTGCTGTTGATAGATTTTGTATAGGACATGATTCTATACATTATATGTCAAATTCAGTGTAATCCAGCTATAAGTTCAAAAGATATTGCCACAAGGTCAAAAAGTGCTTATCTCACTGAGTTGAAGCGTTTTTGATTTTGACTGGAAATGACTAATGAATTTCATCAAGCTGGTTTCATCAAGCTGGTTACTATAGTACAGTACTATAGTGTAATCCAGCTATAAGATCAAAATATATTGCCACAAGGTAAAAAAGTGCCTATCTCACCGAGTTGAAGAGTTTTTGTTTAAGAGTGGAAATAACTTATGGATTTCATCAAGCTGGTTTCTGCTGTTGAAATATGTTGTTTAGGACAAGATTTTGTACAATTTATGTCAAAATCAGTGTAATCCAGGTACATTTTCAAAAGATATAGCCATTCGTTAAAAAAGTGCTTATCTCACCGAGTTGAAATGTTTTTGAGTAGGAGTGGAAATAACTAATGAATTTCATCAAGCTGGTTTCTGCTGTTGAAATATGTTGTTTAGGACATGATTCTGCACAAAATATGTCAAATTCAGTGTAATTCAGCGACAAGATCAAATGATATAGCCATTCGTTCAAAAAGTGTTTATCTTATCGGGTTGAAATATGTTGTTTAGGACAAGATTTTGTACAATTTATGTCAAATTCAGTGTAATCCAGCTACAAGTTCAAAAGATATAGCCATTCGTTCAAAAAGTGCTTTTCTCACCGAGTTGAAGAGTTATAGATTAGGAGTCGAAATAACTAATGAATTTCATTAATCTGGTTTCTGCTGTTGAAATATGTTGTTTAGGACATGATTCTGCAAAAAATATGTCAAATTTAGTGTAATCACATCACAGTTTCAAAAGATATAGCCATTCGTTCAAAAAGTGCATATCTTATCGCGTTGAAGCGTTTTTGATTAAGAGTGGAAATAACTAATGAATTTCACCAATTTGGTTTTTGCTGTTAATATATGTTGATAAGGACATGATTCTGCACAATATATGTCAAATTCATGTTAATCCAGCCACAAGTTCAAAAGATGTATCCATAAGGTCAAAAACTGCTTTTCTCACCGAATTGAAGCTTTTGATCAGGAGTGGAAATAACTAATGGATTTCATCATTCTGGTTTCTGCTGTTGAAATATGTTGTTTAGGACAATATTCTGCACAAAATATGTCAAATTCAGTGTAATCCAGCGACAAAATCAAAAGATATAGCCATTCGTTCAAAAAGTGTTTATCTTATCGGGTTGAAGCGTTTTTGGTTAGGAGTGGAAATAACTAATGAATTTCATTAATCTGGTTTCTGTTGTTGAAATATGTTGTTTAGGACATGATTCTGCACAAAATATGTCAATATCAGTATAATCCAGCTACAAGATCAAAAGATATAGCCATAAGGTCAAAAAGTACTTATCTTACCGAGTTAAATCGTTTTTGATTAGGAGTGGAAATAACTATTGAATTTCATCAAGCTGGTGTCTGCTGGTGATATATGTTGTTTAGGACATGACTCTGCACAATATATGTTAAATTCAGTGTAATCCCATCACATGTTCAAAAGATATAGCCATTCGTTCAAAAAGTGTTTATCTTATCGGATTGAAGCGTTTTTGATTCAGTGTGGAAATAACTCATGAATTTCATCAAGCTGGTTTCTGCTGTTCAAATATGATGTTCAGTACATGATTCTGCCCAATTAATGTCAAATTCAGTGTAATCCAGCCGCAAGTTCAAAATATATAGCCATTCGTTAAAAAAGTGCTTATCTCATCGAGTTAAATTGTTTTTGAGTTGGAGTGGAAATAACTGATTAATTTCATCAAGCTGGTTTCTGCTGTTGATATATGTTGTCTTGGACATGATTCTGCACGATATATGTCAATTTCAGTGTAATCCCATCACAGGTTAAAAACATATAGCCATTCGTTCAAAAAGTCTTCATCTCACCGAGTCGAAGCGTTTTTGATTAGGAGTGAAAATAACAAATGAATTTCATCAAGCTGGTTTTTATTGTTGGAATATGTTGTTTAGGACATGATTCTGCAATATATATGTCAAATTCAGTGAAACCCAGCTACAGGATCAAACTATATAGCCATTCGTTCAAAAAGTGCTTTTCTCACCGAGTTGAAGCGTTTTTGATTTTGAGTGGAAATGACTAATGAATTTCATCAAGCTGGTTTCTGCTGTTGAAATATGTTGTTTAGGACATGATTCTGTACAATATATGTCAAATTCATGTTAATCCAGCTATAAGTTCAAAACATATAGTAATAAGGTCAAAAAGTGCTTATCTCACTGAGTTGAAACGTTTTTGATTTTGAGTGGAAATGACTAATGAATTTCATCAAGCTGGTTTCTGCTGTTAAGATATGTTGTTTAGGACATGATTCTGCACAATATATGTCAAATTCAGTGTAATCCAGCGTCAAGATCAAAAGATATAGCCATTCGTTCAAAAAGTGTTTATCTTATCGGGTTGAAATATGTTGTTTAGGACAAGATTTTGTACAATTTATGTAAAATTCAGTGCAATCAAGGTACATTTTCAAAAGATATAGCCATTCGTTAAAAAAGTGCTTATCTCACCGAGTTGAAGCGTTTTTGATTAGGAGTGGAAATAACTAATGAATTTCATTAATCTGGTTTCTGTTGTTCAAATATGTTGTTTAGGACATGATTCTGCACAAAATATGTCAAATTCAGTGTAATTCAGCGACAAAATCAAAAGATATAGCCATTCGTTCAAAAAGTGTTTATCTTATCGGGTTGAAATATGTTGTTTAGGACAAGATTTTGTACAATTTATGTCAAATTCAGTGTAATCCAGCTACAAGTTCAAAAGATATAGCCATTCGTTCAAAAAGTGCTTTTCTCACCGAGTTGAAGAGTTATTGATTAGGAGTCGAAATAACTAATGAATTTCATTAATCTGGTTTCTGCTGTTGAAATATGTTGTTTAGGACATGATTCTGCAAAAAATATGTCAAATTCAGTGTAATCCAGCGACAAGATCAAAAGATATAGCCATTCGTGCAAAAAGGGGTTATCTCACGGAGTTGAAGCGTTTTTGATTTGGAGTGGAAATAACTAATGAATTCCATCAAGCTGGTTTCTGCTGTTAATATATGTTGTTTAGGACATGATTCTGAACAATATATGTCAAATTCAGTGTGATCCCATCACATGTTCAAAAGATATAGCCATTCGTTAAAAAAGTGCTTATCTCATCGAGTTAAATTGTTTTTGAGTTGGAGTGGAAATAACTCATGAATTTCATCAAGCTGGTTTCTGCTGTTCAAATATGATGTTCAGTACATGATTCTGCACAATTAATGTCAAATTCAGTGTAATCCAGCCGCAAGTTCAAAAGATATAGCCATTCGTTCAAAAAGTGTTTATCTTATCGTGTCATGATGTGCTGGGGCGGACTCGAGCAGGGAACCACACTTCGGGGCAGAGATGGGTGGAAAGCGCTTTTATTTGGTTGAAGTTGCAGAAATGGATGCGAACGGGACGGGTTGCAGACTGGACTGGACGGGTTGCAGACCGGACTGGACGGGACGAGTTGCAGACTGGACGGGACGAGTTGCAGACTGGACGCGACGAGTTGCAGACTGGACGGGACGAGTTGCAGACTGGACGGGACGAGTTGCAGACTGGACAAGACGAGTTGCAGACTGGACAAGACGAGTTGCAGACTGGACAAGACGAGTTGCAGACGGAACGGCAGAGGCTGGGCCTCAACAGTACGGGTTGCGGGAGGGAACAGAGGTCACGCCGGCCGTCTGGGCCCGGCCGTGACTCGGGAAGGGAACAGAGGTCACGCCGGCCGTGACTCGGGAAGGGAACAGAGGTCAGGACGGCCGTGACTCGGGAAGGGAACAGAGGTCAGGACGGCCGTCTGGGCCCGGCCGTGACTCGGGAAGGGAACAGAGGTCACGCCGGCCGTCTGGGCCCGGCCGTGACTCGGGAAGGGAACAGAGGTCAGGACGGCCGTCTGGGCCCGGCCGTGACTCGGGAAGGGAACAGAGGTCACGACGGCCGTCTGGGCCCGGCCGTGACTCGGGAAGGGAACAGAGGTCACGCCGGCCGTCTGGGCCCGGCCGTGACTCGGGAAGGGAACAGAGGTCACGACGGCCGTCTGGGCCCGGCCGTGACTCGGGAAGGGAACAGAGGTCACGCCGGCCGTCTGGGCCCGGCCGTGACTCGGGAAGGGAACAGAGGTCACGCCAGCCGTCTGGGCCCGGCCGTGACTCGGGAAGGGAACAGAGGTCACGCCGGCCGTCTGGGCCCGGCCGTGACTCGGGAAGGGAACAGAGGTCACGCCGGCCGTCTGGGCCCGGCCGTGACTCGGGAAGGGAACAGAGGTCACGCCGGCCGTCTGGGCCCGGCCGTGACTCGGGAAGGGAACAGAGGTCACGCCGGCCGTCTGGGCCCGGCCGTGACTCGGGAAGGGAACAGAGGTCACGTCGGCCATCTGGGCCCGGCCGTTAGTCGGGAAGGGAAAGGAGGTCACACCTGGGGTCCGGTCATAGCAGGCTGAGGTCCGGGTTGGTGAGGGTGAGGGTGAGGGTGAGGGTGAGGTCCAGGTCGTGGCACGGTCCCAGAGTAGTTCATGAAGACCACAATCCCCCGGCGCCAGGCAGAGAGTGCCGCTGCCCTTTATAGGGATCTCGATTAGCGGCATCTGCTGCAGCTGGCACAGATTACAACGGGGATCAGCTGTGAACCCTGACATATCGGGTTGAAGCGTTTTTGATTAAGAGTGGAAATAACTAATGAATTTCACCAAGCTGGTTTCTGCTGTTTATATATGTTGTTCAGTACATGATTCTGCACAATATATGTCAAATTCAGTGTAATCCAGCAGCAAGTTCAAAAGATATAGCCATTCGTTCAAAAAGTGCTTCTCTCACCGAGTTGAAGCATTTTTTATTAGGAGTGGAAATGACTAATGAATTTCATCAAGTTGGTTTCTACTGTTGAAATATGTTGATTAGTACATGATTCTGCACAATATATGTCAACTTCAGTGTAATCCCATCACAGGTTAAAAACATATAGTAATTCGTTCAAAAAGTGTATATCTTATCGGGTTGAAGCGTTTTTGATTATGAATGGAAATAACTAATGAATTTCATCAAGCTGGTTTCTGCTGTTGAAATATGTTTTTTAGGACATGGTTCTGCACAATATATGTCAAATTCAGTGTAATCCAGCTACAAGATCAAAAGATATAGCCATAAGGTCAAAAAGAACTTATCTTACCGAGTTAAATCGTTTTTGATTAGGAGTGGAAATAACTATTGAATTTCATCAAGCTGGTGTCTGCTGGTGATATATGTTGTTTAGGACATGACTCTGCACAATATATGTTAAATTCAGTGTAATCCCATCACATGTTCAAAAGACATAGCCATTCGTTCAAAAAGTGTTTATCTTATCGGATTGAAGCGTTTCTGATTAAGTGTGGAAATAACTCATGAATTTCATCAAGCTGGTTTCTGCTGTTCAAATATGATGTTCAGTACATGATTCTGCACAATTAATGTCAAATTCAGTGTAATCCAGCCGCAAGTTCAAAAGATATAGCCATTCGTTAAAAAAGTGCTTATCTCATCGAGTTAAATTGTTTTTGAGTTGGAGTGGAAATAACTGATGAATTTCATCAAGCTGGTTTCTGCTGTTGATATATGTTGTCTTGGACATGATTCTGCACGATATATGTCAATTTCAGTGTAATCCCATCACAGGTTAAAAACATATAGCCATTCGTTCAAAAAGTCTTCATCTCACCGAGTTGAAGCGTTTTTGATTAGGAGTGAAAATAACAAATGAATTTCATCAAGCTGGTTTTTATTGTTGGAATATGTTGTTTAGGACATGATTCTGCAATATATATGTCAAATTCAGTGAAACCCAGCTACAGGATCAAACTATATAGCCATTCGTTCAAAAAGTGCTTTTCTCACCGAGTTGAAGCGTTTTTGATTTTGAGTGGAAATGACTAATGAATTTCATCAAGCTGGTTTCTGCTGTTGAAATATGTTGTTTAGGACATGATTCTGTACAATATATGTCAAATTCATGTTAATCCAGCTATAAGTTCAAAACATATAGCCATAAGGTCAAAAAGTGCTTATCTCACTGAGTTGAAGTGTTTTTGATGTTGAGTGGAAATGACTAATGAATTTCATCAAGCTGGTTTCTGCTGTTAAGATATGTTGTTTAGGACATGATTCTGCACAATATATGTCAAATTCAGTGTAATCCAGCGTCAAGATCAAAAGATATAGCCATTCGTTCAAAAAGTGTTTATCTTATCGGGTTGAAATATGTTGTTTAGGACAAGATTTTGTACAATTTATGTAAAATTCAGTGCAATCCAGGTACATTTTCAAAAGATATAGCCATTCGTTAAAAAAGTGCTTATCTCACCGAGTTGAAGCGTTTTTGGTTAGGAGTGGAAATAACTAATGAATTTCATTAATCTGGTTTCTGTTGTTGAAATATGTTGTTTAGGACATGATTCTGCACAAAATATGTCAAATTCAGTGTAATCCAGCGACAAGATCAAAAGATATAGCCATTCGTGCAAAAAGGGGTTATCTCACCGAGTTGAAGCGTTTTTGATTTGGAGTGGAAATAACTAATGAATTCCATCAAGCTGGTTTCTGCTGTTAATATATGTTGTTTAGGACATGATTCTGAACAATATATGTCAAATTCAGTGTGATCCCATCACATGTTCAAAAGATATCGCCATTGGTTCAAAAACTGCTTATGTCACCGAGTTGAGGCGTTTTTGAGTTGGAGTGGAAATAACTAATGAATTTCAATATGCTGGTTTTTGCTGTTGATATATGTTGTTTAGGACATGATTCTGAACAATATATGTCAAATTCAGTGTAATCCCATCACATGTTCAAAAGATATAGCCATTCGTTCAAAAAGTGTTTATCTTATCGGATTGAAGCGTTTTTGATTAAGTGTGGAAATAACTCATGAATTTCATCAAGCTGGTTTCTGCTGTTCAAATATGATGTTCAATACATGATTCTGCACAATTAATGTCAAATTCAGTGTAATCCAGCCGCAAGTTCAAAAGATATAGCCATTCGTTCAAAAAGTGTTTATCTTATCGTGTCACGATGTGCTGGGGCGGACTCGAGCAGGGAACCACACTTCGGGGCAGAGATGGGTGGAAAGCGCTTTTATTTGGTTGAAGTTGCAGAACTGGATGCGAACGGGACGGGTTGCAGACTGGACTGGACGGGTTGCAGACCGGACTGGACGGGACGAGTTGCAGACTGGACAAGACGAGTTGCAGACTGGACAAGACGAGTTGCAGACGGAACGGCAGAGGCTGGGCCTCAACAGTACGGGTTGCGGGAGGGGAACAGAGGTCACGCCGGCCGTCTGGGCCCGGCCGTGACTCGGGAAGGGAACAGAGGTCACGCCGGCCGTCTGGGCCCGGCCGTGACTCGGGAAGGGAACAGAGGTCACGACGGCCGTCTGGGCCCGGCCGTGACTCGGGAAGGGAACAGAGGTCACGCCGGCCGTCTGGGCCCGGCCGTGACTCGGAAAGGGAACAGAAGTCACGCCGGCCGTCTGGGCCCGGCCGTGACTCGGGAAGGGAACAGAGGTCACACCGGCCGTCTGGGCCCGGCCATTAGTCGGGAAGGGAAAGGAGGTCACACCTGGGGTCCGGTCATAGCAGGCTGAGGTCCGGGTTGGCAGGGTGAGGGTGAGGGTGAGGGTGAGGGTGAGGGTGAGGGTGAGGGTGAGGTCGTGGCAAGGTCCCAGAGTAGTTCATGAAGACCACAATCCCCCGGCGCCAGGCAGAGCGTGCCGCTGCCCTTTATAGGGATCTCGATTAGCGGCATCTGCTGCAGCTGGCACAGATTACAACGGGCATCAGCTGTGAACCCTGACATATCGGGTTGAAGCGTTTTTGATTAAGAGTGGAAATAACTAATGAATTTCATCAAGTTGGTTTCTACTGTTGAAATATGTTGATTAGTACATGATTCTGCACAATATATGTCAACTTCAGTGTAATCCCATCACAGGTTAAAAACATATAGTAATTCGTTCAAAAAGTGTATATCTTATCGGGTTGAAGCATTTTTGATTATGAATGGAAATAACTAATGGATTTCATCAAGCTGGTTTTTGCCGTTGAAATATGTTGTTTGGAACATGATTTTGCACAATATATGTCAAATTCAGTGGAATCCAGCTACAAGTTCAAAAGATATAGCCATTCGTTGAAAAATTGCTTATCTTACCGAGTTGAAGCGTTTTTGATTAGGAGTAGAAATAACTAATGAATTTCATCAAGCTGGTTTCTGCTGTTGAAATATGTTTTTTAGGACATGATTCTGCACAAAATATGTCAAATTCAGTGTAATTCCATCACAGGTTCAAAAGATAGAGGCCATTCGTTCCATAAGTGTTTTTCTTATCGGGTTGAAGCGTTTTTGATTAAGAGAGGAAATAACTATTGAATTTCATCAAGCTGGTTTCTGCTGTTGAAATATGTTGTTTAGGACATGATTCTACACAAAATATGTCAAATTCAGTGTAATCCAGCGTCAAGATCAAAAGATATACCCTTTCGTTCAAAAAGTGCTTATCTCACGGAGATGAAGCGTTTTTGATTAGGAGTGGCAATAACGAATGAATTTCATCAAGCTAATTTCTGCTGTTGAAATATGTTGTTTAGGACATGATTCTGCACAATATATGTCAAATTCAGTGGGATCCCGTTACAGGTTCAAAACATATAGCCATTGGTTCAAAAAGGACTTATCTCACCGAGTTGAAGCGTTTTTGATTAGGAGTGGAAATAACTAATGGATTTCATCAAGCTGGTTTCTGCTGTTGAAATATGTTGTTTAGGACATGATTCTGCACAATATATTTCAATCTCAGTGTAATCCAGCTACAAGTTCAAAAGATATAGCCATTCGTGCAAAAAGTGCTTATCTCACTGAGTTGAAGCGTTTTAAATTCGGAGTGGAAATAACTAATGAATTTTATCAAGTTGGTTTCTGCTGTTGAAATATGTTGTTTAGGACATGATTCTGCACAATATATGTCAAATTCAGTGTAATCCAGCGTCAAGATCAAAAGATATAGCCATTCGTTCAAAAAGTCTTTATCTCACCGAGTTGAAGCGTATTTGATTCGGAGTGGAAATAACAAATGAATTTCATCAAGCTGGTTTCTGCCGTTGACAAATGTTGTTTAGGACATCATTCTGCACAATATATGTCAACTTCAGTGTAATCCCATCACAGGTTCAAAAGATATAGCCATTCGTTCAAAAAGAACTTATCTCACCGAGTTGAAGCGTTTTTGATTAGGAGTGGAAATAACTAATGAATTTCATCTAGCTGGTTTCTGATGTTGAAATATGTTTTTTAGGACATGATTCTGCACGATATATGTCAAATTCAGTGTAATCCCATCACAGGTTCAAAAGATATAGCCATTCGTTCAAAAAGTGTTTATCTTATCGGGTTGAAGCGTTTTTGATTAAGAGTGGAGATAACTAATGAATTTCATCAAGCTGGTTTCTGCTGTTGAAATATGTTTTTTAGGACATGATTCTACGCAAAATATGTCAAATTCAGTGTAATCCATCGTCAAGATCAAAAGATGTAGCCTTTCGTTCAAAAAGTGCTTATCTCACGGAGTTGAAGCGTTTTTGATTAGGAGTGGAAATAACTAATCAATTTCATCAAGCTGGTTTCTGTTGTTGAAATATTTTGTATAGGACATGATTCAGCACAAAAATTTAAAATTCAGGGTAATCCAGCTACAAGTTCAAAAGATACACCCATTAGTTCAAAAAGTGCTTATCTCACCGAGTTGAAGCGTTTTTGATTAGGAGTGGAAATAACTAATGAATTTCATCAAGTTGGTTTCTACTGTTGAAATATGTTGTTTAGGACATGATTCTGCACAATATATGTCAAATTCTGTGTATTCCCATCCAAGGTTCAAAAGATATAGCCATTCGTTCAAAAAGTTCTTATCTTATCGAGTTGAAGCGTTTTCGATTAAGAGAGGAAATAACTATTGAAATTCACCAAGCCTTTTTCTGCTGTTGATAGATGTTGTATAGGACATGATTCTGTACAATATATGTCAAATTCAGTGTAATCCAGCGACAAGATCAAAAGATATAGCCATTCGTTCGAAAACTGCTCATCTCACCGAGTTGAAGCATTTTTGAGTTGGAGTTGAAATAACTAATGGATTTCAATATGCTGGTTTTTACTGTTGATATATGTTGTTTAGGACATGATTCTGCACAATATATGTCAAATTCAGTGTAATCCAGCTATAAGTTAAAAAGATATAGCCATCAGGTCAAAAAGTGCTTATCTCGCTGAGTTGAAGCTTTTTTTGTTTTTGAGTGGAAATAACTAATGAATTTCATCAAGCTGGTTGCTGCTGGTGAGATATGTTGTTTAGGACATGATTCTGCACAATATATGTCAAATTCAGTGTAATCCACCTACAAGTTCAAAAGATATAGCCGTAAGGTCAAAGAGTGCTTATCTTACCGAGGTTAAATCTTTTTTGAGTTGGAATGGAAATAACTAATGAATTTCATCATTCTGGTTTCTGCTGTTTATATATGTTGTTTTGGACATGATTAAGCACAATATATGTAAAATTTAGTGTAATCACATCACGGGTTCAAAAGATATAGCCATTCGTTCAAAAAGTGCTTATCTTATCGGGTTGAAGCGTTTTTGATTAAGAGTGGAAATAACTAATGAATTTCACCAAGTTGATTTTTGCTGTTGATATATGTTGTTTAGGACACGATTATACACAAAATATGTCAAATTCAGTGTAATCCAGCTACAAGTTCAAAAGATATAGCCATAAGGTCAAAAAAGTGCTTATCTTACAGAGGTTAAATCTTTTTTGAGTTGGAGTGGAAATAACTAATGAATTTCATCAAGCTGGTTTCTGCTGTTGATATATGTTGTTTAGGACATGATTCTGCACAATATATGTCAAATTTAGTGTAATCCCATCACATGTTCAAAAGATATAGCCATTCGTTCTAAAAGTGCTTATCTTATCGGGTTGAATCATTTTTGATTAAGAGTGGAAATAACTAATGATATTCACCAAGTTGGTTTTTGTTGTTGATATATGTTGTTTAGGACATGATTTTGCACTAAATATTTCAAATTCAGTATAATCCAGCGACAAGATCAAAAGATATAGCCATAAGGTCAAAAACTGCATATCTTATCGGTTAAATCGTTTTTGAGTTGGAGTGGAAATAACTAATGAATTTCATCATGCTGGTTTCTGCTGTTGATATATGTTGTTTAGGAAAAGATTCTGCACAATATATGTCAATTTCAGTGTAATCCCATCACAGGTTAAAAAGATATAGCCATTCGTTCAAAAAGTGCTTATCTCACCGAGTTGAAGCTTTTTTGATTTGGAGTGGAAATAACTAATGAATTCCATTAAGCTGGTTTCTGCTGTTGAAATATGTTGTCTAGGACATGATTCTGCACAATATATGTCAATTTCAGTGTAATCCCATCACAGGTTCAAAAGATTTAGCCATTCGTTCAAAAAGTCTTCAACTCACTGAGTTGAAGCGTTTTTGATTCGGAGTGGAAATAAAAAAATGAATTTTATTAAGCTGGTTTCTGCTCTGGAAATATGTTGTTTAGGACATGATTCTGCACAAAATATGTCAAATTCAGTGTAATCCAGGTACAAATTCAAAAGATATAGCCATTCGTTCAAAAAGTTCTTATATCACTGACTTGAAGCGTTTTTGACTAGTAGTGGAAATAACTAATGAATTTCATCAAGCCGGTTTCTGCTGTTGAAATATCTTGTTTAGGACATGATTCTGCACAATATATGTCAAATTCAGTGTAACCCAGCTACAAGATCAAAATATATAGCCATTCGTTAAAAAAGTGCTTTTCTCACCGAGTTGAAGCGTTATTGATTAGGAGTGGAAATAACTAATGAATTTCATTAATCTGGTTTCTGCTGTTGAAATATGTTGTTTAGGACAATATTCTACACAAAATATGTCAAATTCAGTGTAATTCAGCGACAAAATCAAAAGATATAGCCATTCGTTCAAAAAGTGTTTATCTTATCGGGTTGAAATATGTTGTTTAGGACAAGATTTTGTACAATTTATGTCAAATTCAGTGTAATCCAGGTACATTTTCAAAAGATATAGCCATTCGTTAAAAAAGTGCTTTTCTCACCGAGTTGAAGCGTTATTGTTTAGCAGTGGAAATAACTAATGAATTTCATTAATCTGGTTTCTGCTGTTGAAATATGTTGTTTAGGACATGATTCTGCAAAAAATATGTCAAATTCAGCTTAATCCCATCACATGTTCAAAAGATATAGCCATTTGTTCAAAAACGTCTTATCTAACCGAGTTGAAGCGTTTTTGATTAGGAGTGGAAAAAACTAATGGATTTCATCAAGCTGGTTTCTGCTGTTGAAATATGTTGTATAGGACATGATTCTGCACAATATATGTCAAATTCAGTGTAATCCAGCGACAAGATCAAAAGATATAGCCATTCGTTCAAAAACTGCTTATCTCACCGAGTTGAAGCGTTTTTTAGTTGGAGTGGAAATAACTAATGAATTTCAATATGCTGGTTTTTGCTGATGATATATGTTGTTTGGGACATGATTTTGCACAATATATGTCAAATTTAGTGTAATCACATCACAGGTTCAAAAGATATAGCCATTCGTTCAAAAAGTGCGTATCTTATCGGGTTGAAGCGTTTTTGATTAAGAGTGAAAATAACTAATGAATTTCATCAAGCTGGTTTCTCCTGTTGAAATATGTTGTTAAGAAAAAGATCCTGCACAATTAATGTCAAATTCAGTGTGATCCAGCTACAAGTTCAAAAGATATCGCCATTCGTTAAAAAAGTGCTTATCTCACCGAGTTGAAGCGTTTTTTATTAGGGATGAAAATAACAAATGAATCTCATCAAGCATGTTTCTCCTGTTGAAATATGTTGTTTAGAAAATGATTCTGCACAATATATGTCAACTTCAGTGTAATCCAGCTACAAGTTAAAAAGATATATCCATAAGGTCAAAAACTGCTTATCTTATCGAGTTAAATTGTTTTTGAGTTGGAGTGGAAATAACTCATGAATTTCATCATGCTGGTTTCTTCTGTTGAAATATGTTGTCTAGGACATAATTCTGCACAATATGTGTCAATTTCAGTTTAATCCCATCACAGGTTAAAAAGATATAGCCATTCGTTCAAAAAGTCTTCATCTCACCGAGTTCAAGCGTATTTGATTCGGATTGGAAATAACTAATGAATTTCATCAAGCTGGTTTCTGCTGTTGAAATATGTTGTTTAGGACATGATTCTGCAATATATATGTCAAATTCAGTGTAACCCAGCTACAGGATCAAAATATATAGCCATTCGTTCAAGAGTGCTTTTCTCACCGAGTTGAGGCGTTTTTGATCAGTATTGGAAATAACTAATGGATTTCATCAAGCTGGTTTTTGCCGTTGAAATATGTTGTTTGGAACATGATTTTGCACAATATATGTCAAATTCAGTGGAATACAGGTACAAGTTCAAAAGATATAGCCATTCGTTCAAAAAGTGCTTCTCTCACCGAGTTGAAGCGTTTTTTATTAGGAGTGTAAATGACTAATGGATTTCATCAAGCTGGTTTCTACTGTTGAAATATGTTGATTAGGACATGATTCTGCACAATATATGTCAACTTCAATGTAATCCCATCACAGGTTCAAAAGATATAGCCATTCGTTCAAAAAGTGTATATCTTATCGGGTTGAAGCGTTTTTGATTAAGAGTGGAAATAACTAATGAATTTCACCAAGCTGGTTTCTGCTGTTCAAATATGTTGTTTAGGACACGATTCTACACAAAATATGTCAAATTCAGTGTAATCCAGCGTCAAGATCAAAAGATATAGCCTTTCGTTCAAAAAGTGCTTATCTCACCGAGTTGAAGCGTTTTTGATTCGGAGTAAAACTAACGAATGAATTTTATCAAGCTGGTTTCTGCCGTTGAAATATGATGTTTAGGACATGATTCTGCGCAATATATGTCAAATTCAGTGGGATCCCATTACAGATTCAAAAGATATAGCCATTGGTTCAAGAAGGACTTATCTCACAAAGTTGAAGCGGTTTTGATTTGGAGTGGAAAAAACTAATGGATTTCATCAAGCTGGTTTCTGTTGTTGAAATATGTTGTCTAGGACATGATTCTGCACTAAATATGTCAAATTCAGTGTAATCCAAGGACAAGATCAAAAGATATAGCGATTCGTACAAAAAGTGCTTATCTCACAAAGTTGAAGCTTTTTTGATTAGGAGTGGAAATAACTAATGAATTCCATCAAGCTGGTTTCTGCTGTTGATATATGTTGTTTAGGACATGATTCTGCACAATTAATGTCAAATTCAGTGTGATCCCATCACAGGTTCAAAAGATATATCCATTCCTTCAAAAACTGCTTATCTCACCGAGTTGAAGCGTTTTTGATTGAGAGAGGAAATAACTAATGAATTTCACTAAGCCTGTTTCTGCTGTTGATAGATGTTGTATAGGACATGATTCTGCACAATATATGTCAAATTCAGTGTAATCCAGCGACAAGATCAAAAGATATAGCCATAAGGTCAAAAAGTGCTTGTCTTACCGAGTTAAATCGTTTTTGAGTTGGAGTGGAAATAACTCATGAATTTCATCAAGCTGGTGTCTGCTGGTAATATATGTTATTTAGGACATGATTCAGCACAATATATGTTAAAATCAGTGTAATCCCATCACATATTCAAAAGATATAGTCATTCATTCAAAAAGTGTTTATCTTATCGGGTTAAAGCGTTGTTGATTAAAAGTGGAAACAACTAATGAATTTCACCAAGCTGGTTTCTGCTGTTCAAATATGTTGTTCAGTACATGATTCTGCACAATATATGTCAAATTCAGTGTAATCCAGCCACAGGTTCAAAAGATATAGCCATTCGTTCGAAAAGTCTATATCTCACCGACTTGAAGCGTTTTTTATTCGGAGTGGAAATAACAAATGAATTTCATCAAGCTGGTTTCTGCTGTTGAAATATGTTGTTTAGGACGTGATTCTACACAAAATATGTATAATTCAGTGTAATCCAGCGTCAAGATCAAAAGTTATAGCCTTAAGGTCAAAAAGTGCTTATCTTTCCGAGTTAAATCGTTTTTGAGTTGGAGTGTAAAAAACTAATGAATTTCATCAAGCTGGTTTCTGCTGTTGAAATATGTTGTAAAGGACATGATTCAGCACAAAATATGTCAAATTCAGTGTAATCCAGCTACAAGTTCAAAACATATAGCCATTCGTTCAAAAAGTGCTGATCTCACCGAGTAGAAGCGTTTTTGATGAGGAGTGGAAATAACTAATGAATTTCATCAAGTTGGTTTCTACTGTTGAAATATGTTGTTTAGGACATGATTCTGCAATATATATGTCAAATTCAGTGTAATCCAGCTATAAATTCAAAATATATAGCCATAAGGTCAAAAAGTGCTTGTCTTACCGAGTTAAATCGTTTTTGAGTTGGAGTGGAAATAACTCATGAATTTCATCAAGCTGGTGTCTGCTGGTAATATATGTTATTTAGGACATGATTCAGCACAATATATGTTAAAATCAGTGTAATCCCATCACATGTTCAAAAGATATAGTCATTCATTCAAAAAGTGTTTATCTTATCGGGTTGAAGCGTTTTTGATTAAAAGTGGAAACAACTAATGAATTTCACCAAGCTGGTTTCTGCTGTTCAAATATGTTATTCAGTACATGATTCTGCACAATATATGTCAAATTCAGTGTAATCCAGCGACAAGATCAAAAGATATAGCCATTCGTTCAAAAACTGCTTATCTCACCGAGTTGAAGCGTTTTTGAGTTGGAGTGGAAATAACTAATGAATTTCAATATGCTGGTTTTTGCTTTTGATAGATCTTGTTTAGGACATGATTCTGCACAATATATGTCAAATTCAGTGTAATCCAGCTATAAATCCAAAAGATATAGCCATAAGGTCAAAAAGTGCTTATTTCACTGAGTTGAAGCGTTTTTGATTTTGAGTGGAAATGACTAATGAATTTCATCAAGCTGGTTTCTGCTGTTGAAATATGTTGTTTAGGACATGATTCTGCACAAAATATATCAAATTCAGTGTAATCCAGCTACAAGTTCAAAAGATATAGCCATAAGGTCAAAAAGTGCTTGTCTTACCGAGTTAAATCGTTTTTGAGTTGGAGTGGAAATAACTCATGAATTTCATCAAGCTGAAGTCTGCTGGTGATATATGTTATTTAGGACATGATTCAGCACAATATATGTTAAAATCAGTGTAATCCCATCACATGTTCAAAAGATATAGTCATTCATTCAAAAAGTGTTTATCTTATCGGGTTGAAGCGTTTTTGATTAAAAGTGGAAATAACTAATGGATTTCACCAAGCTGGTTTCTGCTGTTCAAATATGTTGTTCAGTACATGATTCTGCACAATATATGTCAAATTCAGTGTAATCCAGCTACAAGTTCAAAAGATATAGCCATTCGTTCAAAAAGTGTTTATCTTATCGGGTTGAAGCGTTTTTTATTAGGGATGGAAATAACTAATGAATTTCATCAAGATGGTTTTTGCCGTTGAAATATGTTTTTTAGAACATGATTCTGCACAATTAATGTCAAATTCAGTGTAATCCAGCTACAAGTTCAAAAGATATAGCCATTCGTTAAAAAAGTGCTTATCTCACCGAGTTGAAGCGTTTTTTATTAGGGATGGAAATAACTAATGAATTTCATCAAGCTGGTTTCTGCTTTTGAAATATGTTGTTTAGAAAATGATTTTGCACATTATATGTCAACTTCAGTGTAATCCAGCTACAAGTTAAAAAGATATATCCATAAGGTCAAAAACTGCTTATCTTATCGAGTTAAATTGTTTTTGAGTTGGAGTGGAAATGACTAATGAATTTCATCATGCTGGTTTCTGCTGTTGATATATGTTGTCTAGGACATGATTCTGCACAATATATGTCAATTTCAGTGTAAACCCATCACAGGTTAAAAACATATAGCCATTCGTTCAAAAAGTCTTCATCTCACCGAGTTGAAGCGTTTTTGATTAGGAGTGAAAATAACTAATGAATTTCATCAAGCTGGTTTCTACTGTTGAAATATGTTGTTTAGGACATGATTCTGCAATATATATGTCAAATTCAGTGTGATCCCATAACATGTTCAAAAGATATAGCCATTCCATCAAAAAGGACTTATCTCAGCGAAATGAAGCGTTTTTGATTAGGGGTGGAAATAACTAATGAATTTCATCAAGCTGGTTTTTGATTTTGAAATATGTTGTCTAGGACATGATTCTGCACAATATATGTCAAATTCAGTTTGATCCCATTACAGGTTCAAAACATGTAGCCATTCGTTCAAAAAGTGCTTATCTCACCAAGCTGAAGCGTTTTTGATTAGGAGTGGAATTAACTAATGAATTTCATCAAACTGGTTTCTGCTGTTCAAATATGTTGTTTAGGACATGATTCTGCACAAAATATTTCAATCTCAGTGTAATCCAGCGACAAGATCAAAAGATATAGCCATTCGTTCAAAAAGTGCTTATCTCACCGAGTTGAAGCGTTTTTGATTAAGAGAGGAAATAACTCATGGATTTCATCAAGGTTGTTTCTGGTGTTGAAATGTGTTGTTTAGGGCATTATTCTGCACGATATATGTCAAATTCAGTGTAATCCAGCTATAAATTCAAAAGATATAGCCATTCGTTCACAAAGTGCTTATTTCACCAAGATGAAGCGTTTTTGATTAGGAGTGGAAATAACTAATCAACTTCATAAAGCTGGTTTCTGCTGTTGAAATATGTTTTTTAGGACATGATTCAGCACAATATATGTCAAATTCAGTGTAATCCAGCTATAAATTCAAAAGATATAGCCATTCTTTCAATAAGTGTTTATCTTATTGGGTGTAAGCGTTCTTGATTAGAAGTGGAAATAACTAATGAATTTCATCAAGCTGGTTTCTGCTGTTGAAATATGTTGTTTAGGACATGATTCTGCAATAAATATATCAAATTCAGTGTAATCCAGCTACAAGTTCAAAAGATATTGCCATCCGTTCAAAAAGTGCTTATCTCACCGAGTTGAAGCGTTTTCGATTCGGAGTGGAAATAACTAATGAATTTTATCAAGCTGGTTTCTGCTGTTGAAATATGTTGTTTAGGACATGATTCATCACAAAATATGTCAAATTCAGTGTGATCCCATTACAGGTTCAAAAGATATAGCCATTCCTTCAAAAAGGACTTATCTCACCGAAATGAAGCGTTTTTGATCATCAAGCTGGTTTTTGCTGTTGAAATATGATGTTTAGGACATGATTCTGCACGATATATGTCAAAGTCAGTTTGATCCCATTACAGGTTCAAAAGATATAGCCATTCGTTCAAAAAGTGCTTATCTCACCGAGTTGAAGCGTTTTTGATTAGGGGTGGAAATAACTAATGGATTTCATCAAGCTGGTTTCTACTGTTGAAATATGTTGTTTAGGACATGATTCTACAAAATACATTTCAAATTCAGTGTAATCCAGCTACAGGTTCAAAAGATATAGCCAGAAGGTCAAAAAGTGCTTATCTTACCGAGTTAAATCGTTTTTGAGTTGGAGTGGAAATAACAAAACATTTTCATCATGCTGGTTTCTGCTGTTGATATTTGTTTTTTAGGACATGATTCTGCACAATATATGTCAAATTCAGTGTAATCCAGCGACAAGATCAAAAGATATAGCCATTCGTTCAAAAACTGCTTATCTCACCGAGTTGAAGCGTTTTTTAGTTGGAGTGGAAATAACTAATGAATTTCAATATGCTGGTTTTTGCTGTTGATATATGTTTTAGGACATGATTTTGCGCAATATATGTCAAATTTAGTGTAATCCCATCAAAAGTTCAAAAGATATAGCCATTCGTTCAAAAAGTGTTTATCTTATACGGTTGAAGCGTTCTTGATTAGAAGTGGAAATAACTAATGAATTTCACCAAGCTGGTTTCTGGTGTTAAAATGTGTTGTTAAGGGCATGATTCTGCACGATATATGTCAATTCAGTGTAATCCAGCTATTTTTCAAAAGATATTGCCATTCGTTCACAAAGTGCATATCTCACCAAGTTGAAGATTTATTGATTAGGAGTGGAAATAACTAATTAATTTCATCAAGCTGGTTTCTGCTGTTGAAATATGTTGTTTAGGACATGATTCAGCACAAAATATGTCAAATTCAGTGTGATCCCATTACAGGTTCAAACGATAAAGCTATTCGTTCAATAAGGACTTATCTCACCGAGTTTAAGCGTTTTTGATTAGGAGTGGAAATAACTATTGAATTTCATCAAGCTGGTTTCTACTGTTGAAATATGTTGTTTAGAACATGATTCTGCAAAAAATATTTCAAATTCAGTGTAATCCAGCTACAGATTCAAAAGATATAGCGCTTCGTTCAAAAAGTGCTTATCTCACCGAGTTGAAGCGTTTTTGATTAGGAGTGGAAATGACTACTGAATTTCATCAAGCTGTTTTCTGGTGTTGAAATGTGTTGTTTAGGGCATGATTCTGCACGATATATGTCAAATTCAGTGTATTCCAGCTATAAGTTCAAAAGATATAGCCATTTGTTCACAAAGTGCTTATCTTATCGAGTTAAATTGTTTTTGAGTTGGAGTGGAAATAACTGATGAATTTCATCAAGCTGGTTTCTGCTGTTGATATATGATGTTCAGTACATGATTCTACACAATTAATGTCAAATTCAGTGTAATCCAGCGGCAAGTTCAAAAGATATAGCCATTCGTTAAAAAAGTGCTTATCTTATCGAGTTAGATTGTTTTTGAGTTGGAGTGGAAATAACTGATGAATTTCATCAAGCTGGTTTCTGCTGTTGATATATGTTGTCTTGGACATGATTCTGCACGATATATGTCAATTTCAGTGTAATCCCATCACAGGTTAAAAACATATAGCCATTCGTTCAAAAAGTCTTCATCTCACCGAGTCGAAGCGTTTTTGATTAGGAGTGAAAATAACAAATGAATTTCATCAAGCTGGTTTTTATTGTTGGAATATGTTGTTTAGGACATGATTCTGCAATATATATGTCAAATTCAGTGTCACCCAGCTACAGGATCAAACTATATAGCCATTTGTTAAAAAAGTGCTTTTCTCACCGAGTTGAAGCGTTTTTGATTAGGAGTGGAAATAACTAATGAATTTCATCAAGCTGGTTTCTGCTGTTGAAATATGTTTTTTAGGACATGATTCTGCACAAAATATGCCAAATTCAGTGTAATCCCATCACAGGTTCAAAAGATATAGCCATTCATTCAAAAAGTGTTTATCTTATCGGGTTGATGCGTTTTTGATTCGGAGTAGAAATAACTAATGAATTTCATCAAGCTGGTTTCTGCTGTTGAAATATGTTGTTTAGGACATGATTCATCACAAAATATGTCAAATTTAGTGTGATCCCATTACAGGTTCAAAAGATATAGCCATTCCTTCAAAAAGGACTTATCTCACCGAAATGAAGCGTTTTTGATCATCAAGACGGTTTTTGCTGTTGAAATATGTTGTTTAGGACATGATTCAGCACAAAATATGTCAAATTCAGTTTGATCCCATTACAGGTTCAAAAGATATAGCCATCCGTTCAAAAAGTTCTTATCTCACCGAGTTGAACCGTTTTTGATTAGGAGTGGAATTAACTAATGAATTTCATCAAGCTGGTTTCTGCTGTTGAAATATGTTGTTTAGGACATGATTCTGCACAAAATATTTGAAACTCAGTGTAATCCAGCGACAACATCAAAAGATATAGCCATTCGTTCAAAAAGTGCTTATCTCACCGAGTTGAAGCGTTTTTGATTAGGGGTGGAAATAACTAATGGATTTCATCAAGCTGGTTTCTACTGTTGAAATATGTTGTTTAGAACATAATTCTGCAAAATACATTTCAAATTCAGTGTAATCCAGCTACAGGTTCAAAAGATATAGCCAGAAGGTCAAAAAGTGCTTATCTTACCAAGTTAAATCGTTTGTGAGTTGGAGTGGAAATAAAAAAACAATTTCATCATGCTGGTTTCTGCTGTTGATATATGTTTTTTAGGACATGATTCTGCACAATATATGTCAAATTCAGTGTAATCCCACCACAAGTTCAAAAGATATAGCCATTCGTTCACAAAGTGCTTATCTCACCAAGTTGAAGCGTTATTGATTAGGAGTGGAAATAACTAATTAATTTCATCAAGCCGGTTTCTGCTGTTGAAATATGTTGTTTAGGACAAGATTTTGTACAATTTATGTCAAATTCAGTGTGATCCCATTACAGGTTCAAAAGATATAGCCATTCCTTCAAAAAGGATTTATCTCACCGAGTTGGAGCATTTTTTATTAGGAGTGGAAATAACAAATGAATTTCATCAAGCTGGTTTTTGCTGTTGAAATATGTTGTTTAGGACATGATTCTGCACAAAATATATCAAATTCAGTGTGATCCCATTACAGGTTCAAAAGATAAAGCCTTTCGTTCAAAAAGTACTTATCTCACCGAGTTGACGCGTTTTTTATTAGAAGTGGAATTAACTAATGAATTTCATCAAGCTGGTTTCTGCTGTTGATATATGTTGTTTAGGACATGATTCTGCACAATATATGTCAAATTCAGTGTAATCCAGGTACAAGTTCAAAATATATAGCCATAAGGTCAAAAAGTGCTTATCTTCCCGAGTTAAATCGTTTTTGATTAGGAGTGGAAATAACTAATGAATATCATCAAGCTGGTTTCTGCTTTTGGTATATGTTGTTTAGGACATGATTCTGCACAATATATGTCAAATTCAGTGTAATCCCATCACAGGTTCAAAAGATATCCCCATTCGTTCAAAAAGTGTTTTTCTTATCGGGTTGAAGCGTTTTTGATTAAGCGTGGAAATAACTAATGAATTTCATCAAGCTGGTTTCTGCTGTTGAAATATGTTGTTAAGGACATGATTTTGTACAATTCATGTCAAATTCATTGTAATCCAGGAAAAAGTTCAAAAGGTATAGCCATTCGTTCAAAAAGGACTTATCTTACCGAGTTGAAGCGTTTTTGAGTTGGAGTGGAAATAACTAACGGTTTTCATCAAGCTGGTTTCTGCTGTTGAAATATGTTGTTTAGGACATGATTCAGCACAAAATATGTCAAATTCAGTGTGATCTCATTACTGGTTCAAAAGATATAGCCATTCGTTCAAAAAGTGCTTATCTCACCGAGTTGAAGCGTTTTTGAGTTGGAGTGGAAATAACTAACATATTTCATCAAGCTGTTTTCTGCTATTGAAATATGTTTTTTAGGACATGATTCAGCACAAAATATGTCAAATTCAGTGTGATCCCATCACAGGTTCAAAAGATATAGCCATTCGTTCAAAAACTGCTTTTCTCACCGAGTTGAAGCGTTTTTTATTAAGGATGGAAATAACAAATGAATTTCATCAAGCTGGTTTCTGCTGTGGAAATATGTTGTGTAGGACATGATTTTGCACAAAATATGCCAAATTCAGTGTAATCCAGGTACAAATTCAAAAGATATAGCCATTCGTTCGAAAAGTTCTTATATCACTGACTTGAAGCGTTTTTGACTAGTAGTGGAAATAACTAATGAATTTCATCAAGCCGGTTTCAGCTGTTGAAATATGTTGTTTAGGACATGATTCTGCACAATATATGTCAAATTCAGTGTAATCCAGGTACAAGTTCAAAAGATGTAGCCATTCGTTCAAAAGTGCTTATCTCACCGAGTTGAAGCGTTTTTGATTAGGAGTGGAAATAACTAATGAATTTCATCAAGCTGGTTTCTGCTGTGTAAATATGTTGTTTAGGACATGATTCTGCACAATATATGTCAAATTCATTGTAATCCCAGCACAGGTTCAAAAGATATAGTCATTCGTTCAAAAAGTGCTTATCTCAAAGAGTTGATGGGTTTTTGAGTAGGAGTGGAAATAACTAATGAATTTCATCAAGCTGCTTTCTGCTGTTGAAATATGTTGTTTTGGACAAGATTTTTTACAATATATGTCAAATGCAGTGTTATCCAGCCACAAGTTCAAAAGATATAGCCATAAGGTCAAAACGTGCTTATCTTACCGAGTTAAATCGTTTTTGAGTTGGAGTGGAAATAACTCATGAATTTCATTATGCTGGTTTCTGCTGTTTATACATGTTTTATAGAACATTATTCTGCACGATATATGTCAAATTCAGTGTAATCCCATCACAGGTTCAAAAGATATAGCCATTCGTTCAAAAAGTGTTTATCTTATCAGGTTGAAGCATTTTTGATTAATAGTGGAAATAACTAGTGGATTTCATCAAGCTTGTTTCTACTGTTGAAATATGTTGTTTATTACATGATTCAGCACAAAATATATCAAATTCAGTGTGATCTCATTACAGGTTCAAAAGATATAGCCATTCGTTCAAAAAGTGCTTATCTCACCGAGTTGAAGCGTTTTTGAGTTGGAGTGGAAATAACTAACGAATTTCATCAAGCTGGTTTCTGCTGTTGAAATATGTTGTTTAGGACATGATTCAGCACTAAATATGTAAATTCAGTGTGATCCCATCACAGGTTAAAAAGATATAGCCATTCGTTCAAAAAGTGTTTATCTTATCCGGTTGAAGCGTTTTTGATGAAGCGTGGAAATAACAAATGAATTTGACCAAGCTGGTTTTTGATGTTGAAATATGTTGTTTAGGAAAAGATTTTGTACACTATATGTCAAATTCAGTGTAATCCAGGTACAAGTTCAAAAGATATAGCCATTCGTTCAAAAAGTGCTTATCTCCCCGAGTTGAAGCGTTTTTGAGTTGGAGTGGAAATAACTAATGAATTTCATCATGCTGGTTTCTGCTGTTGATATATGTTGTTTAGGACATGATTCTGCACAATATATGTCAAATTCAGTGTAATCCAGCACTATATTTAAAAGATATAGCCATACTGTCAAAAAGTGCTTATCTCACTGAGTTTAAGTGTTTTTGATACAGAGTGTAAATGACTTCAGATTCCTTTCTAGCAGCTTACTGGTGCTGAAATATGTTGAAAAGGACCAGATTCAGCACAATATATGTCAAAGTCATTGTGATCCTGCAACATTTTCAAAAGATATAGCCATATGTTCAAAAAGCTCTTATCTCACTAAGTTTAAACGTCTTTGGTACGCAGTGTAAATAACTACAGATTCATTTCAATCAGGTTACTTGTCTTCAAATATGTTGAAAACAACCATATTCTGCACAATATATGTCAAAATCACTGTAATCCAGCAACATATTGAAAAGATACAGCCATATGGTCAAAAAGTGAAGCATCTCACTGTATTGAAGCTTTTTTGGTACACAATGTAAATAAATCATAAAAGTCTTCAAGCAGGTTACTGGTGCTGAAATATGTTGAAAAGGACCAAATTCATCACAATATATGTCAAAATCACTGTAATCCAGCAACAAATTGAAAGATATAGCCATACGGGCAAAAAGTGCTTATCTCACTGCGTTGAAGCAGTTTTGATACAGAGTGTAAATAACAAAAGATTCATTTAAAGCAGGTTACTGGTGCTGAAATATGTGTAAAGGGACCAAATTCTGCACAAAATATATCAAAATAGTTGTGATCCTGCAACCGATTCGAAAGATATAGCCATACAGTCAAAAAGTTCTTATCTCACTGAGTTGAAGCGTTTTGGTACACAGTGTAAATAACTACAGATTCCTTTCAAGCAGGTTAGTGGTGCTAAAATATGTTGAAAAGGACCAGACTCTGCACAACATATGTCAAAATCACTCTTATCCAGCATTACATTCAAAAGATATATCCATATGGTCAAAAAGTTATTTTCTCACTGAGTTAGAGCGTTTTTGATACAGATTGTAAATAACTAAAGATTCCTTTCAAGCAGGTTACTGCTGCTGAAATGTGTTGAAAAGGACCAGATTCTGCACAATATATATCAAAATCACTGTAATCCAGCAACATATTGAAAGGATATAGCCATATGGTCATAAAAGTCCTTATCTCACTGAGTTGAAGCGTTTTTGGTACACAGAGTAAATAAGTCATGAAAGTCTTCAAGCAGGTTACTGGTGCTGAAATATGTTGAAAAGGACCATATTCTGCACAACCTATGTAAAAATCACTGTAATCCAGCAACAAATTGAAAAGACATAGCCATATGGTCAAAAAGTGCTTATCTCCCTGAGTTGAAGTGTTTTTGATACAGAGTGTAAATAACTAAAGATTCCTTTGAAGCAGGTTACTGGTGCTGAAATATGTTTGAAAGGACCAAATTCTGCACAATATATGTCAAAATAATTGTGATCCTGCAACCGATTCAAAAGATATAGCCATATGGTCAAAAGGTGCTTATCTCATTGAGTTGAAGCGTTTTTGCTACAGAGTGTAAATAACTACAGATTCCTTTGAAGCAGGTTACTTGTGCTGAAATATGTTTGAAAGGACCAAATTCTGCACAATATATGTCAAAATAATTGTGATCCTGCAACCGATTCAAAAGATATAGCCATATGGTCAAAAGGTGCTTATCTCACTGAGTTGAAGCGTTTTTGCTACAGAGTGTAAATAACTACAGATTCCTTTGAAGCAGGTTACTTGTGCTGAAACATATTGAAAAGGAAACAATTCTGCACATTATATGTCAAAATTATTCAAATCCAGCCACTTGGTTGAAAGATATAGCCATGTGGTCAAAAACTGCTAATCTCACCGAGTAAAAGCGTTTAGTGTACAAATTGTAAATAACTTATGAATTCTCTCAATCTTGTATCTGGTGCTGATATATATTGAAAAGATCATGATTCTTTACAATATATATCAAAATCCCTCTTATCCAACCACAGCATTGAAAGATATAGCCATGAGGTCAAAAACTTTTTATCGCACTGAGTTGAAGCGTTTACTTTACAAAATGTAAATAACATATGAATTCTCTCAAGCTTTTTTCTGGTGTGGAAATATGTCTAAAAGGAAATGATTCTGCACAATATATATATCAAAATCACTCAAAATCCAGCCATAGGTTCGAAAGATATATCCAGGTGGTCTAAAAGTGCTTATCTCACTGACTTTAAGCTTTTACTGTACAAATTGTAAATAACTTAGGAATTCTCCCAGGCTTGTGTCTTGTGCTGATATATGTTGAATAGAACATGATTCTGCACAATAAATGTCAAAATCACTCAAATCCAGCCACTTGGTCCAAAGATATAGCCATGTGGCAAAAAAGTCTTATCTCACCGAGTTGAAGCGTTCACTGTGTAAAAATTGTAAATAACGTATCAATTCTCTCAAGCTTTTGTCTGGTGCTGAAATATGTTGAAAAGAACATAATTCTGCACAAGATATGTCAAATTTTTTTTTTTTTTTTTTTTTTTGGGGGGGGGGGGCGAGAGGATGCTGGCGCGCTTAGCTGCCGCTTCCCGCTCTCAAACCAACCAATCTAACCAACCAAAGACAAATCTCTCAATAGTTACGATCCTCCAGCCAACTAACCAAAGTCTAATCGCCCTGTAGCTACCGTTACTGTCTCGATCTCTCCACCAATCTACCTGCATCTCACAACCTCGACATCCCACCGGACTGCTTGTGTTCTGCTAGCTAGCCGGCTAGCGTCTCGAAACTCCGGATCCCGACGGCGCCTAGCAAGACGGCATTTCCATCGGCCGAAATCTGCTTGCTCCACCTGCTCCACCATCTCTTTCTCCACCAGCAACTATCTCCAACATCCAGCTCCAGCACCTGCCTCCTCATAGCCCCGGGTATGACACTCAGCTACACTCCGAAGCAACTCCTCCAGCTCATCCCTAAACTACCCCCCCCTACGACACTCCTCGCCACACTCTGTAATCATGGACTTCTTCGTCGACCCCACTACATTCACCGTAGCTCCCGTCGCAACTTTTCATACTTTCTTACAACAGAAAATTCAATTCCAACGCTATGGACACAGCACAGCTCATAAACCGGACCCCAAACCTCTTCCCCGCGTCATCACAATAAACCGCATCATCATCCCCGCGTGAACTATTTAAACCTCCGTCAAATTCCAACTTCCGCCCCATCCACTTCACAACAAAAGGCAATAAAAATCGCTCTCTTCAATACAAGATCCCTCAACAATAAAAGCCTCATATTAAATGATTTCATCTCTGATAAACAACTTGACCTTCTGTGCCTAAATGAAACATGGCAAAAACCCCAGGATTATTTCTCTCTCAACCAAACCACCCCCACTGGATACTCTGGATACTCGCGCACTGAGGGCAGAGGAGGAGGGATTGCTGCAATTTTCCACAAAGATCTCCAACCTCGCATACTCTCCATTCCTTCTGCCCCTTCTTTTGAACACCTGACTTTTAAACTACCCGGACCCAAACCACTCATCACAGCGATCATATACCGCCCCCCCAAACCCAACCCATCTTTTCTATCAGATCTCTCAGAATTCATCACCTCGCTATTTTCAATTTCAACCACCGTTATACTTCTTGGCGACTTTAACCTTCATATTGACTCCCTGGACTGTAAAGATGCATCTGACTTCTTGGACCTACTCAACTGCACAAACTTCACACAACACATAACCTTTCCCACCCATAACCACGGACACATCCTTGACCTGGTCTGCTCCACTGGCTCACAGATTCACAACATCTCCAGTTTTGATCTCTCCATATCTGATCACCTGGCCATCACATTTGATATCAACATCCCCACGCCCCTACCTAAGCCCAGCCGCAAAATCACTTTCCACAACCTAAAATCTGTCTGCCCAGTAAAACTCTCCACCTGCATAACCAACACTCTCTCTAATCTCACCCTTCCAGTAAATCCAACCCCTATGGACCTGGTCAACATTTACAATAACACCCTTTCTACCTCCCTCAATACGCTGGCTCCTTTGAAATCCAAAACAGTCACATTCACTCACTCTGCCCCCTGGTTTACCCCGGAACTCCGCAAGCTAAAAAAACAACTCCGTAAACTTGAACGACTACATAAGAAAACCGGCCTCACTGTTCATGCCCAAGCCTATAAGGACCATATGCAACATTACAAGACAGCACTCAATGAAGCCCGTTCCCGTTACTACTCTGGCATCATTCACTCGGGATCCTCCAATCCACGCTCTCTGTTCTCCACCATAAACAAACTACTCAAACCGCACGACAACATCTCATCCACTTTCACCCCGGAAAAATGTGACCTCCTCATGTCATTTTTCACCTCAAAGACAGACACCATCCATAATCAACTTGCATCTTCCTCTGCCACCACCCCAGTCCCAGAGTCCCTACTCACCTCCCCTTCTATCCATCGACTCACTCACTTCTCTCCAATAACTACAGCAGATCTCACCAAAATACTCACCACCATGAAGCCATCCACCTCCCCCCTGGATCCCATGCCTTCAAATCTTGTCATAGCCTGCCTCACCCCCTTTGCCCCACTCATCACCGATACCATTAACGCCTCCCTCACCTCTGGAACAGTCCCCACATCACTTAAGCTTGCTGCCATCACCCCTCTCCTTAAAAAACCTGGCCTCGACCCCGACGACCCCAACAACTTCCGACCCATCTCCAAACTCACATTCCTCTCAAAAGCACTGGAAAGAGCTGTCACAGCACAATTAAATCAACACCTCTTCACACATGACCTGTATGAAACTTTCCAATCCGGCTTCAAAAACCAACACAGCACTGAAACAGCTCTCATCAAAGTAACAAATTACCTCCTTCTCTCTGACTCCGGATCCCTCACCATCCTCCTCCTCCTTGATCTCAGCGCTGCCTTCGATACAGTCAACCATCAAATCCTCCTCAACCGTCTGGAATCATTAGGCATCACCGACACCGCCCTCTCCTGGTTCCACTCTTACCTCTCCGGCAGATCTCACTACATCAACACAAACAACCATACATCTTCCACCACCCCCGTCCGACACGGAGTTCCACAAGGCTCAGTTCTTGGCCCCGTACTTTTCACCCTCTACACACTGCCACTTGGACACATCATCCGCCGCCATGGACTCCATTTTCACTGCTATGCTGATGACACTCAGCTCTACATAAACACCAAAACAATCACTCCCGAAATCCTTTCCTCCCTTACCGACTGCATCACAGACATAAAAACCTGGATGAACCAAAATTTCCTCAAACTCAACAGCAACAAAACAGAAATTATCATATTCGGCCCAAAATCCTTGCTCAATTCCTGTCACAATCTCGCAGTCTCCATTGATGGTCACTTTGTTTCCCCCTCCCCCCTGGTAAGAAATCTTGGAATCTACATGGACCCTGCACTCTCTTTTAGGCCACACATAAATCACATCACCAAAACATCTTTTTTCCACCTCCGAAACATAGCACGCCTCCGACCCACTCTTTCACCCTTTGCTGCTGAAACACTAATCCATGCATTTATCACCTCCAGACTCGACTACTGCAATAGTATCCTATATGGCCTCCCCTCTAATGCCCTTCAAAAACTGCAATACATCCAAAACTCTGCTGCCCGACTACTTACCCGCTCCCCTTCCAGAGAACACATCACCCCCATTCTCCGTCAACTTCACTGGCTGCCCATCAAACAACGCATCCACTTCAAGATCCTCCTCACCACCTACAAAGCCCTCAACAACCTCGCCCCCCCATATCTCACCGACCTTCTACGTCGCCACTCTCCAGCGCGTTGTCTTCGCTCCTCGGATGAAAACCTCCTAACTCCAATCTGTAAGTCCAAGTACCGCACCCTGGGAGACAGAGCCTTCGCCATCGCCGCCCCCACCCTCTGGAACTCCCTCCCCCCAGCCATCCGAGAGTCAAACTCATTGTCTTCCTTCAAAAACAACCTCAAGACCCACCTCTTCCAAACCACCTACAACACCTACAGCTCTTCCCATTAACAATGTTTATGTTCTATGTTTTTCTGTCGTCAACTTGTAAAGCGTCTTTGTGTACCGTGAAAAGCGCTATACAAATCGTATGTATTATTATTATTATTATTATTGAATTCACTCAAATCCAGCCACTTGGTCCAAAGATATAGCCATGTGGTCAAAAAGTGCTTATGTCACCGAGTTGAAGCGTTAACTGTACAAATTTAAGATAACTTATGAATTCTTACAAGTTTGTTTCTGGTGCTGAAAGATGTTGAATAGAACATGATTCTGCACAATATATATCAAAATCTGTTTTATCCAACCACAGGTTTAAAAGATATTGCCATGTGGTCAAAACGTAATAATAAGCAAGAGTTGAAGCATTTACTCGACAAAGTGTAAATAACATATGAATTCTTTCAAGCTTGTGTTTGTTGCTGATATATGATGAAAAGGATATGATTCTGTACAATATATGTCCAAATTACTCCAATCCAGCCACTTGGTCGAATGATATAGCCATGTGGTCAAAAAGTGCTTATCTCACCAAGTTGAGGAGTTTACTGTTCAAATTGTGAATAAATTATGAATTCTTACAAACTGTGTTTCGTGCTGAAATATGTCTAAGAGATCATGATTCTACAAAGAATATGTCAAAATAACTCAAAGCCAACTGCAGTTTCAAAATATATTGCCATTTGGTAAAAAGTGCTTATCTCACAGAGTTGAAGCATTTATTGTACTAATTGTAAAAAATGTATGAATTATTTCAAGCTTGTTTTTGGTGCTGCAATATGATGAAAAGGAAATGATTCTGCAGAATATGTATCAAAATTACTCAAATCCAGCCACTTGGTCAAAAGATTAGCCATGTGGTCAAAAAGTACTTATCTAACCGAGTTGCAGCGTTTACTGTACAAATTGTAAATAACGTATCAATTCTCTCAAGCTTTTGTCTGGTGCTGAAATATGTTGAATAGAACATGATTCTGCACAATATATGTCAAAATCACTCAAATCCAGCCGCAAGCTCAAAATATATTGCCATTTGGTCAAAGAGTCCTCATCCCACAGAGTTGAAGCGTTTATTGTATAAATTGTAAATAACTTAGGAATTCTTTCAAGCTTGTGTTTGGTGCTGATATATGATGAAAATGAAATGATTCTCTACAATTTATCTCAAAATTACTCCAATCCAGCCCCTTTGTCAAAAGATATAGCCATGTGGTCAAAAAGTGCTTAACTCACCGAGTTGAAGAGGTTTACTGTACAAATTGTAAATAACATATACATATTTGCAAGCATTTGTTTGGTGCAGAGTATGTTAAACAAAGAAACCATTCAGCACAATATATGTCAAAATTACTAAAATCCAGCCACTTGGATGAAAGATATAGCCATGTGGTCAAAAAGTGCTTATCTCACCGAGTTGAAGCGTTTAATGTACGAATTGTAAATAACATATGAATTCTTTCAAACTTGTGTTTGGTGCTGAAATATAATAAAAAGTAAATGATTCATCACAATATATGTCAAAATCACTCAAATCCAGCCCCAGGCTCAAAATATATTGCCATTTGTTCAAAAAGTGCTCATCTCACAGAGTTGAAGCGTTTATTGTACAAATTGTAAATAACATAGGAATTCTTTCAAGCTTGTCTTTGGTGCTGATATATGATGAAAATGAAACGATTCTGCACAATGTATGTCAAAATTACTCCAATCCAGCCCCTTTGTCAAAAGATATAGTCATGTGATCAAAAAGTGCTTATCTCACAGAGTTGAAGAGGTTTACTGTACAAATTGTAAATACCTTAAATCTTTTGTCTAGTGCTAAGACATGTTGAATAGAACATGATTCAGCACAACATATGTCGAATTCAGTGTAATCCAACCGCAGGTTAAGTAGATATAACCATGTGGTCAAAAACTGCTTATCTCACCGAGTGAAAGCGTTTGCTGTACAAAGTGTAAATAGCATATGTGGTCAAAAACTGCTTATCTCACCGAGATAACTTTTGCTGTACAAAGTGTAAATAGCATATATATTTTTGCAAGCTTATGTTTCGTGTGGAGTATGTTGGAAAGGAATCTTTCTGCAGAATATATTTCTAAATGACTAAAATCCAGCCAGTTGGTTGAAAGATATATCCATGTGGTCAAAAAGTGTTTTCTCACGAAGTTGAAGCGTTAACTGTACAAATCGTAAATAACCTATATATTTTTTGCAAAAAATTGTCTGGTGTGGAGTATTTTGAAAAAGAAATAATTCTGCTCAATATACGTCCAAATTACTCCAATCCAGCCAATTGGTCGAAAGATATAGTCATGTGGTCAAAAAGTGCTTATCTGGACTTCTGGTGACACAATGTTCTGAGACATACGCACAGAGTTGAGCCCTCCCGAAAATTGGTAGTATTCAGCAGTTTATGAAAAAATACTTGTCAGTTTAATGGTGGAAGAGTGAGTCTGAAGCATTACAGATTAGGATGAGCACTGCCAGAGACACACGGAACGCAGCAAAACAGCAAAAACAGCAAGAAGAAGCGAAAGGAAAAAAATCGGCCGCCATCTTCCCGAAGCCAGGTGAGCGGAAAAATGGATGAACAGAACATGGAGAACATTCTTCGTGAGTTGAAAGAATTGAGGAAAGAAAATAAGCAAGCATTTGCAGACACTAGGGAACAATTAACTAGACTGGAGGTGTCGGTCACGGACTTGATTCAAAGGATGAAGAAGCAAGAGCAGAGAACTGAGGAAGCGGAGACCAGGATATGCCAGGTGGAGGACACAGGCCAGCGCCATGAGAGGATGCTGAGGCACCTGTTGAAACGGGAGGCGGCCCTGACGAACATGTGCGATGATCTACAGAACTGGATGCGCCGCAACAATCTGAGAATTTATCAAGTACCCGAGGAAAGTGAGAAAGGTGACATGATTGGTTTTGTGAGGAACTTAATTGAGACGGCACTACAGGCACTACAACTCCCGCCCGGGCTAAATATAAAAATCGAGAGGGCACACAGATCACTGGGGCTAAAGCCTGCGAGTTCAGCGCCTCCGCGCTCCATTATCGTGAGGTTTCTGGATTATACAGTAAAGGAAGCAGTGCTGCGACAAGCATGGGCCCAAAAACGAGTGAAGTTCCAAAAAGGAGTGATTTACTTTGACCATGATTACTCTCCAGAAATACAGAGGAAGAGAACGCGGGTCCGAGGATTGATCAAGCAGCTGAAGGAGAAGGAGATCCGGGCAATGTGCCGCTATCCAGCGCAGCTGAGAATCAACTTGGAGTCGGGAGTGAAAATATTTCCTACGCTGGCAAAGACAGGATGGTGGGAAGAGAGAAAGAAAGGACACATCACTGTCCGCCGCATACCTGCGGGCTGTTTTGCTGGACTAAAATGATGAAGAGTACTGTGCCCGGGTAATGTTAAAATAATTAGATAACGTTAATACTGTCAATCTTAAAGTTCTATGTGTATTACTGTTCATAGTTTAAACAGCCAAATATGCTGAAGTTAAGTGAATCATATTGTAAAGTTATTGAGAGGAGAGGAGAGTTAACTTTGCTATTATTTTCAATTGATATTTTTTTACGATGAGACCTGTGTTGGGATCACCGCCTCACCAAAGATTTTGTTTTTTTCTTTGGTCTGTGGTTGGGACAGCACTTAGTGCACTTTTCCCAGAGGGAATCTTAAATCACAACCCTCTGCCTGCATTACAACAGGAGCTGGACAGATATCTGTACTCAGCTGGACTATTGGAAGTCACATATGTTTACTTTATTTTTTCTGTTTTGTGTTTAAAGAGTTCTTATTTCCTTGACATGTCGGTTTGGTCAGCAAACCGACATGTCAAGGATAGTTACTTTATGCAAAGGTGAATCTGGGGAGAGTAAAATGAAAATAGGAAATGCCGATTTATGTCAGAGGTAGGGATTATCAGTTATAATGTCAAAGGATTAAATAATCCTATAAAAAGGAAGAAAATGCTGACTCAGTTGAAGAAATGTAATTGCTCAATAGCGTTACTACAGGAAACTCACTTAAATGAGGTAGAACATAAGAAATTGAGGAGAGACTGGGTTGCACAGGTATTCTATGCTTTTTGTTCAAACAGCAGAAAGAGGGGAGTAGCAATTTTAATCAGTCATTCAATTAGTTTTGCAATTCAGAGAGAAGTGAAGGATAAAGCGGGGAGATATATACTTATTATGGGAACAGTAGGTGGAGTAGAGCTAACTATCATGAATATCTATGCCCCCAATGAAGATGGCCCCAATTTCTTTAAAGAAGTGGCAACTGTAATGGCAAGAGAAGCCAGAGGTACTATAATTTTAGGAGGAGATTTCAATTGTGTTTTAAATGTAAAATTGGATAAAACTCCTTTTGATTATGGGCCCATTAGCAGGAAATCCAGGGCAGCAAAACATATGTTGGAAGAATAAGGACTTGTGGATGTTTCGAGGGCTAAGAACCCAACCACGAGAAATTTCACCTTTCTGTCCATGGTACATGGGTCATATTCAAGAATTGATTTGATTTGCATCTCAAAACAAAGCTTATATAAAGTCAGAGAATGTGTTATTGAACCTGGTACCCTATCTGATCATGGTCCTGTATATATGAAATTAAATTTAGGCTTTGGTTGGCACTTCAAATACTGGAGACTAAATATTTCCTTGTTGACAGATCCAAATATAAAGGAAAACATAAAAAAAACAATTGATGAATACCTCAAAATTAATGATAATGGATCAGTATCCCCCTCGACTCTTTGGGAGGGGGCAAAGGCTGTGCTGAGAGGGAAATGTATTGAAATTGCGGTTGGATTAAACAGACAGAGATTGGAAAAGGAAAAACAGCTGGAAAGTGACATAAAAAGACTACTACATGAACACAAAATGACAAGGGACAAAAATGTCTTTAAACAAATACATGAAAGTAAAACCTCTTTGGATGAACTTCTCACACAAAAAGCAGAGGGAGCACTTCGATACACAAGCCAAAGGTACTATGAAAAGGGAAATCGGGCGAGCCGGCTATTGCCTTTCAACTGAGGAAACAACAATCAAGCCGTATTGTCCCTAAGATAAAACACCCCTCCTCTCTGACCGAGGTCTCCCACCCAGAGGAGATAGCTGAGGCATTCCATACTTACTATAAAAATCTTTATGATACATCAGGAGAAACACAAGACAAAAGGATATTAGAAGATATATTCAAAAATCTTAACTTAAGAAAACTCTCTGCATCTGAGGCGGACGAATTAATAGCTCCTATCCGAGAAAACGAGATACAAGACGTTATTAAATCATTAAAAAACAACAAATCCCCTGGCACAGATGGTTTACCAGGTGAATTTTATAAGGCCTTTGGAGAGGAGCTTGTGCCAAAACTTTGCCAGATCTTTAATTATGCCTTACAGGAAAATGACCCACCTCAGAGCTGGTCTGAGGCAGTAATAACGGTTATACACAAAGAGGGGAAAGATCCATTAGACTGTGATGCCTATAGGCCGATCAGTTTGTTGGGGAATGACGTAAAGATTATTAGTGCCATGTTAGCAAATAGAATGCAGAAATACTTAGGTAAATTGATTAATCCAGACCAGACCGGTTTCATACCAGGTCGACAAGGAGCAAACAATATTAGAAGAGCATTAAATGTACAATCATTGGCAAGACATTCAGTTCACCCGTCAATGCTTCTCAGTCTAGATGCTGAGAAGGCGTTCGACAGGGTGGACTGGACATATCTGAAATTTACTATGGAACAAATGGGATTTAATTTGACATTTATAAAATGGATTGAAGCACTGAATAAAGACCCAATATCAAGGGTCAGGGTGAATGGGTACTGCTCCCAATTTTTTCACCATAAAAAAGGAGTCAGGCAGGGGAACCCAATCTCGCCTATTTTGTTCGCATTGTGTATTGAACCGCTTGCTGAATTGATAAGGACAAACGATTCGATCGAGGGAATAGTAGATGAAGGAGGGGAGATACACAAAATTTCGTTGTTCGCGGATGACGTTCTTTTGTTTATAAGAAACCCTCAGTCATCTATACCGGCCCTTATGCAATGCCTGAGAGACTATGGGGAGATGTCAGGGTACAAGGTGAATGAGGGGAAATCAGAAGCAATGATGATAACAGGATGCTGGCCGACATGCTTGGATGGAGAGGTGAAATTCAAGTGGTCAAAAGGGGGCTTTAGATACCTGGAAATCATTCTCACACACGACACAAGTCAGCTATATAAGGCAAATTATGGTAAACTAATTTCTCAGATCAAAAATGACATGGAAAGATGGTAGGTGCTTCCTTTGTCCTTAGTTGGGAGGATAGAAAGTATCAGGATGAATGTCCTACCTAGAATGCTGTTTCTGTTCAATGCTCTGCCGATCACTGTTCCTGTATCTACCTTTACATCACTGGATAAGCTCATTTCCAAATATATATGGCAGAACAAGAGGCCCAGAGTGAGATTGAAAATACTCTGTACACCCAGAGATAAGGGCGGATTGGCCTTGCCACACTTCCGAAGTTACTACCTGGCAGCACAACTTGGAAAATTGGTCTCATGGATAAAACTAGATATGGACACAAGATGGGTGCATATACAGCAAGGTTCATTTAAAAATGTGTCGCTTACAACTCTTCCCTTTCTAAATTCAAAAGCAAGACGTGGACTTAAGATACAAAATTAATATGTCAACCATACACCTAAGGTTTGGGAAAAGACAAGACGATTCCTTAAGCTACCTCTATCCCTATCAAGGGCAGCAAAAATAACAGCAGCAGGTGACTTTCTGCCAGCAAAGATGGACGGTGGTTTCATTAGTGGGCAGGGAAAGGTTTAATCACAATAAATCAGTTATTTGAAGGAAGAACTCTGAGGGCTTTTTCACAACTTCAGGCAAAATACGACATTGACTCTAAGGATTTATTTAGATATTTTCAAATTCGACATTATTTGATGACACACAAAGAATGGGACAATATTAAAGAAGCTTCAACTAATTATGAACAATATTGATTGAGATAGTTGAGAACAAAATGAACATTAAAAATACAATATCAGATATATATGGCAGGATAAGTATGGACACTTTAGTAGACACACTGGATGTGAAAGCTAAGTGGGAACTGGAATCTAATGCCGTGATTGCTGATGGAGAATGGGAGAGTTCTTGGTTACCCTGGCAAAAATGTTTAAGCAGCCCAACATGGAGGGAGTTCAGCTGGAAGTTAAGAATAAGGTATTTTAAAACTCCCTTGATAATAGCTTCTTATGATGATAACTGTTCTCCCCTGTGTTGGAGGGGCTGTGGCATAACGGGGGACTTCTCCCACATCTTTTGGGACTGCCCTAAACTGATGAAATTCTGGGAAGAGGTAAAAAAACAAATAAGTGAGATTTTAAGATCATACAGACCAATTGATCCACAGCAATTTATTATGGGTACAGCATCAACAAGCAAGTTAAGGAAAAACCAGGTGTTTTCGCTTAGAGTTCTTCTATTAATTGCACATAAAATGATCACAGTAAACTGGCTCAAACCCCACCCACCTACCTTGGACCAGTGGCGTCAGAGACTTAAGGATGTAAACTTCATGGAACGCATAACAGCAAACTTACAAATTCAGACAGACCTATATCTTGACAAATGGTCACCCATTCAAAAATATTTGGAGAGTTGAAGATATTATCTCTATTTGACTGAGTTAGATGTTTTTTTTGTGTTTTGTTTTTTTTTTTTTTTTTTTTAGTTTTATTTCATTTTTCGCTTGCTATTGAGGAAATAAGTGACCTATAAAGAATATTGTATAATGTATATCTTGTTATGAGGTTTTGTAAGAATGTTGTGACTCTGGTAAGGAACCTGTTCTAATAAATTTTCAAAAAGAAAAATGTCAAAATCACTAAAATCAAGAAACTGGTTCAAAATATATTGCCATGTTGTCTACAAGTGCTTATCTCACACAGTTGAAGCGTTTACTGTCTTCTTCTTTCGGCTTTTCCCGTCAGGGGTCGCCACAGCGAGTCAACTTTCTCCATCTAACCCTATTCTCCGTATCCTCCTCTCTCACACCAACTACCTTCATATCTTCTCTCACCACATCCATAAATCCTCTCTTTGGTCTTCCTCGAGACCTCTTGCCTTGCAGCTCCAATTACAGCATCCGTCTACCAATATATTCTCTATCCCTCCTCTGTACATGACTGAACCATCTCAGTCTGGCTTCTCTGACCTTTTCTCCAAAACATCGAACATGTGCTGTTCCTCTGATAGACTCATTCCTGATCCTATCCATCCTGGTCACTCCCAAAGAGAACCTCAACATCCTCATCTCTGCAACCTCTAGTTCTGCCTGCTGTCTTTCGGTCATTGTAACAGTTTCTAGTCCATACATCATCGCTGGTCTCACCACTGTCTTGTACACCTTTCCTTTTATTCTGGCTGAAAGTCTTCTATCACATAGTACCGCTGACACTTTTCTCCACCCATTCCAACCTGCTTGGACCCGTCTCTTCACCTCTTTTACGCGCTCTCCGTTGCTCTGGACTGTTGACCCTAAGTACCTGAAATCCTCCAGCTTCTTGATCTGCACTCCCTGTAGCCTCACCGTTCCACCCGAGTTCCCCTCATTCACACACATACGGTATGTTCTGTCTTGCTGCGACTAACTGTCATTCCTCTCTTTTGCAGAGCATACCTCCACCTCTCTAGATTTTCCTCTACCTGTTGTCTGCTCTCACTACAGATCAAAATGTCATCCGCAAACATCATGGTCCATTGGGATTCCTGTCTAACCTCATCTGTCAGCCTACCCATCACCATTGCGAACAAGAAGGGGCTCAGAGCTGATCCCTGATGGAGTCCCACCTCCACCTTGAACTTCTCTGTTACCCCTACAGCACACCGTACCAGTGTCTCACAGCTAGCATACATGTCCTGCACCAGTCTAACATACTTCTCTGCCACTCCAGACTTCCTCATACAATACCAGAGCTCCTCTCTTGGCACCCTGTCAGATGCTTTTTCTAGGTCTACAAAAACACAAACCAGCTCCCTCTGGCCTTCTCTGAACTTTTCTATTAGCATTCTCAACGCAAATACTGCATCTGTAGTACTCTTCCTAGGCATGAAGCCATACTGCTGTTCACAAATGCTGACTCCTGCTCTCAGTCTAGTTTCCACTACTCTTTCCCATAACTTCATTGTATGGCTCATCAACTTTATCCCTCTATAATTGCCACAATTCTGCACATCCCCTTTATTCTTAAAAATAGGCACCATCACACGTCGTCCCCATTCTTCAGGCATCTCCTCACTCTCTTAGATCCCGTTGAATAATCCGGTCAGAAAATCTACCGCTGTCTCTCCAAGACACTTCCACACCTCCACAGGTATATCATCAGGACCAACTGCTTTTCCACTCTTCATCCTCTTCAATGCCTTCCTTACTTCACTTTTACTCATTTGTGCTACTTTATGGTCTACAATAGTCCCCTCTTCTACCCTTGCCTCTCTTTCGTTTTCCACATTCATCAGCTCTTCAAAGAACTCTTTCCATCTTCCCATCACTCTTCTAGCATGTGTCATTTCCCTCTCTGTCCTTAATCACCCGGACCTGTTGTACATCCTTTCCATCTTTATCTCTCTGTTTCGCCAACCTGCATAGATCATTCTCACCCTCCTTACTATCTTACCGAGCATACAAGTCATCATACGCCCTTTGTTTTGCCTTTGCTACCTCTATCTTTACCTTTCGCCGCATCTCCCTGAACTCCTGTCTGTTCTCTTCAGTCCTCTCAGTATCCCACTTCTTCTTCGCTAACCACTTTCTCTGAATATACTCCTGCACTTCCTCATTCCACCACCAAGTCTCCTTATCTACTTTCCTTCCAGATGACAAACCAAGTACTCTTCTACCTGTCTCCCCGATAACACTAGCTGTTGTCGTCCAATCATCTGGAAGCTCACCCTGACCACCCAGGTCCTTTCTCAACTCCTCCCTGAAAACCATGCAACACTCCTCCCTTTTCAGCTTCCACCACTTTGTCCTCTGCTCTGCCTTTGTCCTCTTCATCCACCTTGTCACCAGAGTCATCCTACAAACCACCATCCTATGCTGTCTGGCTACACTCTCACCTACAACTACTTTGCAGTCACTGATCTCTTTCAGGTTACCTCGTCTATACAAGATGTAGTCTACCTGCGTGCTCCTACCTCCGCTCTTATAAGTTGCCCTATGTTCCTATTTTTTCTGGAAAAAGTTGTTCACTACAGCCATTTCCATCCTTTTTGCAAAATCTACCACCATCTGTCCCTCTGCTTTCCTATCCTGGATACCAAATCTGCCCATCACTTCTTCATCCCCTCTATTGCCTTCACCAACATGTCCATTGAAGTCTGCACCAATTACCACTCTCTCATTTCTGGGAATATTCTGCATCACTTCATCCAACTCATTCCAGAACTTCTCCTTCTCTTCAGATTCACATCTCACCTGTGGGGCATAGCCACTAACAACCTTGAGCATCACATCTTCAATTTCCTATTTCAGACTCATAAGTCTATCTGACATTCTTTTCACCTCTAGGACGTTCCTAACAAACTCCTCCTTCAAGAGAACTCCTACTCCATTTCTCTTCCTGTCAGTATCATGATAGTACAGCTTAAAGCCTGCTCCTATGCTTCCAGTCTTACTACCTTTCCACCTGGTCTCCTGGACACACAGTATATCCACCTTCCTTCTCTGCATCATGTCCACCAACTCTCTACCTTTTCCTGTCATAGTCCCAATATTCAAAGTCCCTACTCTCAGTCCCAGGCTCTTTCCTTTCCTCCTCTCTCTCTGCTTCCGAACACGCGCTCCTCCTCTTCTTCTTGTTCTTGTTCTTCGACCCACAGTGGCCCAATTTCCATTAGTACCCTGTAGGTCATCAGTACCAATGGCGGTCGTTGTTAACGCGGTCCGCGACCGATCCGGTGTGGTTATGGTTGACTCGCATGTTTGGTTTTGGCAAAAGTTTTACGCCGGATGCCCTTCCTGACGCAACCCTCAGCAGTGTCTCCCTGTGCCGGTCCCAAACCCGGATAAATGCACTGTGCCCCCCCAAGGCAGGCTTGGAGAGACACAGGCCAGTGCCGCCCTGAGGCTGCATTACCCTCTCTTTCTAACATGTTTTATAAAAATATGCTTCTCTTCCTTATAGCTCATCACACATGTCTTTATTTTTTCAGTCCATGCCTCAGCCAGCCTTAAGCTCCACTGATGCGCATGTGCGGATGCCTCTATCTAACGGACATAAAATATAGACAGTCAATTAAATGTGAATGTGTTGGCGTGATGCTCCGGGATGTGTGGAGCTCAGGGAGCTCCACGAGTGAGGGAGAGAAGTTGGGGTGGGGGTGTAAGTAGGGTCTAGGATTCCCCGAGTCAGGGCCAGCGATGCATTTAGAGGCATACTGCATAGAAGATAATGGCTTCATATTCTTCTTGGACTTTTATACAGCCTTTGACTCGGTCGAACATCCATTTATCATAGCGACGCGCGAACATTTTGGATTTGGTTTAAAATTCAGGAATGTGATCCGTGGGCTCCAGGAGAATATTCATAGCTGTGTCACCCTGCCAAGCGGCACCACTCCAAGCCTCCATGTGGGTTGATGTGGGAATCCCCCAAGGTTGCCCCATCTCACCCTATTTATTTATACTTGCTACCGAAATGCTAGCCGTTTATGTTAAAAATAGCAACGATATCCAAAAGTTAAACGTGTTGGGGACAGAAATTGTTATTAGCCAGCTGGCAGATGACACAACCTTGATGAACATCAAGTCCAAATGAGCGTTGAAAAACATTCTCCAAGGCTTCAGGATTGTCATTAAACTTAAAGAAATGCAAACTTCTTGCGCTGCACGACTCGCCACTAAAGGAAATCAGCAATGTTCCTATCAAATCAGAAATAAAATACTTGAGCATTTTCCTATCTAAGGACCAAAAGTTAAAGCAATCCAGGAACATTGAATCAAAGTAAAGCTAAATTGAATATATGGCTCAGTTTAGATTCAAAGAGATTTATCAATATTAGGCTGGATATATTTGACTAAAAGGGAATGTTTATCCAGATGTATATACCCAGTGTATTCCAATGCTGCTCCAAATCAACTCATAAAATCTATTAACCAAATAAATTTCAACTTAATCTGGAGGAACAGACCACACCATCTAAAAAAAAAAAAAAAAAAACACATTTGGTGAAAGAAACAAGTGAAGGAGGGCTGAAAGTGATAGAGTTGGACTGCCTGAATGGGACATTGATGATGTTTGATCCAGGATTTCAACCAGTTCACCTTCATTCTTTCTGGTATTGTACTCCAAACTACTTATTCAACATAGTCGGCAGCCTAAGTCTTCTGCTTATCTCTGACTTTGATATCAACAAGATTCCTGTCCAATTTTCAGCGTTCCATAAACAAATATTATATTGGAAAATGATATACGTACATGATTTCTCACCACACAGTACAATAATTTGGAACAATAGATATGTACTGCATGGCAACAAACCTCTGCCATTGTCATCCAGCAAGTCAATTATTGACCATATACCTTTCTCAAACCATTCCTTGTAAAACAGTCCTCAACTATGAACAGTTCTGTACTACACAGATTTAAGCCTCCCGTATTAGAGTTCATAAAGTTACGAAACGCACTGCCTCGACAATTTGTATTCCCGACCAAAAATTTAATGACGCACCAAACCGTACAACCAGTGTTACGGTTGGTTTCCAAGAGGACAGACACAGGTTCATAGATTCGCAGGTGGTTTAATAAGTTGATAGAGCGGGAGGTCATACACACATCAGGGAGAAGAATACGCAGACTTGTCATAGCAACAAGATCACACAATGTCTGCAACTTTGGGTCCGCCCTTTATACTCTTGCCTAGTTTCCTGGTGAGGCGTGTTCACCAGGTGCAGGGGATAACTGCCGTGATTGCTGTGCCGCTTGCCCGGGGATCCGATGAGTCGTGACAGTACCCCCCCCCCTCCAGCCTCCTTCTCCTTGGACGAGGGCGCACGGCGATGGGGACGACCACAGGGACGCGGAGCCGGTTGACCTGGATGGGCGCTATGGAACTCCTCCCACAGCCGTGGGTCCAGGATGTCCTTGCGGTGGACCCAGGAGCGTTCCTCTGGCCCGTACCCCTCCCAGTCGACCAATCTCGACACCGCCGGGGTCAACTGGAGTACCTGGAGTATCTGGCGTACTGCATAGATGGGTCGTCCAGGAGGGGAGGTGGTGGAGGCGGCACAGCAACCCCAGGGCCTGCAGCGTCTGAAGAGTAAGAGGAATACCACGGTTTTAACAGAGATACATGAAATAACGGGTGAATTTTATATTCAGGCGGGAGTTGTAGGCGAAAAGTAACCGGATTGATCTGGTGGGAGATCCTGAAGGGCCCGATATACTTTGGCCGAGTTTTTTGCAGGGGTGTTTCATGCGAAGGTCCCGTGTCGAGAGCCACACTTTCTGTCCCACGACATAGGCAGGGGCCTGGGCTCGGTGGGCATCCGCACAGCAGCGGCGGCGGCGTAGAGCCCCTTGCAAATGCCGGTGGGCTCTGGCCCACACCCTCTCGCTCTCCCTGAACCATTGATCAACTGCTGGGACTTCTGAGGATTCTCCTGTCCAGGGAAACATGGGTGGTTGGTAGCCAAGCATGCACTGGAATGGCGTCAACCCGGTGGTTGGTTGCTGAGGGAATTTTGAGCATATTCTGCCCAGGGAAGGAATTGACTCCAATTTGCAGGGTGTTGCTGGCAGTACGTTCGAAGGTAGCGGCATACCTCTTGGATCTTGCGTTCTGTTTGGTTACCATCCCCAGACGACAAGCTCACTGTCACCCCCAGCAGGCGAAGGAAGGCTCTCCAAAACCTGGATATGAATTGAGGTCCTCGATCAGAGACGATGTCCTCCGGCAGTCCAAAGTTCCGGAAGACCTGGTTGAAGAGGGCTTCTGCTGTCTCTGATCCCCATGAGGGGAGTCCCTACAGCATCAACTTGCATGCCTTAAAAAAAAAAAAAAAAAAAAAAAAAAAAAAAAAAAAATCGATCCCCCCTCCAAGGGATACACGAGCATCCTAGTGGTTGTGGAAGGTCTGTGGCATAATCAATGTGAGATGGGACCAGGGTCTATTTGGGATGGGTAAGGGTTCCAGTTTCCCTGCTGGTAGGTGACGAGGCGTTTTTGCCCTGGCACAGTCGGGGCATTGGCTGACATATCTTCGGACGTCTCTCGACATTCCTGGCCACCAATATTTGTTTCGAAGTATGTTCTGAGTCGCACTCATTCCTGGATGCCCGGTACCTGGTGCGGAGTGTGCAGAGGTGAGGAGAGATTCCCGGATGGTCTGTGGTACGTAGGTACGATTTGCCGGAGTGTTGGGTGGTGCGGGGTCGGACACGGTGTGCTCGTAAACCCCATCCGGTGGAGCCTGGATGAAGAAATCCGGGAAGCATCAGTCAGGATTTTCTCTGTCACGGATTCACTCCAGAAAACGCCCTGGAAGAACCAGAGCGTCGGCTCGCCCATCGAGAGCACCAGATTTCAGTTCAACATCCGATATCGCCCTGGCAAAGAAGAGGGCCCATCTAGCTTGGCGGGGGTTTAACCTCTTGGCTTGGCGCAGGTACTGCAAGTTCTTGTGGTCTGTTAGCACCGTGAAAGGGTATTTCGCGCCCTCAAGCCAGTGGCACCACTCTTCCAATGCCAGCTTGATGGCCAGGAGCTCTCTATTGCCAATATCATAATTGCTCTCTGCCTTCTTTTCAAAAAGGATGAGTTCAGCACAGGGCTGGAGTCAGGCCGGCTTTCCATGGGGTTGGGACAGGACAGCTCCCACCCCCGTGGTCAAAGCATCAACCTCCACTGTGAAGGGAAGATCTGGGTCCGGGTGGTGCAGCAGAGGGGCGGTCGTGAAGGCCTTCTTGAGCTCCAGGAAGGCTCGTGTGGCGGTTGGGTTCCATTGCAGGCGTTTTGGTTTGCCGCACAACAGGGAGGTGAGGGGTGTAGCCAGTTGGCTGAACTTCTCTTGGCCTCAACCCCAGACAATCCAGCAACTCCAGAGGTTTCTGGGGTTCGCTAACTTCTACCGACGGTTCCTAGAGTGGACGGCACTGACCTTTTCTTCATCCATACTCACTCCCTGTGGATCGAGGTGGTAGCCGAGGAACTGGACGGTGGTCTGGTGGAACAGGCATTTCTCTGCCTTGAGGAACAGTTGGTGTTCGCGAAGCCTGGTGAGGACCTGGGTGACATGGCGTACGTGACTGGACAGATCAGGGGAGTGGATCAGGATGTCATCTATATAGACCACAAATTTTTGGAGGAAGTCCCTGAATATCTCATTCATGAAGCCTTGGAACACGGAAGGGGCATTGGCTAGGCCATATGGCATGACCCTGTACTCCCAGTCACCAGAGGGGGTTACGAAGGCAGTTTTCCACTCATCCCTTCTTCGAAGGTGCACCAGGTTATAGGCGCTCCGGAGGTCCAGTTTGGAGTCCCTCCGGGGGTCCAAAATATTCACCAAAGCCGCTGGCACCAAAGGTAGAGGATAACGGAATTTTACGGTGGCTTGGTTCAGGATCCGGTAGTCCACAAAGGGCCTCAACCCTCCATCCTTCTTTGTGATGAAGAATGTCGAAATCCCCTGCGGCCTCGCCAGTCGGATATAGCCCTGGCGCAGGGATTCCTCTATATAGGTCTCCATGGCCGCCTGTTCAGGGAGAGAGAGAGGGTAGATCTTTTCGTTCGGTAGCGGTTGGCCTGGAAGTAGATCAATCGCACAGTCCCAGGGACGATGTGGAGGCAGCGCGGTGGCTCGTTGGGAGCTGAAGACGTCCTGAAAACCCGCATACTGGGAAGGGATCTGGCCCGGTGGTCTTGCTTGGGGCTTTCCACTGATGTGGCATAGAGATGCACTACTCTCCTCGGAGGGAGCTGGGGAAAACAGTGCTCCTTGCAAGTCTCACCCCAGCGCAGGATTTCCCCAGTGGCCCAGGAAACCGTAGGCTCATGCGCCCTCAACCAAGGTCTGCCTAACACTAGATCTATCTGTGATTCCTCCAGGACATGAAACAAAATGTTCTCCACATGCAGAACCCCAATTCTAAGCTGAAGGGAGGAGGTTTGTGTGTTGACTTGCCTGGAAGATAGAGGTTTTCCCATCACTGATCGAACGGTGAAGGAGGGGGAACACGGGATCCGGGGAATTTGTAGCTGTCGGCAGAGTGCACCGGAGATGAAGTTCCCTGCCGAGTCGGAGTCTAGGAGGGCGTGCACAAGGTGGGTAGAGTCAGACACACAAAGCTGGGCTGGGATAGTCAATGGTGTTAAGTAGACGTTAGGAGAAAGCACAGCGCCCACCTGGGGTGTTGGAGGTGTCGTGGGGCAGTGTGATATCCGGTGATCCTTATCTCCACAGTAGAGGCAGAGGCGGTTGGCTATGCGTCTGCGTCTCTCTGTGGTTGATAATTGGAGGGCATCCACCTCCATGGCCTCTCCTGCTTGCTCCGGCTGGTTCCGGGACGGCCCTGTGGCAGACCTTCCCGGGACAGAGAAACAGGCCTCTCTCCGGTGCGATACCCGGATGGCCAGCTGGATGAACCTCTCCAACCCCATGCCGTCATCGTACGCCGCCAGGTGGAGGCGCAAGGAGGTGTTCAGGCCTTGTCGAAACTTGGCCAGAAGGGCTGGCTCATTCCATCCACTGCTAGCGTCCGGAACTGTAGGGCATACTCCACGATGGACCCCTTCCCCTGACGGAGGTTTAAAAGTTGAGCCTGGAGGGAGGAATCCCCCTCAGGCAGGCTGAAGGCTTCTAGGAAGTGCTCCATGAAGTTCTGCGCCGTCGCCGTCACCGTGCCTGGGGTATTCCAGATCGCTTCCGCCCACTGGAGTGCCTTACCCGACAGGAGGGAGATGACGTAGGCGATCTTGGACTTCTCCGTGGGGAACCAAGTGGGCTGCATCTCAACCATCAGTGAGCATTGTAACAGTAAGCCCTTACAACTTTCTGGGGAGCCGGAGTAGGTGGCGAGGCTAGCCATCGGGGCAGCCTGGATGACCTGATGAGGCGTGGAAGAGCTTGTGGGCTCCATACCAGGTCTGATCTTCTGTTACAGTTGGTTCCCAAGAGGACAGACACAGGTTCATAGATTTGCAGGTGGTTTAATAAGTTGATAGAGCGGGAGGTCATACACACATCAGGGAGAAGAATACGCAGACTTGTCATAGCAACAAGATCACACAATGTCTGCAACTTTGGGTCCGCCCTTTATACTCTTGCCTAATTCGTGGGATTGTTTCCTGGTGAGGCGTGTTCACCAGGTGCAGGGGATAACTGCCGTGATTGCTGTGCCGCTTGCCCGGGGATCCGATGAGTCGTGACAGTACCCCCCCCCCCTCCAGCCTCCTTCTCCTTGGACGAGGGCGCACGGCGATGGGGACGACCACAGGGACGCGGAGCCGGTTGACCTGGATGGGCGCTATGGAACTCCTCCCACAGCCGTGGGTCCAGGATGTCCTTGCGGTGGACCCAGGAGCGTTCCTCTGGCCCGTACCCCTCCCAGTCGACCAATCTCGACACCGCCGGGGTCAACTGGAGTATCTGGCGTACTGCATAGATGGGTCGTCCAGGAGGGGAGGTGGTGGAGGCGGCACAGCAACCCCAGGGCCTGCAGCGTCTGAAGAGTAAGAGGAATACCACGGTTTTAACAGAGATACATGAAATAACGGGTGAATTTTATATTCAGGCGGGAGTTGTAGGCGAAAAGTAACCGGATTGATCTGGTGGGAGATCCTGAAGGGCCCGATATACTTTGGCCGAGTTTTTTGCAGGGGTGTTTCATGCGAAGGTCCCGTGTCGAGAGCCACACTTTCTGTCCCACGACATAGGCAGGGGCCTGGGCTCGGTGGGCATCCGCACAGCAGCGGCGGCGGCGTAGAGCCCCTTGCAAATGCCGGTGGGCTCTGGCCCACACCCTCTCGCTCTCCCTGAACCATTGATCAACTGCTGGGACTTCTGAGGATTCTCCTGTCCAGGGAAACATGGGTGGTTGGTAGCCAAGCATGCACTGGAATGGCGTCAACCCGGTGGTTGGTTGCTGAGGGAATTTTGAGCATATTCTGCCCAGGGAAGGAATTGACTCCAATTTGCAGGGTGTTGCTGGCAGTACGTTCGAAGGTAGCGGCATACCTCTTGGATCTTGCGTTCTGTTTGGTTACCATCCCCAGACGACAAGCTCACTGTCACCCCCAGCAGGCGAAGGAAGGCTCTCCAAAACCTGGATATGAATTGAGGTCCTCGATCAGAGACGATGTCCTCCGGCAGTCCAAAGTTCCGGAAGACCTGGTTGAAGAGGGCTTCTGCTGTCTCTGATCCCCATGAGGGGAGTCCCTACAGCATCAACTTGCATGCCTTAAAAAAAAAAAAAAAAAATCGATCCCCCCTCCAAGGGATACACGAGCATCCTAGTGGTTGTGGAAGGTCTGTGGCATAATCAATGTGAGATGGGACCAGGGTCTATTTGGGATGGGTAAGGGTTCCAGTTTCCCTGCTGGTAGGTGACGAGGCGTTTTTGCCCTGGCACAGTCGGGGCATTGGCTGACATATCTTCGGACGTCTCTCGACATTCCTGGCCACCAATATTTGTTTCGAAGTATGTTCTGAGTCGCACTCATTCCTGGATGCCCGGTACCTGGTGCGGAGTGTGCAGAGGTGAGGAGAGATTCCCGGATGGTCTGTGGTACGTAGGTACGATTTGCCGGAGTGTTGGGTGGTGCGGGGTCGGACACGGTGTGCTCGTAAACCCCATCCGGTGGAGCCTGGATGAAGAAATCCGGGAAGCATCAGTCAGGATTTTCTCTGTCACGGATTCACTCCAGAAAACGCCCTGGAAGAACCAGAGCGTCGGCTCGCCCATCGAGAGCACCAGATTTCAGTTCAACATCCGATATCGCCCTGGCAAAGAAGAGGGCCCATCTAGCTTGGCGGGGGTTTAACCTCTTGGCTTGGCGCAGGTACTGCAAGTTCTTGTGGTCTGTTAGCACCGTGAAAGGGTATTTCGCGCCCTCAAGCCAGTGGCACCACTCTTCCAATGCCAGCTTGATGGCCAGGAGCTCTCTATTGCCAATATCATAATTGCTCTCTGCCTTCTTTTCAAAAAGGATGAGTTCAGCACAGGGCTGGAGTCAGGCCGGCTTTCCATGGGGTTGGGACAGGACAGCTCCCACCCCCGTGGTCAAAGCATCAACCTCCACTGTGAAGGGAAGATCTGGGTCCGGGTGGTGCAGCAGAGGGGCGGTCGTGAAGGCCTTCTTGAGCTCCAGGAAGGCTCGTGTGGCGGTTGGGTTCCATTGCAGGCGTTTTGGTTTGCCGCACAACAGGGAGGTGAGGGGTGTAGCCAGTTGGCTGAACTTCTCTTGGCCTCAACCCCAGACAATCCAGCAACTCCAGAGGTTTCTGGGGTTCGCTAACTTCTACCGACGGTTCCTAGAGTGGACGGCACTGACCTTTTCTTCATCCATACTCACTCCCTGTGGATCGAGGTGGTAGCCGAGGAACTGGACGGTGGTCTGGTGGAACAGGCATTTCTCTGCCTTGAGGAACAGTTGGTGTTCGCGAAGCCTGGTGAGGACCTGGGTGACATGGCGTACGTGACTGGACAGATCAGGGGAGTGGATCAGGATGTCATCTATATAGACCACAAATTTTTGGAGGAAGTCCCTGAATATCTCATTCATGAAGCCTTGGAACACGGAAGGGGCATTGGCTAGGCCATATGGCATGACCCTGTACTCCCAGTCACCAGAGGGGGTTACGAAGGCAGTTTTCCACTCATCCCTTCTTCGAAGGTGCACCAGGTTATAGGCGCTCCGGAGGTCCAGTTTGGAGTCCCTCCGGGGGTCCAAAATATTCACCAAAGCCGCTGGCACCAAAGGTAGAGGATAACGGAATTTTACGGTGGCTTGGTTCAGGATCCGGTAGTCCACAAAGGGCCTCAACCCTCCATCCTTCTTTGTGATGAAGAATGTCGAAATCCCCTGCGGCCTCGCCAGTCGGATATAGCCCTGGCGCAGGGATTCCTCTATATAGGTCTCCATGGCCGCCTGTTCAGGGAGAGAGAGAGGGTAGATCTTTTCGTTCGGTAGCGGTTGGCCTGGAAGTAGATCAATCGCACAGTCCCAGGGACGATGTGGAGGCAGCGCGGTGGCTCGTTGGGAGCTGAAGACGTCCTGAAAACCCGCATACTGGGAAGGGATCTGGCCCGGTGGTCTTGCTTGGGGCTTTCCACTGATGTGGCATAGAGATGCACTACTCTCCTCGGAGGGAGCTGGGGAAAACAGTGCTCCTTGCAAGTCTCACCCCAGCGCAGGATTTCCCCAGTGGCCCAGGAAACCGTAGGCTCATGCGCCCTCAACCAAGGTCTGCCTAACACTAGATCTATCTGTGATTCCTCCAGGACATGAAACAAAATGTTCTCCACATGCAGAACCCCAATTCTAAGCTGAAGGGAGGAGGTTTGTGTGTTGACTTGCCTGGAAGATAGAGGTTTTCCCATCACTGATCGAACGGTGAAGGAGGGGGAACACGGGATCCGGGGAATTTGTAGCTGTCGGCAGAGTGCACCGGAGATGAAGTTCCCTGCCGAGTCGGAGTCTAGGAGGGCGTGCACAAGGTGGGTAGAGTCAGACACACAAAGCTGGGCTGGGATAGTCAATGGTGTTAAGTAGACGTTAGGAGAAAGCACAGCGCCCACCTGGGGTGTTGGAGGTGTCGTGGGGCAGTGTGATATCCGGTGATCCTTATCTCCACAGTAGAGGCAGAGGCGGTTGGCTATGCGTCTGCGTCTCTCTGTGGTTGATAATTGGAGGGCATCCACCTCCATGGCCTCTCCTGCTTGCTCCGGCTGGTTCCGGGACGGCCCTGTGGCAGACCTTCCCGGGACAGAGAAACAGGCCTCTCTCCGGTGCGATACCCGGATGGCCAGCTGGATGAACCGCTCCAACCCCATGCCGTCATCGTACGCCGCCAGGTGGAGGCGCAAGGAGGTGTTCAGGCCTTGTCGAAACTTGGCCAGAAGGGCTGGCTCATTCCATCCACTGCTAGCGTCCGGAACTGTAGGGCATACTCCACGATGGACCCCTTCCCCTGACGGAGGTTTAAAAGTTGAGCCTGGAGGGAGGAATCCCCCTCAGGCAGGCTGAAGGCTTCTAGGAAGTGCTCCATGAAGTTCTGCGCCGTCGCCGTCACCGTGCCTGGGGTATTCCAGATCGCTTCCGCCCACTGGAGTGCCTTACCCGACAGGAGGGAGATGACGTAGGCGATCTTGGACTTCTCCGTGGGGAACCAAGTGGGCTGCATCTCAACCATCAGTGAGCATTGTAACAGTAAGCCCTTACAACTTTCTGGGGAGCCGGAGTAGGTGGCGAGGCTAGCCATCGGGGCAGCCTGGATGACCTGATGAGGCGTGGAAGAGCTTGTGGGCTCCATACCAGGTCTGATCTTCTGTTACAGTTGGTTCCCAAGAGGACAGACACAGGTTCATAGATTTGCAGGTGGTTTAATAAGTTGATAGAGCGGGAGGTCATACACACATCAGGGAGAAGAATACGCAGACTTGTCATAGCAACAAGATCACACAATGTCTGCAACTTTGGGTCCGCCCTTTATACTCTTGCCTAATTCGTGGGATTGTTTCCTGGTGAGGCGTGTTCACCAGGTGCAGGGGATAACTGCCGTGATTGCTGTGCCGCTTGCCCGGGGATCCGATGAGTCGTGACACACAGTTACCCCAACTATCACTCCAGGGAATCTCAATTCTGGGGAGAAAGTGCAGTTGTTATCTGAGAAATATGCTCTCAGTTATTTCCCTTTTATTTTGAAGGGCCAGTCCCAGCGTTCGATCTGTCCGTTGTGTTTTTATTTGCTTGAAAATAAACCTAACTTCTTCCAGTTCTGCAAAGCAAGAGGCTGTCACACATATTATTCCTCCGTAAAAGACCCAGTTGGTATTGAGGGGTAGCACGCAGATCTACTGCACAAATGACCTCTGGGGGTTTCCTGGGGCCATAACCTGTTATCAAAGACGGCTGAAGACAGTTTGGAGCCGCTGAGAAGAGCGACGATACTGCGAACTCGGAGTGAAGGTTAGCTTGAGTGGCGAGACTCCAGACCCGGCACCCCAGTGCCTTCATAGCCATCTTTGGGGATTTCAACCACGCCACCCTGTCATCATCTCTGCCCACTTTCAAACAGTTTGTGGACTGCAAGACCAGAGACAATAAAACTCTGGACCTGCTGTATGCCAATGCCAAGGACACATACAGCTGCACAGCTCTCCCTGCTCTGGGCAGATCAAACCACAATCTGGTCCACTTGAAGCCTCGCTATGTTCCTGAAGTCCAGCGGCAACCTGTGATCACCAGAACTGTCCGGAGGTGGTCACAGGCGGCAGAACTGACTCTTCAGGGATGCTAGGAGACGACGGACTGGGATGTGCTCTGCGAAGACCAGGGAGGCGACATCGGAAAACTCTCCGACTGCATTACTGACTCTGAGAAACAACGCACAGTCTTGGTGGGGATGATGTTGTCCGTGCAGAAGTTGACAAACAACAAACCCTGGGTGACTAAGGACATTAAGGACACACTGAACAGGAAGAAGGCAGCATTCAGGAGTGGAGACAAAGAGGAACCGAAGAAGGTGCAGACTGAGCTGAGGGAGAAGATCGCAGAGGGAAAGGACAGTTACAGGAGGAAGCTGGAGAGCAAACTCCAGCAGAACAACATGAGGGAGGTGTGGAGTGGGTTGAAAACCATCACTGGCCATGGAAAACAAGCAAGCCAGATGATGGAAGGAGACCTGCAGGAGGCAAACGAACTAAACCTGTTTTTTAACAGATTTGATGAAGGTGCCTCCGCCCACCCTCCCCCCAGTTCCTCTCAGGACTTTCCTTCCCCTGTGCCCTCACCCCTCACTTTAAGGAGCTTTCCCCCTCCCCCACGCACCTCTTCTGCTTCCCTGGACGATGTCTCGTTTACACCTCAGCCCTCCTGCCCCCCACTGGGACTCTCTCTGCCCCCCACTGGGACTCTCTCCACCCCCTCCTGTCGCCTTCACCGCTGAGGAGGTGAGAAGAGAGTTCAGCCGCCTTCGTCCCAGGAAAGCTGCTGGCCCTGACGGCCTTAGCCCCAGAGTGCTGAAAGGATGTGCCTCTCAGCTGTGTGGGATCTTCTCACATCTCTTCAACCTGAGCCTGACCCAGACGGTTGTCCCCGACCGGTGGAAAACCTCATGCCTGGTTCCAGTGCCCGAGGTGAAGCATCCCAGCACACACAGCGACTACAGACCAGTGGCGCTGACATCACACGTCATGAAGTTGCTGGAGAGGCTCGTCCTGAGGCACCTTGGCACAGTCGTCGGACCTTCGCTGGACCCCCTGCGGTTCGCATACCACCCACGGATAGGAGTGGAAGACGCCATCATCTTCCTGCTGCACAGAATCTACACACACCTGGAGGAGGCAGGAAGCACTGTGAGAGTTATGTTCTTTGACTTCTCCAGTGCTTTTAAAACCATTCGACCTGCCCTGCTGAACAGGAAGCTTCTGGACATGCAGGTAGATGCTCCACTCGCGGCTGTTGGAGAGTAATTCTAATTCATGCTGGTCTAAGTTAAAACCTGTAAAGAGGAGACTGAGGTTATCATAAGAAATAACACAGACAAGCGACTATTCTTTTGTGCTCTGCAGAGGGGGAGACTCAGCGCGCTCTTTGGAGCCAAGATCCAGAGAATCCCCCCGAGTTCCTCCTTGCTCGGCTTTTTATTGTGTGAAAGTGTTTATTTACATAACAACATTCATTGTATAGTATAGTTCATGCATATGTGAAGTTGTCCAGGATGATATACAGGGGTGGGCAGGTTTCTCTGCAGAAGTGTTTATCCTCGTTTAGATTTACGTTTACAGGGGTTAGGTTCTTATCTAAAGATGTTTACGACCATTGGAATATCTTGGAGGGCCCAATTCTTGTTAGAGGACAAAGGTCTTTTGTGCTCGGGCATGTCTGGCTAACTTCATGTGAGTAGTCGAAATAACATAGTTATAGAAATAGAGAGAAAACTCTAACAATTCCCTCCTGTTTATGAGACTACGAACAATGTTAAACTCTTCAGCATCATCATGCCATGTTGGTACATAGTTTACAGATAACACTTCATACAACATTATCGGCGTCGTCCTCCACAGTCGAATCATTATCATTTTCTTTTTCTGAATCACTTATAGGCAGTTGCTCATATATCTGTCCAGTGTAGTGAGTCCTTGGTTGGGTCTGCACTGCTACTATTGCCATCTGGACAAAGGCTGCGGAAGCCATTTTAGCAATCATGCTTCTCAAACAAGGAATAACGCACAAAGTAAATAAACAAAACAAAATAAGACTCACAATCACAGGTCTAAGGCATTTTAAAAGTATTTGCCACCAAGTTCCGTTGATGATCCATCCAAGAGGGTCAAACTGTAAAAACGACATTAAAGTATCACTGTCCTCTTTACCCTCTAGTTGGTTCTTTAATGTCGTCATTTTGTCATGAATTGCTGTGAAATTGTCTCGCATGTCTGGGATATATGTGCAACATTGTTGTCCTATTATCGCACATACACCACCTTCCTTGGCTAAGACAATGTCTAAAGCCATACGATTTTGTAAAAGCATTTCTTTCATAGCCATAGTCTCTGGATTGTTTTGTATCAGTCCATTCAATTCTAGAACCCTTGACGTTAGGTTCTCTAATGTCGCCCAGACCTCATTCATTTGATGTCCCAAGTAGGCTACACCATAGTTAGGGAACATTGTCATAAGTATTCCTCTAGAGTCACTTATCAAGGCTCTTCGACTACGTTCATGTCCCATAAGCCTAATGAGTTGTACGCTATGAGTCATGTTATGCTCTGGTATAAAAGTCATAGCACTTCCTAATCGGGCCAAATAGCATGTGCCACACCAATGTTCAGGCAGATACAGAAATGCTCGTTTGCCACAAATCCATACATGTGTTTTTGGGCATGTATGGATAACCGTATTTGTGTGGGAATCCAAAAATCCTCCATGGTGGTATACCAGATTTGGTGAGGTTTGTTTCAATGCCCAATAATGGCTTGAGGGCTGTCAGATTCATGGCACACACGCCCATTCCCCACTTTCCAACCTCACATATACTATTATTATAGTAGTCATAGGTTTTCCTAACCGGTCTATCCGTTTCCATATCTAGCACAGTGTCACACTTTAGTTGGCCGAGATAATGCTCTTTCTTACCACACTGTCGTTTCATACAAAATGGTTGTGTCTTTTGTATTGTCATTAGAGTGAATCCCTCAATGACAGTTTTATTGGTTACCATAGAATAATTAGCTGGTAATCGCCATTTGGATGGATCGTAAGGCAGAAAAGGAAGGACTGAGGTATTTGTTATATTCTGAAAAATTCCAAATCTCTGACTCAGTCCTTGGGAATATACCCATATTATAGACAAGGTCTCACTTTGGTTAATTGGATGAGGTTGTATAGTCGGGTTATGAGACATTGATATTGGCATTACCGTACAAACATAACAATCAGTTAGGTCTCCTGCCGTTACATTTACCAATCGCCACCAGAGACTGTCTCGGTGTGGAAGATGAGAAGCAGTATGAACTCTGGGAGACTAAATGCTTGACCTGCATGCGGCTGCAGGGGCTCAAAGACACAATTCTGAGTGAAACTCCAGAATTTGATGACGATGACGAGGAGGCGAAGGACAAGGAGCAGAATGAAATGGCCCATGCCGAACCGATCCAGTTTTTAGATGACAAAAGTCAGGGCCTGGTCATGCGCGAAGCTGCAGATGATGGGAGAAAGGCACTGAAGATGCTACGAGAGTATTACGCAGGTAAAGGGAAGCCTGGCATTATAAACCTGTATACTGACCTGACAAAACTGCAGAAAGGAAGCAATGAAAGCGTAACAGACTTTGTGATTAGGGCAGAGACTATAATCACGGTGCTAAGAAATGCAGAGGAAGTCATGAGTGATGATCTTCTCATAGCTATGGTGCTAAAGGGACTTCCAGAATCGTTCAAACCATTTGCAGTTCATGTGACTCAAAGTGAAGAAAAGCTCAAATTTGCTGACTTCCGTGTTTTTCAGTGACTTTCAGAGCTGACACACACCATGTTGAGCTGGCAGACGGGACCAAGTGTCAAGGCGCGGCGAAGCAGCGGGGAGAGGCAGAGGTGATCCTCATCGACAGCGGAGGACGTCACCACACAGCAACACTGAGAAACGCAATGTTCATCCCTTCCTGTCCACAGGACATTTTTTTCTGTGATGGCCGCCACAGCAAGCGGAGCAACGGTAATCTTCAATGAAGGAAAAGACATAGTCAAAATGAGTGACGGTACTGTATTTCCTATTCATGTGCAGAACGCACTTTACTACCTATCTACAGCAGATGAAAGTAATGACAAATGCAAAGGGTGTTTTGATTTACAAACATGGCATGAAATTTTCGGCCATTGTAATTAGAGCGATGTACAAAAGTTGACAAAAGTGGTTGATGGTATGGTAATCAAAGGGAAAACTGAAAAACCTGTATCACCATGTGAAGTGTGTATTCAAGGGAAGTTTGTGCAGATCAGAAACAGAGAGCCTGATGCAAGAGCAACAGAGGTGTTTGATTTAGTGCATACAGATCTGGCAGGGCCAGTAAATCCCATATCTATAGATGGACACAGATTTGCATTGTAGTTTACTGATGATTATTCCAGCACAATTTTTGTGTACTTTCTCAAACAAAAGAGTGGTACAGTGAGTGCCACAGAGAGATTCTTAGCAGACACTGCCCCTTATGGGAAGATTAAGTGTATGAGATCTGACAATTGTACTGAGTTTATGTCAAAAGAGTACCAAGGACTAATGACTAAACGGGGTGTTAGACATGAAACGTCAGCGCCATACTCACCACACCAAAACGGGAAAGCAGAGAGAAACTGGAGGACTTTATTCGACATGGCATGGTGCATGTTACTAGGAAGCAACCTACCCAAAACATTGTGGACCCATGCAGTGCAGACAGCAGCGGTGGTCAGGAACTGGTGCTTTAATAATCGGACAAAGCAGACGGCTTACTTTATGTTGACGGGCAGGGAACCAAATGTGTCACAAATGCAAAAGTTTGGTGCTGTGTGCTATGCATACAAGCACAACAAAAAGAAACTTGACTCAAGAGGTGAGAAGGGAGTTTTCATTGGATATGACAAAAATAGTCCAGCTTATTTTGTATATTATCCAAATACTGAAAGAGTACTAAAACACAGACTGCTAAAATTTGTGACGAACCCATCTCCAGAGCAACAAACCCAGACAGAGATGAGCTCAGACCAGGATGATGATGATGATGATGATGATGATGATGATGATGATGATGATGATGATGATGATGATGATGATGATGATCAGTTAGACTCATCCTCCTCTCTCACACCAACTACCTTCATATCCTCTCTCACCACGTCCATAAATCCTCTCTTTGGTCTTCCTCGAGACCTCTTGCCTTGCAGCTCCACTTCCAGCATCCGTCTACATCCGTCTATATATTCTCTATCCCTCCTCTGTACATGACCGAACCATCTCAGTCTGGCTTCTCTGACCTTCTCTCCAAAACATCGAACATGTGCTGTTCCTCTGATAGACTCATTCCTGATCCTATCCATCCTGGTCACTCCCAAAGAGAACCTCAACATCCTCATATCTGCAACCTCTAGTTCTGCCTGCTGTCTTTCGGTCATTGTAACAGTTTCTAGTCCATACATCATCGCTGGTCTCACCACTGTCTTGTATACCTTTCCTTTTATTCTGGCTGAAAGTCTTCTATCACATAGTACCGCTGACACTTTTCTCCACCCATTCCAACCTGCTTGGACCCATCTCTTCACCTCTTTTCCACACTCTCCGTTGCTCTGGACTGTTGACCCTAAGTACCTGAAATCCTCCAGCTTCTTGATCTGCACTCCCTGTAGCCTCACCGTTCCACCCGAGTTCCCCTCATTCACACACAAACGGTATGTATGTGTGTGAATGAGGGGAACTCCTCACCTCTCTAGATTTTCCTCTACCTGTTGTCTGCTCTCACTACAGATCAGAATGCCATCCGCAAACATCATGGTCCATTGGGATTCCTGTCTAACCTCATCTGTCAGCCTATAACACGAGTTTAGAGCCGTGGAGAAGGTTTGCTTCCCCCCCACCCTCTCTTTCTAACTTCTTCTTCTTCTTCTTCTTCTTCTTCTTCTTCTTCTTCTTCTTCTTCTTCTTCTACAGTTTCTAGTCCATACATCATCGCTGGTCTCACCACTGTCTTGTACACCTTTGTACACCTTGGAAATGGGCAGCCCCACATCTGACCGTGTGACACAGCCAAGCAGTGCAGACAATGTGAGACGATCAACTAGAACCAAAAAGAAGCCCAGTTACTTTAATGGTTATGTGACTAGTGCTATTGACGATGACCAAGTGTTCACTAACATTGACTACTGTTATAGACTGGCGTGTGGTGTCCCACAGACATTTAAAGAGGCAAGGAGTTCCCTCAATGCTGACAAGTGGATGAAATCTATGGACGACGAGATAGAGTCATTGAGAGAGAACAACACTTTTACCCTAACACAGCTACCCCAAGGCAAGTGTGCAGTGGGGGTGGGGGGGTGGGTGTATGCGCTAAAAAGAAATGAAGTTGGCACAAACAAATATAAAGCTCGTTATTTTGCTAAGGGCTACAGTCAAAAGTATGGCACGGATTTTGAGGAAACATTTTCTCCAACAGCAAATATGACAAGTGTGAGGATGTTTATGCAGAAATCAGTTCAGGAAAATTTGGCAGGTCGTCATTGGAATCTGATGCTCCATTCTTACTTGATTGACAACGACTTTATTCAGAATGAAGCAGATCATTGTGTCTATGTCAAAGAAAACCAAAATGACAAAGTCATCATCATAATATGGGTAGATGATTTAATCATAGCTGCGAGTGGTGAGGAAGTAATGAAAGAGGTGAAAATCATGCTTACAGCTAGATTTAAAATGAAGGACTTGGGCAAAGTGATCAAACTCAATACCCAGAAAATATGTCAGTCAGAAGAGTGTGTTAAGATGTCACAAAGAAAATATGTGGAAAGGTAGCCCTACAGTATTGTCCAACACAAGAGATGCCGGCACATGTTATGACAAAGCCTGCATCGCAGTTTAAGTTGTTGAATTTTTCAAAGTTTTTGTTTGCCCATTTACATCAAAATAAAATACTCATGAATCAAAGATACTAATAATATGAGAGCAAGTGGGGGCGTTGTCAACTGAGAAATATGCTCTCAATTATTTTCCGTTTTATTTCGAAGGGCCAGTCTCAGCTTCCGGTCAACAGGACCCCGCAGACCGGCCAAGGTGCACCTTCTTCGGACACGGATCCCCGTGACGTCGGCGTGAAGCTCCGGGAGCACCAGACATGCACATATGAATAAGCGGAGGAGTCAACTCCATAAGTCCTCCACTCACGGCCTCGGTGTCACTGAATCGAGCAATTTGGTTTTTAATGTTTAAAAATCGGCTTAACATTGAGGTGGAAAACACAGCGGTATCGTTAAAATACAGTAACAGGGTGATAACATCCATGTAAGAAGTGGAGGGGGATTTATTGCACTCACGGCCCCACTCGTTTATTCCTCTCATACACAGCGGCCAGATCACCTGCTGGAGCTCCAAGCGCTGTGCACAGTCGGATGCCGCCATCTAGCGGCCATAAAATGTAACGAAGCGGAGGGAGAAAGCCATCCGGTGATCCCCAAGTAGCGGCGACGAACGAGTTTAGAGCCGTGGAGAAGATTTGCTTTGGGTAGATGATTTAATTATTGCAGCAGAGTGTTGCATGGTTTTCAGGGAGCAGTTGAGAAAGGGTCTGGGTGGTCAGGGAGAGCTTCCAGATGATTGGACAACAACAGCTAGTGTTATCAGGGAGACAGGTAGAAGAGTACTTGGTGTGTCATCTGGAAGGAAAGTAGATAAGGAGACTTGGTGGTGGAATGAGGAAGTGCAGGAGTGTATACAGAGAAAATGGTTAGCGAAGAAGAAGTGGGATACTGAGAGGACTGAAGAGAACAGACAGGAGTTCAGGGAGATGCGGCGAAAGGTAAAGATAGAGGTAGCAAAGGCAAAACAAAGGGCTTATGATGACTTGTATGCTCGGCTGGATAGTAAGGAGGCTGAAAATGATCTATACAAGTTGGCGAAACAGAGAGATAAAGATGGAAAGGATGTACAGCAGGTCCGGGTGATAAAGGACAGAGAGGGAAATGTATTGACAGATGCTAGAAGAGTGACAGGAAGATGGAAAGAGTACTTTGAAGAGCTGATGAATGTGGAAAATGAAAGAGAGGCAAGGGTAGAAGAGGTGATTATTGTAGACCACAAAGTAGCAAAAATGAGTAAAAGTGAAGTGAGGAAGGCATTGAAGAGGATGAAGAGTGGAAAAGCAGTTGGTCCTGATGATATACCTGTGGAGGTGTGGAAGTGTCTAGGAGAGGCAGCGGTAGATTTTCTGACTAGATTATTCAACAGGATCTTAGAGAGTGAGGAGATGCCTGAAGAATGGAGACAAAGTGTGATGGTGCCTATTTTTAAGAATAAAGGGGATGTGCAGAATTGTGGCAACTACAGAGGGATAAAGTTGATGAGCAATACAATGAAGTTATGGGAAAGAGTAGTGGAAACTAGACTGAGAGCAGAAGTCAGCATTTGTGAACAGCAGTATGGCTTCATGCCTAGGAAGAGTACTACAGATGCAGTATTTGCGTTGAGAATGCTAATAGAAAAGTACAGAGAAGGCCAGAGGGAGCTGCATTGCGTTTTCGTAGACCTAGAAAAAGCATATGACAGGGTGCCAAGAGAGGAGCTCTGGTATTGTATGAGGAAGTCTGGAGTGGCAGAGAAGTATGTTAGACTGGTGCAGGACATGTATGCCAGCTGTGAGACACTGGTACGGTGTGCTGTAGGGGTAACCGAGAAGTTCAAGGTGGAGGTGGGACTCCATCAGGGATCAGCTCTGAGCCCCTTCTTGTTCGCAATGGTGATGGGTAGGCTGACAGATGAGGTTAGACAGGAATCCCCATGGACCATGATGTTTGCGGATGACACTGTGATCTGTAGTGAGAGCAGACAACAGGTAGAGGAAAATCAAGAGAGGTGGAGGTATGCTCTGGAAAGGAGAGGAATGAAAGTTAGTCGCAGCAAGACAGAATATATGTGTGTGAACGAGAGGAACTCGGGTGGAGCTGTGAGGCTACAGGGAGTGGAGATCAAGAAGCTGGAGGATTTCAGGTACTTAGGGTCAACAGTCCAGAGCAACGGAGAGTGCGTAAAAGAGGGGAAGAGACGGGTCCAAGCAGGTTGGAATGGCTGGAGAAAAGTGTCAGGGGTACTATGTGATAGAAGACTATCGGCCAGAATAAAAGGAAAGGTGTACAAGACAGTGGTGAGACCAGCGATGATGTATGGACTAGAAACTGTTCCAATGACCAAAAGACGGCAGACAGAACTAGAGGTTGCAGAGATGAAGATGTTGAGGTTCTCTTTGGGAGTGACCAGGATGGATAGGATCAGGAATGAGTCTATCAGAGGGACGGCACATGTTCGATGTTTTGGAGAGAAGGTCAGAGAAGCCAGACTGAGATGGTTCGGTCATGTACAGAGAAGAGATAGTGAATATATTGGTAGACGGATGCTGGAAACGGAGCTGCCAGGCAATAGGTCTCGAGGAAGACCAAAGAGAAGATTTATGGACGTAGTGAGAGAGGATATGAAGGTAGCTGGTGTGAGAGAGGAAGATACAGAGAATAGGGTTAGATGGAGAAGGTTGACTCGCTGTGGTGACCCCTGATGGGAAAAGCCGAAAGAAGAGGAAGAAGATTTAATTATTGCAGCAAGCAGCAATGATGCACTCAGCACATTTAAACAGAACATGAAATTCAAGTTCAACATGAAAGACCTGGGGAAAATATCATATTTTTTTTGGCATACAATTTGAACAAAAGGGGGATGAAATCAAAATGAACCAGACAAAGTACATCCTAAAAATGCTAGAGAGATTTGGAATGTCAGAATGTAAAGCAAGATCTACTCCAAGTGAGCAAAAAATTAGAGGGCATCCCTGTAGCTGATGAAAATGAGCAAAGTGAACCTGTCGACCCCAAAGAATATCGTGAGATTGTAGGCAGTCTTATTTTTGCCATGACTTGCACCAGACCTGATATCAGCTGGATAGTGGGCAAACTATCACAGAATCTGGCAATGCCAAAAGTAGAAAACTTGGTAGCTGCAAAACATGTCCTGAGGTATTTGAAGGGGACAGCTTATTATGAACTAAGTTTCAAGAAAAATAAGGAGGATTTGAACCTGATAGCTTACAGTGATTCAGACTGGGCATCGTCTGTCGAAGACAGACGTAGCACTACAGGCTACTGTTTCAGTTTAACAAAACAAGGCCCAGCCATTGCATGGAAGTCAAGGAAACAGCCCACAGTGGCCCTGTCAACATGTGAGGCTGAATACATCGGCCGAGCCACCACCGCACGACAAAACATGCACCTGTCTCAACTGTTAAACGGTATGGACAACAAAATGTACAGTTGCACAACAATCTACGGAGACAATCAGGGGGCCATCGCACTGAGTAAGAATCCTGTAAACAGACAAAGGTCAAAACACATTGATGTAAAATATCATTTCATTCGTGAAGCACTCAGTGAGGGTTAAATAAATCTTATCTATTGTCCATCAGAGGACATGTTGGCAGACATCTCGACAAAACTCATGACAAAGGTAAAAATAGAAAAATTCAAAAAGTGGTTCTTTGGAAATTCAAATGTCCAAAGATTTTTTTTGGATGTTGAGATCAAGAGGGGGTGTTGAGATAGGTGATCTCTTTAGTTTTATTTGAGTTTACATTCTAGTATACATATGTTGTATTTGTATCTACTCTCAGGAAATGCATGGCACTTTATGACAAGGTTTGGGACTTGTCTTAGTTTTTCGCGACTGTTCAGCTAACTTGACGTTAACTTCTACGTCAGTGTTTTTTTTTTTGGTATAGCGGTGCTGGCGGGAATTTTTCCCTCACTCTGTACTGTGCATGTCCCATGGCTAACCGATGTTGATTCTCCGAGCCGTGAAGAAGAACATAAAAGACGATTCAAACAAGGCAAACTTGTGAATTCCTTCCGAAACATGGAAAACGAAGAAGCTGCGAACTTAAACGCAATAGTTTGGTTGTGGATGCGTTTCGGCTAATGCTATTAGCACAGCTATGATGAGTTAAAGTGTGTTTGTGTGTGTGTGTCTCTGTGTGTGTCTGTGTGTGTGTGTGCGTGTGTGTGAGTGTGAATTTGTTTAGGTGGGGGGGGGTCGCGGACAGGGAGTACCGGAGCCTCGAGCGGATGAGCTGAGGAGCGGAGGAGGGCAGAAGCCCGGCCCGTGATTCGCTTATGTCCAGCGGTTCGGGAATTCCAGGGCCCAAAGCGGAGGAGCGATGGAGCTGAGAAGCGGAGGAGCGGAGGTAATTTTTCTCCTCTAAGAGGCGGGGAAGCTTGGGGGCAGAAGAACCCCTTAGACCGGCCAATGTGAGCCTTCTCCGGACATAGATCACCCGGATGTATGACTGGAGCTCCCGTACCTCTAGGCACACACATATGTGAATGAGTGGATGAGCTAATGTTTGTTTTGTTGTGGATACGTTTTGGCCAATGCTATTAGCACAGCTATGATGAGTTCAGGTGTGTGTGTGTGTGTGTGTGTGTTTGTTTGTGTGTGTGTGTATGTGTGTGTGTCTGTGTGTGTGTCTGTGTGTGTGTGTGTGTGTGTGTGTGTGTGTGTGTGTGTGTGTGCGTGTGTTTATGTGTGTGTGAGAGTTTGTTTTGGTGGGTGGGGGAGGGGTTCCCGCGGACAGGGAGTACCAGGGCCTAGAGCGGATGAGTTGAGGAGCGGAGGAGGGCAGAAGCCCGGACCGTGATCCGCTTATGTCCAGCGGTTCGGGAGTTCCAGGGCCAAAAGCGGAGAAGCGGAGGACAGCAAAAGCCCTGTCCGCAATTCACCTGAGTCTGGCGGATCGGTAGTACCTGGTTCCGCAGCGGAGGAGCGGAGGAGCGGAGGAGCGGAGGAGCGGAGGAGCGGAGCAAAGCGGAAGCCCGTCTTAACAACAAGGAAATTACAGATGAGGCTATAATTTCCACAGAAATCTTTAAATTCTATCGCCACCTATACACTTCGACATTGTCAAAAAGCGATTGTGACTCCTTTCCAACAAATATTCCTCAATATATCCCAAAAATAAACAACAACAAACAATATATGTTTGTTTTGTATATGTTTATATATAAACAACAAAAAATATACAGTTTGATGTCTGAGATTCCTTGTGAGTCGCCAACTTAATTACATGTTGTACTCCCCTTGCAATCTTTTTTTCGTTTTAATTTTTTATTTGTCTATCTATTGATTTAATTATTTCCTTTTAATTTCTTTTTTTTGTCTAGCATTGTAAATTTCTCACAAACCGTTAACACTATTAACTTCTGATTACATACAGAACGAATGTCCTTATGTCCTTTGCTTCCTCATGCCTGGTTGTTTCATTGACATTCAGTTCTACCTTGCCATGTTTATTTGTACATTTGTATAGTTGTGTGTACTATTTATGTTCAATTAAAAAAATAAAAAAAAAGAATGAGAGGCTGAGAAAATCTCCATGTCTCTCTCTCTCCCCCCCTTAATGCCGCCCCCCCCCCTTCCTCACGGCGGCCGACGCAACGCGATTCTCGCCGTTGTTGTGGAAGTAGGGAAAAAGATTCCCCGCGTCGGTGCGAGCGATGCGTTTCAAGGCGTATTGCATGTGTGTATGGAGGGGGGGGGGTCTACAGGACACCGCAGACCGGCAATGGTGCACCTTCTCCGGACATCGATCCCCGAAACGTCGGCGTGGAGCTCCCGGAGCAGCCGGCGTGTACATGTGAATGAATGGAGGAGCTAATGTGTGTGTGTGGGGTGGTGGTGGTGGTGTGGGGGGGGGCGTTTCGGCTAATGCTATCAGCACAGCTATGATTATCCCCAGAACGTTGAGAACGAGCTCCCGGAACTCCAGACATGCGTATATAAAAGAGTGGAATTAAGGTGTGTGTGAGTGTGTGTGTGTGTGTGTGTGTGTGTGTGTGTGTGTGTGTGTGTGTGTGTGTGTGTGTGTGTGTGTGTGTGTGGACAGAAATAATGTCGGGGACAGAAATTGTTATTAGCCTGCTGGCAGATGACACAACCTTAGTTTTGAAAAATGAACATCAAGTCCCAATAAGCGTTGAAAAAATTAAAACATTCTCCAAGGCTTCAGGATTGTCATTAAACTTAAAGAAATGCAAACTTCTTGCGCTGCATGACTCACCACTAAAGGAAATCAGCCTTGTTCCTATCAAATCAGAAATAAAATACTTGAGCATTTTCCTATCGAAGGACCAAAAGTTAAATCAATCCAGGAATATTGAATCTAAACTGAATCAAAGTAAAGCTAAATTGAATATATTGCTCCAAAGAGATTTATCAATATTAGGCCGGATATATTTGACTAAAATGGAATGTTTATCCAGATGTATATACCCAGTGTATTCCAATGCTGCTCCAAATCAACTCATAAAATCTATTAACCAAATAAATTTCAACTTTATCTGGAGGAACAGACCACACCATCTAAAAAAATCACATATGGTGAAAGAAACAAGTGAGGGAGGGCTGAAAGTGATAGAGTTGGACTGCCTGAATGGGACATTGAAGGTGAACTGGTTGAAATCCTGGATCAAACATCATCATTCTTTCTGGTATTGTACTCCAAACTACTTATTCAACAAAGTCGGTGGCCTAAGTCTTGTGCTTATCTCTGACCTGGATATCAACAAGATTCCTGTCCAATTTTCAGAGTTCCATAAACAAATACTATTATACTGGAAAATGATATATGTACACAATTTCTCACCACACAGTACAATAATTTGGAACAATAGATATGTACTGCGTGGCAACAAACCTCTGTTTTACAAGGAATGCTTTGAGAAAGGTATATGGTCAATAATTGACTTGATGGATGACAATGGCAGTCGTCTAGACTATGAACAGTTCTGTACTACACACAGATTTAAGCCTCCCATATTAGAGTTGATAAAGTTACGAAACGCACTGCCTCGACAATTTGTATTCCTGACCAAAAATATAATGACGCACCGAACCGTACAACCACAGTTACACCGACTATCACTCCAGGGAATCTCAATTCTGGACAGAAAGTGCAGCAACTCCTTTATTAGGACATGTTTCACAGGAAACTTATTCCCTGGACGTCAAAACAAAAATAATATTTGAAATAAATTTGATAAGGAATCGATTGCCACGCTGCGAACTATGTATCTGACTCTACCCATACCCCCCAAGGCAAAAAGAGACCCACTTCTAAATTATGAATGACATCTACCCATCTAAGGAATTATTGAGGGTACGCTTTACTTTTGAAGATAATATTTGTACATTTTGTGAAGACAACATTGAAACCACTGACCATATATTTTTTCTCATTCTCATTCCATCGTCACCAGTTTCCCTCTCAAAAGATGATATCACATTTGGTTTACTTATAAGCAACATAACAGATGAACTCTGTGTCAATGTTCTTTTAGGCCTGGCCAAGTTCTTCATTCACAAAAACAGAATGCAAAAATGCTCCCCAAATTTTAATTTCTTCATAAACGATTTTGAATTATAAAAAAAAATCCTTAAAACTTATGGAAAAATCCCAAAACTAAAAAATATACAGTTACCCATGTCTGAGAATCCTTTTTTTTGAAAAAAAAACAAAAAAAAAACTTAATTACATGTTATATTCCCCTTGCAATTTTTTTTTCGTTTTAATTTTTTATTTGTCTATCTATTGATTTAATTATTTCCTTTTAATTTCTTTTTTTGTCTAGCACTGTAAATTTCTCACAAACCGTTAACACTATTAACTTCTGATTCCATACAGAACAAATGTCCTTATGTCCGTTGCTTCCTCATCCCTGGTTGTTTCATTGACATTCAGTTCTACCTTGCTATGTTTATTTGTACATTTGTATATTTGTGTGTACTATTTATGTTCAATTAAAAACAGTTTGATGTCTGAGATTCCTTGTGAACGGCCAACTTAATTACATGTTATATTCCCCTTACAATTTTTTTTTTTAGTTTTTAATTTTATTTTTCTATCTATTTATTTAATTATTTCCTTTTAATTTTCTGTTTTTGTCTAGCATTAAAAATTTCTCGCAAACCGTTAACACTATTAACTTCTGATTACATACAGAACGAATGCCCTTATGTCTCCCGTCACCCCCCCCCCCCCCCGTCCCCCCCGCTTATTCCGTACGGTGGCAGACACTGAGATCAAAAGCAAATGGGTGTCATTGTAATGCAGTAACAGGGTGATAACAGCCGTGTTAGAAGTGTGTAGGGGCTTATAGGAGAGCAGAAGCACGTCACGCTATTCGCCTGAGTTCGGAGGATCGGGAGTACCAGGGCCCATAGCGGAGGAGCAGAGGAGTTGAGAAGCGGAGGAGCGGAGGAGCGGAGTTATGTTTCTCTTCTCAAAGGCGGGGAAGCTTGGGGGCAGCAGGACCCCTTAGACCGGCCAATGTGAGCCTTCTCCGGACATAGATCACCCGGACGTATGACTGGAGCTCCCGTACCTCTGGGCACACACATATGTGAATGAGTGGATGAGCTAATGTTTGTTTTGTTGTGAATACGTTTCGGCCAATGCTATTAGCACAGCTATGATGAGTTCAGGTGTGTGTGTGTGTGTGTGTGTGTGTGTGTGTGTGTGTGTGTATGGGTGTGTGTGTGTGTGTGTGTGTATGGGTGTGTGTGTGTGTGTGTGTGTGTGCGTGTGTTTATCTGTGTGTGAGAGTTTGTTTTGGTGGGTGGGTGGGGGTTCCCGCGGACTGGGAGTACCGGGGCCTGGAGCGGATGAGGTGAGGAGCGGAGGAGGGCAGAAGCCCGGACCGTGATTCGCTTATGTCCAGCGGTTCGGGAGTTCCAGGGCCCAAAGCGGAGGAGCGGAGGACAGCAAAAGCCCTGTCCGCAATTCACCTGAGTCTGGCGGATCGGTAGTACCTGGTTCCGCAGCGGAGGAGCGGAGGAGCTGAGAAGCGGAGGAGCGGAGGAGCGGAGGAGCGGAGGAGATGTTTCTCTTCTCAGAGGCGACGGGGGGGGGGGGGGGGGAGCAGGACCCCTTACCCTTATCCCCCGGACGTTTGAGTGGAGCTCCCGGACCTCCGGGCACGCACATGCGAATGACTGGATGACAGGGAATGCAAGGGCCTGGAGCGGATGAGCAGAGGAGAGCAGAAGAGCAGTAGACTGGCCCGGAATTCACCGAAGTCCCGCAGATCGGGAGTTCCAGGGCCCGGAGCAGAAGAGCGGAGGAGCGGAGGAGCGGAGGAGCGGAGGTGCGGAGCAAAGCGGAAGCCCGTCTTAACAACAAGGAAATTACAGATGAGGCTATAATTTCCACAGAAATCTTTAAATTCTATAGCCACCTATACACTTCGACATTGTCAAAAAGCGATTGTGACTCCTTTCCAACAAATATTCCTCAATATATCCCAAAAATAAACAACAACAAACAATATATGTTTGTTTTGTATATGTTTATATATAAACAACAAAAAATATACAGTTTGATATCTGAGATTCCTTGTGAGTCGCCAACTTAATTACATGTTGTACTCCCCTTGCAATCATTTTTTCGTTTTAATTTTTTATTAGTCTATCTATTGATTTAATTATTTCATTTTTATTTCTTTTTTTGTCTAGCATTGTAAATTTCTCACAAACCGTTAACACTATTAACTTCTGATTACATACAGAATGAATGTCCTTATGTCCTTTGGTTCCTCATGCCTGGTTGTTTCATTGACATTCAGTTCTACCTTGCCATGTTTATTTGTACATTTGTATAGTTGTGTGTACTATTTATGTTCAATTAAAAAAGAAAAAAAAAAAAAGCATGAGAGGCTGAGAAAATCTCCATGTCTCTCTCTCCCCCCCTTAATGCCCCCCCCCCTTCCTCACGGCGGCCGACGCCACGCGATTCTCGCCGTTGTTGTGGAAGTAGGGAAAAAGATTCCCCGCGTCGGTGCGAGCGATGCGTTTCAAGGCGTATTGCATGTGTGTATGGAGGGGGGGGGGGTCTACAGGACACCGCAGACCGGCAATGGTGCACCTTCTCCGGACATCGATCACCGAAACGTCGGCGTGGAGCCCCCGGAGCAGCCGGCGTGTACATGTGAATGAATGGAGGAGCTAATGTGTGTGTGTGGGGTGGTGGTGGTGGTGGTGGTGGTGTGTGTGGGGGGGGCGTTTCGGCTAATGCTATCAGCACAACTATGATTATTCCCAGAACGTTGAGAACGAGCTCCCGGAACTCCAGGCATGCGTATATAAAAGAGTGGAATTAAGGTGTGTGTGAGTGTGTGTGAGTGTGTGTGTGTGTGTGTGTGTGTGTGTGTGTGTGTGTGTGTGTGTGTGTGTGTGTGTGTGTGTGTGTGTGTGTGAGTGTGTATGTGTGGGACAGAAATAATGTCGGGGACAGAAATTGTTATTAGCCTGCTGGCAGATGACACAACCTTAGTTTTGAAAAATGAACATCAAGTCCCAATAAGCGTTGAAAAAATTAAAACATTCTCCAAGGCTTCAGGATTGTCATTAAACTTAAAGAAATGCAAACTTCTTGAGCTGCATGACTCACCACTAAAGGAAATCAGCAATGTTCCTATCAAATCAGAAATAAAATACTTGAGCATTTTCCTATCTAAGGACCAAAAGTTAAATCAGTCCAGGAACATTGAATCTAAACTGAATCAAAGTAAAGCTAAATTGAATATATTGCTCCAAAGAGATTTATCAATATTAGGCCGGATATATTTGACTAAAATGGAATGTTTATCCAGATGTATATACCCAGTGTATTCCAATGCTGCTCCAAATCAACTCATAAAATCTATTAACCAAATAAATTTCAACTTTATCTGGAGGAACAGACCACACCATCTAAAAAAATCACATATGGTGAAAGAAACAAGTGAGGGAGGGCTGAAAGTGATAGAGTTGGACTGCCTGAATGGGACATTGAAGGTGAACTGGTTGAAATCCTGGATCAAACATCATCATTCTTTCTGGTATTGTACTCCAAACTACTTATTCAACAAAGTCGGCGGCCTAAGTCTTGTGCTTATCTCTGACCTGGATATCAACAAGATTCCTGTCCAATTTTCAGAGTTCCATAAACAAATACTATTATACTGGAAAATGATATATGTACACAATTTCTCACCACACAGTACAATAATTTGGAACAATAGATATGTACTGCGTGGCAACAAACCTCTGTTTTACAAGGAATGCTTTGAGAAAGGTATATGGTCAATAATTGACTTGATGGATGACAATGGCAGTCGTCTAGACTACGAACAGTTCTGTACTACACACAGATTTAAGCCTCCCATATTAGAGTTGATAAAGTTACGAAACGCACTGCCTCGACAATTTGTATTCCTGACCAAAAATATAATGACGCACCGAACCGTACAACCACAGTTACACCGACTATCACTCCAGGGAATCTCAATTCTGGACAGAAAGTGCAGCAACTCCTTTATTAGGACATGTTTCACAGGAAACTTATTCCCTGGACGTCAAAACAAAAATAATATTTGAAATAAATTTGATAAGGAATCGATTGCCACGCTGCGAACTATGTATCTGACTCTACCCATACCCCCCAAGGCAAAAAGAGACCCACTTCTAAATTATGAATGACATCTACCCATCTAAGGAATTATTGCGGGTACGCTTTACTTTTGAAGATAATATTTGTACATTTTGTGAAGACTACATTGAAACCACTGACCATATATTTTTTCTCATTCTCATTCCATCGTCACCAGTTTCCCTCTCAAAAGATGATATCACATTTGGTTTACTTATAAGCAACATAACAGATGAACTCTGTGTCAATGTTCTTTTAGGCCTGGCCAAGTTCTTCATTCACAAAAACAGAATGCAAAAATGCTCCCCAAATTTTAATTTCTTCATAAACGATTTTGAATTATAAAAAAAAATCCTTAAAACTTATGGAAAAATCCCAAAACTAAAAAATATACAGTTTCCCATGTCTGAGAGTCCTTTTTTTTGAAAAAAAAAACAAAAAAAAAACTTAATTACATGTTATATTCCCCTTGCAATTTTTTTTTTGTTTTAATTTTTTATTTGTCTATCTATTGATTTAATTATTTCCTTTTAATTTCTTTTTTTGTCTAGCACTGTAAATTTCTCACAAACCGTTAACACTATTAACTTCTGATTCCATACAGAACAAATGTCCTTATGTCCGTTGCTTCCTCATCCCTGGTTGTTTCATTGACATTCAGTTCTACCTTGCTATGTTTATTTGTACATTTGTATATTTGTGTGTACTATTTATGTTCAATTAAAAACAGTTTGATGTCTGAGATTCCTTGTGAACGGCCAACTTAATTACATGTTATATTCCCCTTACAATTTTTTTTTTTTAGTTTTTAATTTTATTTTTCTATCTATTTATTTAATTATTTCCTTTTAATTTTCTGTTTTTGTCTAGCATTAAAAATTTCTCACAAACCGTTAACACTATTAACTTCTGATTACATACAGAACGAATGTCCTTATGTCCTTTGCTTCCTCATGCCTGGTTGTTTCATTGACATTCAGTTCTACCTTGCCATGTTTATTTGTACATTTGTATAGTTGTGTGTACTATTTATGTTCAATTAAAAAAAAAAAAAAAAAGAATGAGAGGCTGAGAAAATCTCCATGTCTCTCTCTCTCCCCCCCTTAATGCCCCCCCCCCTCTTCCTCACGGCGGCCGACGCAATGTGATTCTCGCCGTTGTTGTGGAAGTAGGGTAAAGGATTCCCCGCGTCGGTGCGAGCGATGCGTTTCAAGGCGTATTGCATGTGTGTATGGAGGGGGGGGTCTACAGGATACCGCAGGCCGGCAATGGTGCACCTTCTGCGGACATCGATCACCGAAACGTCGGCGTGGAGCTCCCGGAGCAGCCGGCGTGTACATGTGAATGAATGGAGGAGCTAATGTGTGTGTGGTGGTGGGGGGGGGGGGGGGCGTTTCGGCTTGGCGGGAAAGAAACCAAATGTGTCACAAATGCAAAAGTTTGGTGCTGTGTGCTATGCATACAAGCACAACAAAAAGAAACTTGACTCAAGAGGTGAGAAGGGAGTTTTCATTGGATATGACAAAAATAGTCCAGCTTATTTTGTATATTATCCAAATAGTGAAAGAGTACTAAAACAGACTGCTAAAATTTGTGTCGAACCCATCTCCAGAGCAACAAACCCAGACAGAGATGAGCTCAGACCAGGATGATGATGATAATGATGATGATGATGATGATGATGATGATGATGATGATGATGATGATGATGATGATGATGATGATGATGATGATGATGATTATGATCAGTTAGACATTTAAAGAGGCAAGGAGTTCCCTCAATGCTGACAAGTGGATGAAATCTATGGACGAAGAGATGGAGTCATTGAGAGAGAAGAACACTTTTACCCTAACACAGCTACCCCAAGGCAAGTGTGCAGTGGGGGTGGGGGTGGGGGGTGGGGGGCGTATGCGCTAAAAAGAAATGAAGATGGCACAAACAAATATAAAGTTCGTTATGTTGCTAAGGGCTACAGTCAAAAGTATGGCACGGATTTTGAGGAAACATTTTCTCCAACAGCAAATATGACAAGTGTGAGGGTGTTTATGCAGAAATCAGTTCCGGAAAATTTGTTACTACACCAAATGGATGTAAAGACAGCCTATCTTCATGCACCCATAGATTGTGAGCTCTGTGTAGAACAACCAGAAGGGTATGAAGTGACAAATAAAAAACAGAAGCTGGTGTGTAAACTTAAAAAGTCACTATACGTCCCTGAACAAGCCGGTCGTCATTGGGATCTGATGCTCCATTCTTACTTGATTGACAATGACTTTATTCAGAATGAAGCAGATCATTGTGTTTATGTCAAAGAAAACCAAAATGACAAGGTCATCATCATAATATGGGTAGATGATTTAATCATAGCTGCGAGTGATGAGGAAGTAATGAAAGAGGTGAAAATCATGCTTACAGCTAGATTTAAAATGAAGGACATGGGCAAACTGATCAAAATCAATACCCAGAAAATATGTCAGTCATTGTCAGTCAGAAGAGTGTGTTAAGATGTCACAAAGAAAATATGTGGAAAGGTAGCCCTACAGTATTGTCCAACACAAGAGATGCCGGCACATGTTATGACAAAGCCTGCATCACAGTTTAAGTTGTTGAATTTTTCAAAGTTGTTGTTTGTTGTTTGGGTCATGAGTATTTTATTTTGATGTAAATGGGCAAAGATACCAATAATATGAGAGTAAGTGGGGGCGTTGTTAACTGAGAAATATGCTCTCAATTATTTTCCGTTTTATTTCCAAGGGCCAGTCTCAGCTTCCGGTCAACAGGATCCCGCAGACCGGCCAAGGTGCACCTTCTTCGGACACGGATCCCCGTGACGTCGGCGTGAAGCTCCGGGAGCACCAGACATGCACTTATGAATAAGCGGAGGAGTCAACTCCATAAGTCCTCCACTCAGGGCCTCGGTGTCACTGAATCGAGCAATTTGGTTTTTAATGTTTAAAAATCGGCTTAACATTGAGGTGGAAAACACAGCGGTATCACAGCGGTATACTTAGGGTCAACAGTCCAGAGCAACGGAGAGTGCGTAAAAGAGGTGAAGAGACGGGTCCAAGCAGGTTGGAATGGCTGGAGAAAAGTGTCAGGGGTACTATGTGATAGAAGACTATCGGCCAGAATAAAAGGAAAGGTGTTCAAGACAGTGGTGAGACCAGCGATGATGTATGGACTAGAAACTGTTCCAATGACCAAAAGACAGCAGACAGAACTAGAGGTTGCAGAGATGAAGATGTTGAGGTTCTCTTTGGGAGTGACCAGGATGGATAGGATCAGGAATGAGTCTATCAGAGGGACGGCACATGTTTGATGTTTTGGAGAGAAGGTCAGAGAAGCCAGACTGAGATGGTTCGGTCATGTACAGAGAAGAGATGGTGAATATATTGGTAGACGGATGCTGGAAACGGAGCTGCCAGGCAATAGGTCTCGAGGAAGACCAAAGAGAAGATTTATGGACGTAGTGAGAGAGGATATGAAGGTAGCTGGTGTGAGAGAGGAAGATACAGAGAATAGGGTTAGATGGAGAAGGTTGACTCGCTGTGGCGACCCCTGACGGGAAAAGCCGAAAGAAGAAGAAGAAGATTTAATTATTGCAGCAAGCAGCAATGATGCACTCAGCACATTTGAACAGAACATGAAATTCAAGTTCAACATGAAAGACCTGGGGAAACTATCATATTTTTTGGGCATACAATTTGAACAAAAGGGGGATGAAATCAAAATGAACCAGACAAAGTACATCCTAAAAATGCTAGAGAGATTTGGAATGTCAGAATGTAAAGCAAGATCTACTCCATGTGAGCAAAAATTAGAGGGCATCCCTGTAGCTGATGAAAATGAGCAAAGTGAACCTGTCGACCCCAAAGAATATCGTGAGATTGTAGGCAGTCTTATTTATGCCATGACTTGCACCAGACCTGATATCAGCTGGATAGTGAGCAAACGATCACAGAATCTGGCAATGGCAAAAGTAAAAAACTTAGTAGCTGCAAAACATGTCCTGAGGTATTTGAAGGGGACAGCTGATTATGAACTAAGTTTCAAGAAAAATAAGGAGGATTTGAACCTGATAGCTTACAGTGATTCAGACTGGGCATGGTCTGTCGAAGACAGACGTAGCGCTACAGGCTACTGTTTCAGTTTAACAAAACAAGGCCCAGCCATTGCATGGAAGTCAAGGAAACAGCCCACAGCGGCCCTGTCAACATGTGAGGCTGAATACATCGGCCGAGCCACCACCGCACAAGAAAACATGTACCTGTCTCAACTGTTAAACGGTATGGACAACAAAATGTACAGTTGCACAACAATCTACGGAGACAATCAGGGGGCCATCGCACTGAGTAAGAATCCTGTAAACAGACAAAGGTCAAAACACATTGATGTAAAATATCATTTCATTCGTGAAGCACTCAGTGAGGGTTAAATAAATCTTATCTATTGTCCATCAGAGGACATGTTGGCAGACATCTCGACAAAACTCATGACAAAGGTAAAAATAGAACAATTCAAAAAGGGGTTCTTTGGAAATTCAAATGTCCAAAGATTTTTTTTGGATGTTGAGATCAAGAGGGGGTGTTGAGATAGGTGATCTCATTAGTTTTATTTGAGTTTACATTCTAGTATACATATGTTGTATTTGTATCTACTCTCAGGAAATGCATGGCACTTTATGACAAGGTTTGGGACTTGTTTTAGTTTTTCGCGACTGTTCAGCTAACTTGACGTTAACTTCTACGTCAGTGTTTTTTTTTTTGGTATAGCGGTGCTGGCGGGAATTTTTCCCTCACTCTGTACTGTACATGTCCCATGGCTAACCGATGTTGATTCCCGGAGCTGTGAAGAAGAAAATAAAAGACGATTCAAACAAGGCAAACTTGTGAATTCCTTCCGAAACATGGAAAACGAAGAAGCTGCGAACTTAAACGCAACAGTTTGGTTGTGGATGCGTTTCGGCTAATGCTATTAGCACAGCTATGATGAGTTAAGGTGTGTTTGTGTGTGTGTGTCTGTGTGTGTGTGTGTGCGTGTGTGTGAGTGTGAATTTGTTAAGTTGGGGGGGGGTCGCGGACAAGGAGTACCGGGGCCTCGAACGATGAGCTGAGGAGTGGAGGAGGGCAGAAGCCCGGCCCGTGATTCGCTTATGTCCAGCGGTTCGGGAATTCCAGGGCCCAAAGCGGAGGAGCGATGGAGCTGAGAAGCGGAGGAGCGGAGGTAATGTTTCTCCTCTCAGAGGCGGGGAAGTTTGGGGGCAGAAGAACCCCTTAGACTGGCTAATGTGAGCATACTCCGGACAAAGATACCCCGGACGTATGATTGGAGCTCTCGGACCATTGGGCACACACATGTGAATGAGTGGATGAGCTAATGTTTGTTTGGTTGTGGATGCGTTTCGGCTAATGCTATTAGCACAGCTATGATGAGTTAAGGTGTGTGTGTATGTGTGTGTGTGTGTGTGTGTGTGTGTTTGTGTGTGTTTGTGTGTTTTTGTGTGTGTGTGAGTGTGTTTGTGTGTGTATGTGTGAGAGTTTGTTTAGGTGGGGGGGTGGGAGTACCAGGGCCCTCAGAGGAGGAGCGGTGGAGCTGAAAAGCGGAGGAGCGGAGGAGCGGAGGTAATTTTTCTCCTCTCAGAGGCGGGGAAGCTGTGGGGGCAGAAGAACCCCTTAGACCGGCCAATGTGAGCCTTCTCCGGACATAGATCACCCGGACGTATGACTGGAGCTCCCATACCTCTAGGCACACACATATGTGAATGAGTGGATGAGCTAATGTTTGTTTTGTTGTGGATACGTTTTGGCCAATGCTATTAGCACAGCTATGATGAGTTCAGGTGTGTGTGTGTGTGTGTGTGTTTGTGCGTGTTTGTGTGCGTGTGTCTGTGTGTGTGTGTGTGTGTGTGTGTGTGCGTGTGTTTATCTGTGTGTGAGAGTTTGTTTTGGTGGTGGTGGGGGGGGGGGGGTCCCGCGGACAGGGAGTACCAGGGCCTGGAGCGGATGAGGTGAGGAGCGGAGGAGGGCAGAAGCCCGGACCGTGATTCGCTTATGTCCCAAAAATAAACAACAACAAACAATATATGTTTGTTTTGTATATGTTTATATATAAACAACAAAAAATATACAGTTTGATATCTGAGATTCCTTGTGAGTCGCCAACTTAATTACATGTTGTACTCCCCTTGCAATCATTTTTTCGTTTTAATTTTTTATTAGTCTATCTATTGATTTAATTATTTCATTTTTATTTCTTTTTTTGTCTAGCATTGTAAATTTCTCACAAACCGTTAACACTATTAACTTCTGATTACATACAGAATGAATGTCCTTATGTCCTTTGGTTCCTCATGCCTGGTTGTTTCATTGACATTCAGTTCTACCTTGCCATGTTTATTTGTACATTTGTATAGTTGTGTGTACTATTTATGTTCAATTAAAAAAGAAAAAAAAAAAAAGCATGAGAGGCTGAGAAAATCTCCATGTCTCTCTCTCCCCCCCCTTAATGCCCCCCCCCCCCTTCCTCACGGCGGCCGACGCCACGCGATTCTCGCCGTTGTTGTGGAAGTAGGGAAAAAGATTCCCCGCGTCGGTGCGAGCGATGCGTTTCAAGGCGTATTGCATGTGTGTATGGAGGGGGGGGGTCTACAGGACACCGCAGACCGGCAATTGTCAGAATATTCCGTTATAATACCTTGTGTTTGCACGCATTTGTTGTATTTACTTATTTTTTGTAGTCCTTGTGTGACGTGGGGACGCTCACGTCAAGAGAGGGACTTGCAAAATCTCCTACGTCAAATTATAGAATCTCCAACCTCACATCATTATTTCGCTATCAATTGCAAAGACTGTAAAATGTAACTGTGAGACCCCATCATGTAAGGTGAAGGAATGCGCTACCCTGCTGTTCCAATGACACCCCCCGGGGATAATCGACTAGAGCCAGGGGTCGGAGGAAGTCATTATCAGGACTTCTTCCGAACCGCGACTTCGATCAAAGCACGGTTTTACACAACCCAGGTGCTCACAGTCCAAGAGAGCGTAAACCAGGGGTCGGAGGAAGTTTATCAAAACTTCCTCCGACCAACAGCTCTGATCGAAGCGCAGTTTACGATGCCCGCACCCCAGATGGCCGCACTCCTAGAGAGCGTAAAACCGGGGGGGGTCGGGGAAGCCATTGTCAGGACTCCCTCCGACCCTTTTGGCCAAAAGGTATAAAATGAGCCTGATCCTTTGGATCGGGGCCAGAACTTCTTCATCTACACATTCGACTGGACGCGTCTCAGCGGGTGTCTAGAGGAGCCGAACGATCCTCGCGGGGTGACATTCATTCTGGCCCGGGATATCTCGTAAGTGTATTTTCCTGACTTTGAATAAACCATTCTTGCTTGATTAGTTCCTGGCCGTTGTGACGTTTTTCCCTGAATGATAATCTGAACACACCGGGACAACAAAGTCCGGTCCCGTGGCAGGAGCCACAAAAACGGACAAATTGGTGACCCCGACGTGATTATCAAATGTGATTGTCAACTGGTGTGGTCTTCCCGACGTGATTTCTCAGCGGGAAAAAAGCAGGCTCGAAGGTATTCGAGGACGGAAACTGTCGATTCCAAACAGCGCGCGCAACTAAAGGTAAGCAGTTTCCTTTTCCAAAAACTGTGATTGGATATTATAAATTACTGGAATCAACGGATGACCGTAATCTGATACAGAGTAGAGCCTGGAATTGGGAAAAAACTAAAAACCGAAATTTGAAAATAAATCGGGAAAACAAGAGACGGAGAGGAACTAATCGATCAAAGTGGGGAGTCAGAGGGTTATTGTGTGGGATCCGAAGTAAAGTGAAGTTGAGGTTGAGAGAGAACCTCCGGAGGAGTCGAGGACTCCTGGAGAACGGTGATCAATCCATAACCAGTCGAGGTTAGGAAAACCTCTGAGACACTGTGAAAGAAGACAGTGGGAGCCGAAAACTCCACCTAACGGAATATCAGACATAGTGAGACAATGGTCTGTGCCGACGTTAGTGTTCAAAAGATCGCCCCCGAGGAAAGGGAGGAGATGATGTGATGTAGGATTGGTCGAGGTTAGGAGAACCTCTGAGACACTGTGAAAGAAGACAGTGGGAGCCGGAAACTCCACCTAGTGGATCAGCGGAACTGATCGCGCCGTGTGGATCGCTAGTGTTCAAAATACCGTTCCCATTATTTATTTTATTTTTTTTTTGTTTTGGTAACCAAAAAGAATTAAATAATATAGAAAATTTATGGTGGCTGAGTCTGAGACCAGTCGAGATTAAGGAAATCTCTGAGACACTGGCAATAAAGCGCAGTGGGGGTTTTACGACCCCACCTAACAGGGCAATCGGGAGTTATCACTCCGTGCTGACTGTTAGTGTTCAAAAAGCCAAAGAAAGACAAAAAACAATGGAATATTAGGAAGACAAAAAACAAGAGAACATCAGGAAGACAAAAAACAATAGAACATCAGGAAAAAAAAAAAGGGGGGGGGATAAGGATAAGGGTTATAATATACGTATATTGAATTCTGTGTGTGAATGCTGTGCCGGATCGCTGAAGCAGCAGTGTCAGTGGAAACCTAACGGTGCAAACGTAAACTGGCAGCCTGTTGAAGTAGGCGTGAAAGTGCAGATTGCTGTGTGAATGACAAAGAAAACTGATCGTAAGATGGTGCTGGCGGAGGAGGGTAAAGGTGGTTCCCCCACCTTCGCCGATAGATGGAATATGATTGTAGAAACGCTCACGTCTGGGGTGTACACCACCACCCCCCAGATGATGACCGTAAAACTTAAACAATTTGAAAAACAAGAGAAAAAGCGAACTTATTGGCCAAAACCAGATTACACCGGACCTTTAACAAGAATGTTTAAGACACAGTTATTAAGCGGAAAAATGGAAATATCTTATTGTAAAGCCAGGTGGGAGGAAGAATGTAGCGTGCCTAAATGGAGGCGCAACACTGGGAAGTGGGCCAAGAAAGGTGATATTGTCTCAGAACGAGTAAGTATGTTATCACATATTGCAAACCTTGTGGCAAAAATGGAGGGACAAACAGAGGGCTGCACTAAAGCCGCAGCTGTCACCACCACCCCGACCGCATGTTCAGGAAAGGCAAAACATCAAACTCAGATGAGACGGCAACTCCACCCCAGCCTGCCTCCTCCTTACTCCACCCCCAGCGACTCCCCCGCAGCTCCCTCAACTAGTCTCCTCCCCATGTTTGAAATTACCGGGACAGTAAAGGGGAGGGGACAACTCCTCCCAACAGACGATGAAGACACTGATAATGAGGGGCCGGACGTGAAGAACAGAGCAAGAGAGATAGTCATGCCGTCTGCCCCTCCTTCAGAACCAAGTAGCACTACCCAAAAGGAGCAAGACGAAGTGAATGCAGGCCTGGACCAGACAACGAAAAACCGGACCGAAACGACGAGGCTCTCGACTGGGTGTATGTGAAGAGGTTCAAGAGCAGCTGGTGGACGCCAAGGTGGTACGGCCCCCTCAGAGTGCAACAGCGGACATCGCACAGCCTACAGGTAGAGGGCCATAAGACGTGGTTCCACCTCAACCACTGCGCCAAGGCAGTTCCCCCTCCTCGGAACATCGCGTTACCAGCAGAAGACTGGACCTCCAAGCAAAAGCAAAGACGAAGAATAAAGAGTCGAAAGGGGCGGTCGTAGACACACCTCCGGCTGTCTGAAGAAAAACACTTTTAGAAAAAAGTCGGTGAGGCACGTGTGCACCTCTGCACTCACTGCAACACGATCCTGACGCACAACACGAAGAAGGCACCTGACAGAGGACCAAACATACAGAAAGATCGCAAAGCTAAAACAATCACACAATTAAGAACACTAGAATGATGAAGTCTACACCCTGGCATACTGTACTAGGCCATTCTCAGGAGTTGTGGTGTGACAAAGTCACACCAAGAGAGGGATTGTCAGAATATTCCGTTATAATACCTTGTGTTTGCACGCATTTGTTGTATTTACTTATTTTTTGTAGTCCTTGTGTGACGTGGGGACGCTCACGTCAAGAGAGGGACTTGCAAAATCTCCTACGTCAAATTATAGAATCTCCAACCTCACATCATTATTTCGCTATCAATTGCAAAGACTGTAAAATGTAACTGTGAGACCCCATCATGTAAGGTGAAGGAATGCGCTACCCTGCTGTTCCAATGACACCCCCCGGGGATAATCGACTAGAGCCAGGGGTCGGAGGAAGTCATTATCAGGACTTCTTCCGAACCGCGACTTCGATCAAAGCACGGTTTTACACAACCCAGGTGCTCACAGTCCAAGAGAGCGTAAACCAGGGGTCGGAGGAAGTTTATCAAAACTTCCTCCGACCAACAGCTCTGATCGAAGCGCAGTTTACGATGCCCGCACCCCAGATGGCCGCACTCCTAGAGAGCGTAAAACCGGGGGGGGTCGGGGAAGCCATTGTCAGGACTCCCTCCGACCCTTTTGGCCAAAAGGTATAAAATGAGCCTGATCCTTTGGATCGGGGCCAGAACTTCTTCATCTACACATTCGACTGGACGCGTCTCAGCGGGTGTCTAGAGGAGCCGAACGATCCTCGCGGGGTGACATTCATTCTGGCCCGGGATATCTCGTAAGTGTATTTTCCTGACTTTGAATAAACCATTCTTGCTTGATTAGTTCCTGGCCGTTGTGACGTTTTTCCCTGAATGATAATCTGAACACACCGGGACAACAAAGTCCGGTCCCGTGGCAGGAGCCACAAAAACGGACACAATGGTGCACCTTCTCCGGACATCGATCACCGAAACGTCGGCGTGGAGCCCCCGGAGCAGCCGGCGTGTACATGTGAATGAATGGAGGAGCTAATGTGTGTGTGTGGGGTGGTGGTGGTGGTGGTGGTGGTGTGTGTGGGGGGGGCGTTTCGGCTAATGCTATCAGCACAACTATGATTATTCCCAGAACGTTGAGAACGAGCTCCCGGAACTCCAGGCATGCGTATATAAAAGAGTGGAATTAAGGTGTGTGTGAGTGTGTGTGTGTGTGTGTGTGTGTGTGTGTGTGTGTGTGTGTGTGTGTGTGTGTGTTTGTATGTGTGGGACAGAAATAATGTCGGGGACAGAAATTGTTATTAGCCTGATGGCAGATGACACAACCTTAGTTTTGAAAAATGAACATCAAGTCCCAATAAGCGTTGAAAAAATTAAAACATTCTCCAAGGCTTCAGGATTGTCATTAAACTTAAAGAAATGCAAACTTCTTGAGCTGCATGACTCACCACTAAAGGAAATCAGCAATGTTCCTATCAAATCAGAAATAAAATACTTGAGCATTTTCCTATCTAAGGACCAAAAGTTAAATCAGTCCAGGAACATTGAATCTAAACTGAATCAAAGTAAAGCTAAATTGAATATATTGCTCCAAAGAGATTTATCAATATTAGGCCGGATATATTTGACTAAAATGGAATGTTTATCCAGATGTATATACCCAGTGTATTCCAATGCTGCTTCAAATCAACTCATCAAATCTATTAACCAAATAAATTTCAACTTTATCTGGAGGAACAGACCACACCATCTAAAAAAATCACATATGGTGAAAGAAACAAGTGAAGGAGGGCTGAAAGTGATAGAGTTGGACTGCCTGAATGGGACGTTGAAGGTGAACTGGTTGAAATCCTGGATCAAACATCATCATTCTTTCTGGTATTGTACTCCAAACTACTTATTCAACATAGTCGGCAGCCTAAGTCTTCTACTTATCTCTGACTTGGATATCAACAAGATTCCTATCCAATTTTCAGAGTTCCATAAACAAATACTATTATACTGGAAAATGATTTATGTACACAATTTCTCACCACACAGTACAATAATTTGGAACAATAGATATGTACTGCGTGGCAACAAACCTCTGTTTTACAAGGAATGGTTTGAGAAAGGTATATGGCCAATAATTGACTTGATGGATGACAATGGCAGTCCTCTAGACTACGAACAGTTCTGTACTACACACAGATTTAAGCCTCCCATATTAGAGTTGATAAAGTTACGAAACGCACTGCCTCGACAATTTGTATTCCTGACCAAAAATTTAATGACGCACCAAACCGTACAACCACAGTTACCCCAACTATCACTCCAGGGAATCTCAATTCTGGACAGAAAGTGCAGTTGTTAGTTCTGAGTCAGTTCTGTGCAGTCAGAACTGACTCTTCGGGGATGCTTCGAGACGACGGACTGGGATGTGCTCTGCGAAGACCAGGGAGACGACATCGGAAAACTCTCCGACTGCATAACTGACTATGTCAACTTCTGCACGGACAACATGATCCCCACCAAGACTGTGCATTGTTTCTCAAACAACAAACCCTGGGTGACTAAGGACATTAAGGACACACTGAACAGGAAGAAGGCAGCATTCAGGAGTGGAGACAAAGAGGAACTGAAGAAGGTGCAGACTGAGCTGAGGGAGAAGATCGCAGAGGGAAAGGACAGTTACAGGAGGAAGCTGGAGAGCAAACTCCAGCAGAACAACATGAGGGAGGTGTGGAGTGGGTTGAAAACCATCACTGGCCATGGAAAACAAGCAAGCCAGAGGATGGAAGGAGACCTGCAGGAGGCAAACAAACTAAACCTGTTTTTTAACAGATTTGATGAAGGTGCCTCCGCCCACCCTCCCCCCAGCTCCTCTCAGGACTTTCCTTCCCCCGTGCCCTCACCCCTCACTTTAAGGAGCTTTCCCCCTCCCCCACGCACCTCTTCTGCTTCCCTGGACGATGTCTCGTTTACACCTCAGCCTTCCTGGCCCCCACTGGGACTCTCTCCACCCCCTCCTGTCGCCTTCACCGCTGAGGAGGTGGGAAGAGAGTTCAGCCGCCTTCGTCCCAGGAAAGCTGCTGGCCCTGACGGCCTCAGCCCCAGAGTGCTGAAAGGATGTGCCTCTCAGCTGTGTGGGATCTTCTCACATCTCTTCAACCTGAGCCTGACCCAGATGGTTGTCCCCGACCGGTGGAAAACCTCATGCCTGGTTCCAGTGCCCAAGGTGAAGCATCCCAGCACACACAGCGACTACAGACCAGTGGCCCTGACATCACACGTCATGAAGTCGCTGGAGAGGCTCGTCCTGAGGCACCTTGGCACAGTCGTCGGACCTTCGCTGGACCCCCTGCGGTTCGCATACCACCCACGGATAGGAGTGGAAGACGCCATCATCTTCCTGCTGCACAGAATCTACACACACCTGGAGGAGGCAGGAAGCACTGTGAGAGTCATGTTCTTTGACTTCTCCAGTGCTTTTAACACCATTCGACCTGCCCTGCTGAACAGGAAGCTTCTGGACATGCAGGTAGATGCTCCACTCGCGGCTATTGGAGAGTAATTCTAATTCATGCTGGTCTAAGGTAAAACCTGTAAAGAGGAGACTGAGGTTATCATAAGAAATAACACAGACAAGCGACTATTCTTTTGTGCCCCTCAGAGGGGGAGACTCAGCGCGCTCTTTGGAGCCAAGATCCAGAGAATCCCCCCGAGTTCCTCCTTGCTCGGCTTGTTATTGTGTGAAAGTGTTTATTTACATAACAACATTCATTGTATAGTATAGTTCATGCATATGTGAAGTTGTCCAGGATGATATACAGGGGTGGTCAGGTTTCTCTCCAGAAGTGTTTATCCTCGTTTAGATTTACGTTTACGGGGGGGTAGGTTCTTATCTAAAGATGTTTACGACCATTGGAATATCTTGGAGGGCCCAACTCTTGTTAGAGGACAAAGGTCTTTTGTGCTCTAGCATGTCTGGCTAACTTCATGTGAGTAGTCGAAATAACATAGTTATAGAAATAGAGAGTAAACTCTAACAATTCTCTCCTGTTTATGAGACTCCGAACAATGTTAAACTCTTCAGCATCATCATGCCATGTTGGTACATAGTTTACAGATAACACTTCATACAACATCATGGTCGTCGTCCTCCACAGTTGAATCATTATCATTTTCTTTTTCTGAATCACTTATAGGCAGTTGCTCATGTATCTGTCCAGTGTAGTGAGTCCTTGGTTGGGTCTGCACTGCTACTATTGCCATCTGGACAAAGGCTGCGGAAGCCATTTTAGCAATCATGCTTCTCAAACAAGGAATAACGCACATAGTAAATAAACAAAACAAAATAAGAATCACAATCACAGGTGTAAGGCACTTTAAAAGTATTTGCCACCAAGTTCCGTTGATGATCCATCCAAGAGGGTCAAACTGTAAAAACGACATTAAAGTATCACTGTCCTCTTTACCCTCTAGTTGGTTCTTTAATGTCGTCAATTTGTCATGAATTGCTGTGAAACTGTCTCGCATGTCTGGGATATATGTGCAACATTGTTGTCCTATTATCGCACATACACCACCTTCCTTGGCTAAGACAATATCTAAAGCCATACGATTTTGTAAAAGCATTTCTTTCATAGCCATAGTCTCTGGATTGTTTTGTATCAGTCCATTCAATTCTAGAACCCTTGACGTTAGGTTCTGTAATGTCGCCCAGACCTCATTCATTCGATGTCCCGAGTAGGCTACACCATAGTTAGGGAACATTGTCATAAGTATTCCTCTCGAGTCACTTATCAAGGCTCTTCGACTACGTTCATGTCCCATAGGCCTAATGAGTTGTACGCTATGAGTCATGTTATGCTCTGGTATAAAAGTCATAGCACTTCCTAATCGGGCCAAATAGCATGTGCCACACCAATGTTCAGGCAGATACAGAAATGCTCGTTTGCCACAAATCCATACATGTGTTTTTGGGCATGTATGGATAACCGTATTTGTGTGGGAATGCAAAAATCCTCCATGGTGGTATACCAGATTTGGTGAGGTTTGTTTCAATGCCCAATAATGGCTTGAGGGCTGTCAGATTCATGGCACACACGCCCATTCCCCACTTTCCAACCTCACATATACTATTATTATAGTAGTCATAGGTTTTCCAAACCGGTCTATCCGTTTCCATATCTAGCACAGTGTCACACTGTAGTTGGCCTAGATAATGCTCTTTCTTACCACACTGTCGTTTCATACAAAATGGTGGTGTCTTTTGTATTGTCATTAGAGTGAATCCCTCAATGACAGTTTTATTGGTTACCATAGAATAATTAGCTGGTAATCGCCATTTGGATGGATCGTAAGGCAGAAAAGGAAGGACTGAGGTATTTGTTATATTCTGAAAAATTCCAAATCTCTGACTCAATCCTTGGGAATATACCCATATTATAGACAAGGTCTCACTTTGGTTAATTGGATGAGGTTGTATAGTCGGGTTATGAGACATTGATATTGGCATTACCGTACAAACATAACAATCAGTTTGGTCTCCTGCCGTTACATTTACCAATCGCCACCAGAGACTGTCTCGGTGTGGAAGATGAGAAGCAGTATGAACTCTGGGAGACTAAATGCTTGACCTGCATGCGGCTACAGGGGCTCAAAGACACAATTCTGAGTGAAACTCCAGAATTTGATGACGATGACGAGGAGGCGAAGGACAAGGAGCAGAATGAAATGGCCCATGCCGAACCGATCCAGTTTTTAGATGACAAAAGTCTAGGCCTGGTCATGCGCGAAGCTGCAGATGATGGGAGAAAGGCACTGAAGATGCTACGAGAGTATTACGCAGGTAAAGGGAAGCCTGGCATTATAAACCTGTATACTGACCTGACAAAACTGCAGAAAGGAAGCAATGAAAGCGTAACAGACTTTGTGATTAGGGCAGAGACTATAATCACGGTGCTAAGAAATGCAGAGGAAGTCATGAGTGATGATCTTCTCATAGCTATGGTGCTAAAGGGACTTCCAGAATCGTTCAAACCATTTGCAGTTCATGTGACTCAAAGTGAAGAAAAGCTCAAATTTGCTGACTTCCGTGTTTTTCAGTGACGTTCAGAGCTGACACACACCATGTTGAGCTGGCAGACGCGACCAAGTGTCAAGGCGTGGCGAAGCAGCGGGGAGAGGCAGAGGTGATCCTCATAGACAGCAGAGGACGTCACCACACAGCACCACTGAGAAACGCACTGTTCATCCCTTCCTGTCCACAGGACATTTTTTCTGTGATGGCCGCCACAGCAAGCGGAGCAACGGTAATCTTCAATGAAGGAAAAGACATAGTCAAAATGAGTGACGGTACTGTATTTCCTATTCATGTGCAGAACACACTTTACTACCTATCTACAGCAGATGAAAGTAATGACAAATGCAAAGGGTGTTATGATTTACAGACATGGCATGAAATTTTCGGCCATTGTAATTAGAGCGATGTACAAAAGTTGACAAAAGTGAGTGATGGTATGGTAATCAAAGGGAAAACTGAAAAACCTGTATCACCATGTGAAGTGTGTATTCAAGGGAAGTTTGTGCAGATCAGAAACAGAGAGCCTGATGCAAGAGCAACAAAGGTGTTTGATTTAGTGCATACAGATCTGGCAGGACCAGTAGATCCCATATCTATAGATGGACACAGATTTGCATTGTCGTTTACTGATGATTATTCCAACACAATTTTTGTGTACTTTCTCAAACAAAAGAGTGGTATAGTGAGTGCCACAGAGAGATTCTTAGCAGACACTGCCCCTTATGGGAAGATTAAGTGTATGAGATCTGACAATTGTACTGAGTTTATGTCAAAAGAGTACCAAGGACTAATGACTAAACGGGGTGTTAGACATGAAACGTCAGCGCCATACTCACCACACCAAAACGGGAAAGCAAAGAGAAACTGGAGGACTTTATTCGACATGGCATGGTGCATGTTACTAGGAAGCAACCTACCCAAAACATTGTGGACCCATGCAGTGCAGACAGCAGCGGTGGTCAGGAACTGATGCTTTAATAATCGGACAAAGCAGACGGCTTACTTTATGTTGACGGGAAAGAAACCAAATGTGTCACAAATGCAAAAGTTTGGTGCTGTGTGCTATGCATACAAGCAAAACAAAAAGAAACTTGACTCAAGAGGTGAGAAGGGAGTTTTCATTGGATATGCCAAAAATAGTCCAGCTTATTCTGTATATTATCCAAATAGTGAAAGAGTACTAAAAACACAGACTGCTAAAATTTGTGACAAACCCATCTCCAGAGCAACAAACCCAGACAGAGATGAGCTCAGATCAGGATGATGATGATGATGATGATGATGATGATGATGATGATGATGATGATGATCTTCATCTAGCGGCCATAAAATGTAACGAAGCGGAGGGAGAAAGCCATCCGGTGTTCCCCGAGTAGCGGCGACGAACGAGTTTAGAGCCGTGGAGAAGGTTTGCTTCCCCCCCACCCTCTCTTTCTAACTTCTTCTTCTTCTTCTTCTTCTTCTTCTTCTTCTTCTTCTTCTTCTTCTTCTTCTTCTTCTTCTTCTTCTTCTTCTTCTTCTACAGTTTCTAGTCCATACATCATCGCTGGTCTCACCACTGTCTTGTACACCTTTGTACACCTTGGAAATGGGCAGCCCCGTATCTGACCGTGTGACACAGCCAAGCAGTGCAGACAATGTGAGACGATCAACTAGAACCAAAAAGAAGCCCAGTTACTTTAATGGTTATGTGACTAGTGCTATTGACGATGACCAAGTGTTCACTAACATTGACTACTGTTATAGACTGGCGTGTGGTGTCCCACAGACATTTAAAGAGGCAAGGAGTTCCCTCAATGCTGACAAGTGGATGAAATCTATGGACGACGAGATGGAGTCATTGAGAGAGAACAACACTTTGACCCTAACACAGCTACCCCAAGGCAAGTGTGCAGTGGGGGTGGGGGGGTGGGTGTATGCGCTAAAAAGAAATGAAGTTGGCACAAACAAATATAAAGCTCGTTATTTTGCTAAGGGCTACAGTCAAAAGTATGGCACGGATTTTGAGGAAAAATTGTCTCCAACAGCAAATGTGACAAGTGTGAGGGTGTTTATGCAGAAATCAGTTCAGGAAAATTTGGCAGGTCGTCATTGGAATCTGATGCTCCATTCTTACTTGATTGACAACGACTTTATTCAGAATGAAGCAGATCATTGTGTCTATGTCAAAGAAAACCAAAATGACAAGGTCATCATCATAATATGGGTAGATGATTTAATCATAGCTGCGAGTGATGAGGAAGTAATGAAAGAGGTGAAAATCATGCTTACAGCTAGATTTAAAATGAAGGACTTGGCCAAAGTGATCAAAATCAATACCCAGAAAATATGTCAGTCAGAAGAGTGTGTTAAGATGTCACAAAGAAAATATGTGGAAAGGTAGCCCTACAGTATTGTCCAACACAAGAGATGCCGGCAGATGTTATGACAAAGCCTGCATCGCAGTTTAAGTTGTTGAATTTTTCAAAGTTGTTGTTTGGGTCATGAGTATTTTATTTTGATGTAAATGGGCAAAGATACCAATAATATGAGAGCAAGTGGGGGCGTTGTCAACTGAGAAATATGCTCTCAATTATTTTCCGTGTTATTTCGAAGGGCCAGTCTCAGCTTCCGGTCAAGAGGGCCCGCAGACCGGCCAAGGTGCACCTTCTTCGGACACGGATCCCCGTGACGTCGGCGTGAAGCTCCGGGAGCACCAGACATGCACATATGAATAAGCGGAGGAGTCGACTCCATAAGTCCTCCACTCACGGCCTCGGTGTCACTGAATCGAGCAATTTGGTTTTTAATGTTTAAAAATCGGCTTAACATTGAGGTGGAAAACACAGCGGTATCGTTAAAATACAGTAACAGGGTGATAACATCCATGTAAGAAGTGGAGGGGGATTTATTGCACTCACGGCCCCACTCGTTTATTCCTCTCATACACAGCTGCCAGATCACCTGGTGGGGCTTCAAGCGCTGTGCACAGTCGGATGCCGCCATCTAGCGGACATAAAATGTAACGAAGCGGAGGGAGAAAGCCATCCAGTGTTCCCCAAGTAGCGGCGACGAACGAGCTTAGAGCCGTGAAGAAGGTTTGCTTCCCCCCCACCCTCTCTTTCTTACTTCTTCTTCTTCTTCTTCTTCTTCTTCTTCTTCTTCTTCTTCTTCTTCTTCTTCTTCTTCTTCTTCTTCTTCTTCTTCTTCTTTTTCTCCTTCTTCTTCTTCTTCTTCTTCTTCTTCTTCTTCTTCTTCTTCTTCTTCTTCTTCTTCTTCTTCTTTTGTCTTTTCCTGTCAGGTGTGGCCACAGCGAGTCAACTTTCTCCATCTAACCCTATTCTCCATATCCTCCTCTCTCACACCAACTGCCTTCATCTCCTCTCTCACCACGTCCATAAATCCTCTCTTTGGTCTTCCTCGAGACCTCTTTCAGTCATTGTAACGGTTTCTAGTGCATATATCATCGCTGGGCTCAACACTGTCTTGTACACCTTTGTACACCTTGGAAATGGGCAACCCCGTATCTGACCGTGTGACACAGCCAAGCAGTGCAGACAATGTGAGACGATCAACTAGAACCAAAAAGAAGCCCAGTTACTTTAATGGTTATGTGATTAGTGCTATTGACGATGACCAAGTGTTCACTAACATTGACTACTGTTATAGACTGGCGTGTGGTGTCCCACAGACATAAAAAGAGGCAAGGAGTTCCCTCAATGCTGACAAGTGGATGAAATCTATGGACGAAGAGATGGAGTCATTGAGAGAGAACAACACTTTTACCCTAACACAGCTACCCCAAGGCAAGTGTGCAGTGGCGGGGGGGGGGCTGGGCGTATGCGCTAAATAGAAATGAAGATGGCACAAACAAATATAAAGCTCATTATTTTGCTAAGGGCTACAGTCAAAAGTATGGCACAGATTTTGAGGAAACATTTTCTCCAACAGCAAATATGACAAGTGTGAGGGTGTTTATGCAGAAATCAGTTCAGGAAAATTTGTTACTACACCAAATGGATGTAAAGACAGCCTATCTTCATGCACCCATAGATTGTGAGCTCTGTGTAGAACAACCAGAAGGGTATGAAGTAACAAATACAAAACAGAAGCTGGTGCGTAAACTTGAAAAGTCACTATACGGCCTTAAACAGGCAGGTCGTCATTGGAATCTGATGCTCCATTCTTACTTGATTGACAACGACTTTATTCAGAATGAAGCAGATCATTGTGTCTATGTCAAAGAAAACCAAAATGACAAAGTCATCATCATAATATGGGTAGATGATTTAATCATAGCTGCGAGTGATGAGGAAGTAATGAAAGAGGTGAAAATCATGCTTACAGCTAGATTTAAAATGAAGGACTTGGCCAAAGTGATCAAAATCAATACCCAGAAAATATGTCAGTCAGAAGAGTGTGTTAAGATGTCACAAAGAAAATATGTGGAAAGGTAGCCCTACAGTATTGTCCAACACAAGAGATGCCGGCACATGTTATGACAAAGCCTGCATCGCAGTTTAAGTTGTTGAATTTTTCAAAGTTGTTGTTTGGGTCATGAGTATTTTATTTTGATGTAAATGGGCAAAGATACCAATAATATGAGAGCAAGTGGGGGCGTTGTCAACTGAGAAATATGCTCTCAATTATTTTCCGTTTTATTTCCAAGGGCCAGTCTCAGCTTCCGGTCAACAGGACCCCGCAGACCGGCCAAGGTGCACCTTCTTCGGACACGGATCCCCGTGACGTCGGCGTGAAGGGAGCACCAGACATGCACATATGAATAAGCGGAGGAGTCGACTCCATAAGTCCTCCACTCACGGCCTCGGTGTCACTGAATCGAGCAATTTTGTTTTTAATGTTTAAAAATCGGCTTAACATTGAGGTGGAAAACACAGCGGTATCGTTAAAATACAGTAACAGGGTGATAACATCCATGTAAGAAGTGGAGGGGGATTTATTGCACTCACGGCCCCACTCGTTTATTCCTCTCATACACAGCTGCCAGATCACCTGGTGGGGCTTCAAGCGCTGTGCACAGTCGGATGCCGCCATCTAGCGGACATAAAATGTAACGAAGCGGAGGGAGAAAGCCATCCAGTGTTCCCCAAGTAGCGGCGACGAACGAGCTTAGAGCCGTGAAGAAGGTTTGCTTCCCCCCCACCCTCTCTTTCTTACTTCTTCTTCTTCTTCTTCTTCTTCTTCTTCTTCTTCTTCTTCTTCTTCTTCTTCTTCTTCTTCTTCTTTTGTCTTTTCCCGTCAGGTGTGGCCACAGCGAGTCAACTTTCTCCATCTAACCCTATTCTCCGTATCCTCCTCTCTCACACCAACTACCTTCATATCCTCTCTCACCACGTCCATAAATCCTCTCTTTGGTCTTCCTCGAGACCTCTTGCCTTGCAGCTCCAATTCCAGCATCCGTCTACCAATATATTCTCTATCCCTCCTCGGTACATGACCGAACCATCTCAGTCTGGCTTCTCTGACCTTCTCTCCAAAACATCGAACATGTGCTGTTCGTCTGATAGACTCATTCCTGATCCTATCCATCCTGGTCACTCCCAAAGAGAACCTCAACATCCTCATATCTGCAACCTCTAGCTCTGCCTGCTGTCTTTCGGTCATTGTAACAGTTTCTAGTGCATATATCATCGCTGGGCTCACCACTGTCTTGTACACCTTTGTACACCTTGGAAATGGGCAACCCCGTATCTGACCGTGTGACACAGCCAAGCAGTGCAGACAATGTGAGATGATCAACTAGAACCAAAAAGAAGCCCAGTTACTTTAATGGTTATGTGACTAGTGCTATTGACGATGACCAAGTGTTCACTAACATTGACTACTGTTATAGACTGGCGTGTGGTGTCCCACAGACATTTAAAGAGGCAAGGAGTTCACTTAATGCTGACAAGTGGATGAAATCTATGGACGAAGAGATGGAGTCATTGAGAGAGAACAACACTTTGACCCTAACACAGCTACCCCAAGGCAAGTGTGCAGTGGCGGGGGGGGGGGCGTATGCGCTAAAAAGAAATGAAGATGGCACAAACAAATAAAAAGCTTGTTATGTTGCTAAGGGCTACAGTCAAAAGTATGGCACGGATTTTGAGGAAACATTTTCTCCAACAGCAAATATGACAAGTGTGAGGGTGTTAATGCAGAAATCAGTTCAGGAAAATTTGTTACTACACCAAATGGATGTAAAGACAGCCTATCTTCATGCACCCATAGATTGTGAGCTCTGTGTAGAACAACCAGAAGGGTATGAAGTAACAAATACAAAACAGAAGCTGGTGCGTAAACTTGAAAAGTCACTATACGGCCTTAAACAGGCAGGTCGTCATTGGAATCTGATGCTCCATTCTTACTTGATTGACAATGACTTTATTCAGAATGAAGCAGATCATTGTGTCTATGTCAAAGAAAACCAAAATGACAAGGTCATCATCATAATATGGGTAGATGATTTAATCATAGCTGCGAGTGATGAGGAAGTAATGAAAGAGGTGAAAATCATGCTTACAGCTAGATTTAAAATGAAGGACTTGGCCAAAGTGATCAAAATCAATACCCAGAAAATATGTCAGTCAGAAGAGTGTGTTAAGATGTCACAAAGAAAATATGTGGAAAGGTAGCCCTACAGTATTGTCCAACACAAGAGATGCCGGCACATGTTATGACAAAGCCTGCATCGCAGTTTAAGTTGTTGAATTTTTCAAAGTTGTTGTTTGGGTCATGAGTATTTTATTTTGATGTAAATGGGCAAAGATACCAATAATATGAGAGCAAGTGGGGGCGTTGTCAACTGAGAAATATGCTCTCAATTATTTTCCGTGTTATTTTGAAGGGCCAGTCTCAGCTTCCGGTCAACAGGACCCCGCAGACCGGCCAAGGTGCACCTTCTTCGGACACGGATCCCCGTGACGTCGGCGTGAAGCTCCGGGAGCACCAGACATGCACATATGAATAAGCGGAGGAGTCGACTCCATAAGTCCTCCACTCACGGCCTCGGTGTCACTGAATCGAGCAATCTGGTTTTTTAATGTTTAAAAATCGGCTTAACATTGAGGTCGAAAAAACAGCGGTATCGTTAAAATACAGTAACAGGGTGATAACATCCATGTAAGACGTGGAGGGGGATTTATTGCACTCACGGCCCCACTCGTTTATTCCTCTCATACACAGCGGCCATATCGCCTGGTGGAGCTCCAAGCGCTGTGCACAGTCGGATGCCGCCATCTAGCGGACATAAAATGTAACGAAGCGGAGGGAGAAAGCCATCCGGTGTTCCACAAGTAGCGGCGACGAACGAGTTTAGAGCCGTGGAGAAGGTTTGCTTTGGGTAGATGATTTAATTATTGCAGCAGAGTGTTGCATGGTTTTCAGGGAGGAGTTGAGAAAGGGTCTGGGTTGTCAGGGAGAGCTTCCAGATCATTGGACAACAACAGCTAGTGTTATCAGGGAGACAGGTAGAAGAGTACTTGGTGTGTCATCTGGTAGGAAAGTAGATAAGGAGACTTGGTGGTGGAATGAGGAAGTGCAGGAGTATACAGAGAAAATGGTTCGCGAAGAAGAAGTGGGATACTGAGAGGACTGAAGAGAACAGACAGGAGTTCAGGGAGATGCGGCGAAAGGTAAAGATAGAGGTAGCAAAGGCAAAACAAAGGGCTTATGATGACTTGTATGCTCGGTTGGATAGTAAGGAGGGTGAAAATGATCTATACAGGTTGGCGAAACAGAGAGATAAAGATGGAAAGGATGTACAGCAGGTCCGGGTGATAAAGGACAGAGAGAGAAATGTATTGACGGATGCTAGAAGAGTGACAGGAAGATGGAAAGAGTACTTTGAAGAGCTGATGAATGTGGAAAATGAAAGAGAGGCAAGGGTAGAAGAGGTGATTACTGTAGACCACAAAGTAGCAAAAATGAGTAAAAGTGAAGTGAGGAAGGCATTGAAGAGGATGAAGAGTGGAAAAGCAGTTGGTCCTGATGATATACCTGTGGAGGTGTGGAAGTGTCTAGGAGAGGCAGCGGTAGATTTTCTGACTAGATTATTCAACAGGATCTTAGAGAGTGAGAAGATGCCTGAAGAATGGAGACAAAGTGTGATGGTGCCTATTTTTAAGAATAAAGGGGATGTGCAGAATTGTGGCAACTACAGAGGGATAAAGTTGATGAGCCATACAATGAAGTTATGGGAAAGAGTAGTGGAAACTAGACTGAGAGCAGAAGTCAGCATTTGTGAACAGCAGTATGGCTTCATGCCTAGGAAGAGTACTACAGATGCAGTATTTGCGTTGAGAATGCTAATAGAAAAGTACAGAGAAGGCCAGAGGGAGCTGCATTGCGTTTTCGTAGACCTAGAAAAAGCATATGACAGGTTGCCAAGAGAGGAGCTCTGGTATTGTATGAGGAAGTCTGGAGTGGCAGAGAAGTATGTTAGACTGGTGCAGGACATGTATGCCAGCTGTGAGACACTGGTACGGTGTGCTGTAGGGGTAACCGAGAAGTTCAAGGTGGAGGTGGGACTCCATCAGGGATCAGCTCTGAGCCCCTTCTTGTTCGCAATGGTGATGGGTAGGCTGACAGATGAGGTTAGACAGGAATCCCCATGGACCATGATGTTTGCGGATGACATTGTGATCTGTAGTGAGAGCAGACAACAGGTAGAGGAAAATCTAGAGAGGTGGAGGTATGCTCTGGAAAGGAGAGGAATGAAAGTTAGTCACAGCAAGACAGAATATATGTGTGTGAACGAGAGGAACTCGGGTGGAGCGGTGAGGCTACAGGGAGTGGAGATCAAGAAGCTGGAGGATTTCAGGTACTTAGGGTCAACAGTCCAGAGCAACGGAGAGTGCGTAAAAGAGGTGAAGAGACGGGTCCAAGCAGGTTGGAATGGCTGGAGAAAAGTGTCAGGGGTACTATGTGATAGAAGACTATCGGCCAGAATAAAAGGAAAGGTGTACAAGACAGTGGTGAGACCAGCGATGATATTTGGACTAGAAAGTGTTCCAATGACCAAAAGACAGCAGACAGAACTAGAGGTTGCAGAGATGAAGATGTTGAGGTTCTCTTTGGGAGTGACCAGGATGGATAGGATCAGGAATGAGTCTATCAGAGGGACGGCACATGTTTGATGTTTTGGAGAGAAGGTCAGAGAAGCCAGACTGAGATGGTTCGGTCATGTACAGAGAAGAGATAGTGAATATATTGGTAGACGGATGCTGGAAATGGAGCTGCCAGGCAATAGGTCTCGAGGAAGACCAAAGAGAAGATTTATGGACGTAGTGAGAGAGGATATGAAGGTAGCTGGTGTGAGAGAGGAAGATACAGAGAATAGGGTTAGATGGAGAAGGTTGACTCGCTGTGGCGACCCCTGACGGGAAAAGCCGAAAGAAGAAGAAGAAGATTTAATTATTGCAGCAAGCAGCAATGATGCACTCAGCACATTTAAACAGAACATGAAATTCAAGTTCAACATGAAAGACCTGGGGAAACTATCATATTTTTTGGGCATACAATTTGAACAAAAGGGGGATGAAATCAAAATGAACCAGACAAAGTACATCCTAAAAATGCTAGAGAGATTTGGAATGTCAGAATGTAAAGCAAGATCTACTCCAAGTGAGCAAAAATTAGAGGGCATCCCTGTAGCTGATGAAAATGAGCAAAGTGAACCTGTCGACCCCAAAGAATATCGTGAGATTGTAGGCAGTCTTATTTATGCCATGACTTGCACCAGACCTGATATCAGCTGGATAGTGAGCAAACTATCACAGAATCTGGCAATGCCAAAAGTAGAAAACTTAGTAGCCGCAAAACATGTCCTGAGGTATTTGAAGGGGACAGCTGATTATGAACTAAGTTTCAAGACAAATAAGGAGGATTTGAACCTGATAGCTTACAGTGATTCAGACTGGGCATCGTCTGTAGAAGACAGACGTAGCACTACAGGCTACTGTTTCAGTTTAACAAAACAAGGCCCAGCCATTGCATGGAAGTCAAGGAAACAGCCCACAGTGGCCCTGTCAACATGTGAGGCTGAATACATCGGCCGAGCCACCACCGCACAAGAAAACATGTACCTGTCTCAACTGTTAAACGGTATGGACAACAAAATGTACAGTTGCACAACAATCTACGGAGACAATCAGGGGGCCATCGCACTGAGTAAGAATCCTGTAAACAGCCAAAGGTCAAAACACATTGATGTAAAATATCATTTCATTCGTGAAGCACTCAGTGAGGGTAAAATAAATCTTATCTATTGTCCATCAGAGGACATGTTGGCAGACATCTCGACAAAACTCATGACAAGGGTAAAAATAGAAAAATTCAAAAGGTGGTTCTTTGGAAATTAAAATGTCCAAAGTTTTTTTTTGGATGTTGAGATCAAGAGGGGGTGTTGAGATAGGTGATCTCATTAGTTTTATTTGAGTTTACATTCTAGTATACATATGTTGTATTTGTATCTACTCTCAGGAAATGCATGGCACTTTATGACAAGGTTTGGGACTTGTTTTAGTTTTTCGCGACTGTTCAGCTAACTTGACGTTAACTTCTACGTCAGTTTTTTTTTTTTGGTATAGCGGTGCTGGCGGGAATTTTTCCCTCACTCTGTACTGTAAATGTCCCATGGCTAACCGATGTTGATTCCCGGAGCTGTGAAGAAGAAAATAAAAGACGATTCAAACAAGGCAAACTTGTGAATTCCTTCCGAAACATGGAAAACGAAGAAGCTGCGAACTTAAACATAACAGTTTGGTTGTGGATGCGTTTCGGCTAATGCTATTAGCACAGCTATGATGAGTTAAGGTGTGTTTGTGTGTGTGTGTGTGTGTGTGCGTGTGTGTCTGTGTGTGTGTGTGTGTGCGTGTGTGTGAGTGTGAAATTGTTTAGGTGGGGGGGGGTCGCGGACAGGGAGTACCGGGGCCTCGAGCGGATGAGCTGAGAAGCTGAGGAGCGGAGGTAATGTTTCTCCTCTCAGAGGCGGGGAAGCTTGGGGGCAGAAGAACCCCTTAGACCGGCCAATGTGAGCCTTCTCCGGACATAGATCACCCGGACGTATGACTGGAGCTCCCGCACCTCTAGGCACACACATATGTGAATGAGTGGATGAGCTAATGTTTCTTTTGTTGTGGATACGTTTTGGCCAATGCTATTAGCACAGCTATGATGAGTTCAGGTGTGTGTGTGTGTGTGTGTGTGTGTGTTTGTGTGTGTGTTGGTTTGTGTGTGTCTGTGTGTGTGTGTGTGTGTGTGTGTGTGCGTGTGTTTATCTGTGTGTGAGAGTTTGTTTTGGTGGTGGGGGGGGGGGGGGGGGGGGTCCCGCGGACAGGGAGTACCAGGGCCTGGAGCGGATGAGGTGAGGAGCGGAGGAGGGCAGAAGCCCGGACCGTGATTCGCCTATGTCCAGCGGTTCGGGAGTTCCAGGGCCAAAAGCGGAGAAGCGGAGGACAGCAAAAGCCCTGTCCTCAATTCACCGGCGGAGTCCGGCGGATCGGTAGTACCTGGTTCCGCAGCGGAGGCGCGGAGGAGCGGAGGAGCGGAGCAAAACAAGGAAATTACAGATGAGGCTATAATTTCCACAGAAATCTTTAAATTCTATCGCCACCTATACACTTCGACATTGTCAAAAAGCGATTGTGACTCCTTTCCAACAAATATTCCTCAATATATCCCAAAAATAAACAACAACAAACAATATATGTTTGTTTTGTATATGTCTATATATAATCAACAAAAAATATAAAGTTTGATATCTGAGATTCCTTGTGAGTCGCCAACTTAATTACATGTTGTACTCCCCTTGCAATCTTTTTTTCGTTTTAATTTTTTATTAGTCTATCTATTGATTTAATTATTTCATTTTAATTTCTTTTTTTGTCTAGCATTGTAAATTTCTCACAAACCGTTAACACTATTAACTTCTGATTACATACAGAACGAATGTCCTTATGTCCTTTGCTTCCTCATGCCTGGTTGTTTCATTGACATTCAGTGCTACCTTGCCATGTTTATTTGTACATTTGTATAGTTGTGTGTACTATTTATGTTCAATTAAAAAAAAAAAAAAAGAATGAGAGGCTGAGAAAATCTCCATGTCTCTCTCTCTCCCCCCCTTAATGCCCCCCCCCCCTTCCGACGCAACGCGATTCTCGCCGTTGTTGTGGAAGTAGGGTAAAGGATTCCCCGCGTCGGTGCGAGCGATGCGTTTCAAGGCGTATTGCATGTGTGTATGGAGGGGGGGGGGTCTACAGGACACCGCAGACCGGCAATGGTGCACCTTCTGCGGACATCGATCACCGAAACGTCGGCGTGGAGCTCCCGGAGCAGCCGGCGTGTACATGTGAATGAATGGAGGAGCTAATGTGTGTGGGGTGGTGGTGGTGGTGTGGGGGGGGGCGCGTTTCGGCGAATGCTATCAGCACAGCTATGATTATCCCCAGAACGTTGAGAACGAGCTCCCGGAACTCCAGACATGCGTATATAAAAGAGTGGAATTAAAGTGTGTGTGAGTGTGTGTGTGTGTGTGTGTGTGTGTGTGTGTGTGTTTGTGTGTATGTGTGTGTGTGTGGGACAGAAATAATGTCGGGGACAGAAATTGTTATTAGCCTGCTGGTAGATGACACAACCTTAGTTTTGAAAAATGAACATCAAGTCCCAATAAGCATTGAAAAAATTAAAACATTCTCCAAGGCTTCAGGATTGTCATTAAACTTAAAGAAATGCAAACTTCTTGAGCTGCCACTAAAGGAAAACAGCAATGTTCCTATCAAATCAGAAATAAAATACTTGAGCATTTTCCTATCTAAGGACCAAAAGTTAAATCAGTCCAGGAACATTGAATCTAAACTGAATCAAAGTAAAGCAAAATTGAATATATGGCTCCAAAGAGATTTATCAATATTAGGCCGGATATATTTGACTAAAATGGAATGTTTATCCAGATGTATATACCCAGTGTATTCCAATGCTGCTCCAAATCAACTCATAAAATCTATTAACCAAATAAATTTCAACTTTATCTGGAGGAACAGACCACACCATCTAAAAAAATCACATACGGTGAAAGAAACAAGTGAAGGAGGGCTGAAAGTGATAGAGTTGGACTGCCTGAATGGGACATTGAAGGTGAACTGGTTGAAATCCTGGATCAAACATCATCATTCTTTCTGGTATTGTACTCCAAACTACTTATTCAACATAGTCGGTGGCCTAAGTCTTCTACTTATCTCTGACTTGGATATCAACAAGATTCCTGTCCAATTTTCAGAGTTCCATAAACAAATACTATTATACTGGAAAATGATATATGTACACAATTTCTCACCACACAGTACAATAATTTGGAACAATAGATATGTACTGCGTGGCAACAAACCTCTGTTTTACAAGGAATGCTTTGAGAAAGGTATATGGTCAAGAATTGACTTGATGGATGACAATGGCAGTCCTCTAGACTATGAACAGTTCTGTACTACACACAGATTTAAGCCTCCCATATTAGAGTTGATAAAGTTACGAAACGCACTGCCTCGACAATTTGTATTCCTGACCAAAAATATAATGACGCACCGAACCGTACAACCACAGTTACCCCGACTATCACTCCAGGGAATCTCAATTCTGGACAGAAAGTGCAGTTGTTTTCTGAGAAATATGCTCTCAGTTATTTCCCTTTTATTTTGAATGGCCAGTCCCAGCTTCCGGTCTGTCCGTAGTGTTTTTATTTGCTTGAAAATAAACTCAACTTCTTCCAGTTCTGCAAAGCAAGAGGCGTGTCACACATATTATTCCTCCGTAAAAGACCCAGTCGGTATTGAGGGGTAGCACGCAGATCTACTGCACAGATAACCTCTGATAACAGGTTATGGGCCCAGGAAACCCCCAAAGACGGCTGAAGACAGTTTGGAGCCGCTGAGAAGAGCGACGATACTGCAAACTCATCACTGGCCATGGAAAACAAGCAAGCCAGATGATGGAAGGAGACTTGCAGGAGGCAAACAAACTAAACCTGTTTTTTAACAGATTTGATGAAGGTGCCTCCGCCCACCCTCCCCCCAGTTCCTCTCAGGACTTTCCTTCCCCTGTGCCCTCACCCCTCACTTTAAGGAGCTTTCCCCCTCCCCCACGCACCTCTTCTGCTTCCCTGGACGATGTCTCGTTTACACCTCAGCCGTCCTGCCCCCCACTGGGACTCTCTCTGCCCCCCACTGGGACTCTCTCCACCCCCTCCTGTCGCCTTCACCGCTGAGGAGGTGAGAAGAGAGTTCAGCCGCCTTCCTCCCAGGAAAGCTGCTGGCCCTGACGGCCTTAGCCCCAGAGTGCTGAAAGGATGTGCCTCTCAGCTGTGTGGGATCTTCTCACATCTCTTCAACCTGAGCCTGACCCAGATGGTTGTCCCCGACCGGTGGAAAACCTCATGCCTGGTTCCAGCGCCCGAGGTGAAGCATCCCAGCAGACACAGCGACTACAGACCGGTGGCCCTGACATCACACGTCATGAAGTCGCTGGAGAGGCTCGTCCTGAGGCACCTTGGCACAGTCGTCAGACCTTCGCTGGACCCCCTGCGGTTCGCATACCACCCACGGATAGGAGTGGAAGACGCCATCATCTTCCTGCTGCACAGAATCTACACACACCTGGAGGAGGCAGGAAGCACTGTGAGAGTCATGTTCTTTGACTTCTCCAGTGCTTTTAACACCATTCGACCTGCCCTGCTGAACAGGAAGCTTCTGGACATGCAGGTAGATGCTCCACTCGCGGCTGTTGGAGAGTAATTGTAATTCATGCTGGTCTAAGTTAAAACCTGTAAAGAGGAGACTGAGGTTATCATAAGAAATAACACAGACAAGCGACTATTCTTTTGTGCTCTGCAGAGGGGGAGACTCAGCGCGCTCTTTGGAGCCAAGATCCAGAGAATCCCCCCGAGTTCCTCCTTGCTCGGCTTTTTATTGTGTGAAAGTGTTTATTTACATAACAACATTTATTCGATAGTATAGTTCATGCATATGTGAAGTTGACCAGGATGATATACAGGGTTGGTCAGGTTTCTCTCCAGAAGTGTTTATCCTCGTTTAGATTTACGTTTACGGGGGGTAGGTTCTTATCTAAAGATGTTTACGACCATTGGAATATCTTGGAGGGCCCAACTCTTGTTAGAGGACAAAGGTCTTTTGTGCTCTAGCATGTCTGGCTAACTTCATGTGAGTAGTCGAAATAACATAGTTATAGAAATAGAGAGTAAACTCTAACAATTCTCTCCTGTTTATGAGACTCCGAACAATGTTAAACTCTTCAGCATCATCATGCCATGTTGGTACATAGTTTACAGATAACACTTCATACAACATCATGGTCGTCGTCCTCCACAGTCGAATCGTTATCATTTTCTTTTTCTGAATCACTTATAGGCAGTTGCTCATATATCTGTCCAGTGTAGTGAGTCCTTGGTTGGGTCTGCACTGCTACTATTGCCATCTGGACAAAGGCTGCGGAAGCCATTTTAGCAATCATGCTTCTCAAACAAGGAATAACGCACATAGTAAATAAACAAAACAAAATAAGAATCACAATCACAGGTGTAAGGCACTTTAAAAGTATTTGCCACCAAGTTCCGTTGATGATCCATCCAAGAGGGTCAAACTGTAAAAACGACATTAAAGTATCACTGTCCTCTTTACCCTCTAGTTGGTTCTTTAATGTCGTCAATTTGTCATGAATTGCTGTGAAATTGTCTCGCATGTCTGGGATATATGTGCAACATTGTTGTCCTATTATCGCACATACACCACCTTCCTTGGCTAAGACAATATCTAAAGCCATACGATTTTGTAAAAGCATTTCTTCCATAGCCATAGTCTCTGGATTGTTTTGTATCAGTCCATTCAATTCTAGAACCCTTGACGTTAGGTTCTGCAATGTCGCCCAGACCTCATTCATTCGATGTCCCGAGTAGGCTACACCATAGTTAGGGAACATTGTCATAAGTATTCCTCTAGAGTCACTTATCAAGGCTCTTCGACTACGTTCATGTCCCATAGGCCTAATGAGTTGTACGCTATGAGTCATGTTATGCTCTGGTATAAAAGTCATAGCACTTCCTAATCGGGCCAAATAGCATGTGCCACACCAATGTTCAGGCAGATACAGAAATGCTCATTTGCCACAAATCCATACATGTGTTTTTGGGCATGTATGGATAACCGTATTTGTGTGGGAATGCAAAAATCCTCCATGGTGGTATACCAGATTTGGTGAGGTTTGTTTCAATGCCCAATAATGGCTTGAAGGCTGTCAGATTCATGGCACACACGCCCATTCCCCACTTTCCAACCTCACATATACTATTATTATAGTAGTCATAGGTTTTCCTAACCGGTCTATCCGTTTCCTTATCTAGCACAGTGTCACACTGTTGTTGGCCTAGATAATGCTCTTTCTTACCACACTGTCGTTTCATACAAAATGGTGGTGTCTTTTGTATTGTCATTAGAGTGAATCCCTCAATGACAGTTTTATTGGTTACCATAGAATAATCAGCTGGTAATCGCCATTTGGATGGATCGTAAGGCAGAAAAGGAAGGACTGAGGTATTTGTTATATTCTGAAAAATTCCAAATCTCTGACTCAATCCTTGGGAATATACCCATATTATAGACAAGGTCTCACTTTGGTTAATTGGATGAGGTTGTATAGTCGGGTTATGAGACATTGATATTGGCATTACCGTACAAACATAACAATCAGTTTGGTCTCCTGCCGTTACATTTACCGATCGCCACCAGAGACTGTCTCGGTGTGGAAGATGAGAAGCAGTATGAACTCTGGGAGACTAAATGCTTGGCCTACATGCGGCTGCAGGGGCTCAAAGACACAATTCTGAGTGAAACTCCAGAATTTGATGACGATGACGAGGAGGCGAAGGACAAGGAGCAGAATGAAATGGCCCATGCCGAACCGATCCAGTTTTTAGATGACAAAAGTCTAGGCCTGGTCATGCGCGAAGCTGCAGATGATGGGAGAAAGGCACTGAAGATGCTACGAGAGTATTACGCAGGTAAAGGGAAGCCTGGCATTATAAACCTGTATACTGACCTGACAAAACTGCAGAAAGGAAGCAATGAAAGCGTAACAGACTTTGTGATTAGGGCAGAGACTATAATCACGGTGCTAAGAAATGCAGAGGAAGTCATGAGTGATGATCTTCTCATAGCTATGGTGCTAAAGGGACTTCCAGAATCGTTCAAACCATTTGCAGTTCATGTGACTCAAAGTGAAGAAAAGCTCAAATTTGCTGACTTCCGTGTTTTTCAGTGACGTTCAGAGCTGACACACACCATGTTGAGCTGGCAGACGCGACCAAGTGTCAAGGCGTGGCGAAGCAGCGGGGAGAGGCAGAGGTGATCCTCATAGACAGCAGAGGACGTCACCACACAGCACCACTGAGAAACGCACTGTTCATCCCTTCCTGTCCACAGGACATTTTTTCTGTGATGGCCGCCACAGCAAGCGGAGCAACGGTAATCTTCAATGAAGGAAAAGACATAGTCAAAATGAGTGACGGTACTGTATTTCCTATTAATGTGCAGAACACACTTTACTACCTATCTACAGCAGATGAAAGTAATGACAAATGCAATGGGTGTTTTGATTTACAAACATGGCATGAAATTTTCAGCCATTGTAATTAGAGCGATGTACAAAAGTTGACAAAAGTGGTTGATGGTATGGTAATCAAAGGGAAAACTGAAAAACCTGTATCACCGTGTGAAGTGTGTATTCAAGGGAAGTTTGTGCAGATCAGAAACAGAGAGCCTGATGCTAGAGCAACAGAGGTGTTTGATTTAGTGCATACAGATCTGGCAGGGCCAGTAGATCCCATATCTATAGATGGACACAGATTTGCATTGTCGTTTACTGATGATTATTCCAACACAATTTTTGTGTACTTTCTCAAACAAAAGAGTGGTACAGTGAGTGCCACAGAGAGATTCTTAGCAGACACTGCCCCTTATGGGAAGATTAAGTGTATGAGATCTGACAATTGTACTGAGTTTATGTCAAAAGAGTACCAAGGACTAATGACTAAACGGGGTGTTAGACATGAAACGTCAGCGCCATACTCACCACACCAAAACGGGAAAGCAGAGAGAAACTGGAGGACTTTATTCGACATGGCATGGTGCATGTTACTAGGAAGCAACCTACCCAAAACATTGTGGACCCATGCAGTGCAGACAGCAGCAGTCAGGAACTGATGCTTTAATAATCGGACAAAGCAGACGGCTTACTTTATGTTGACGGGAAAGAAACGAAATGTGTCACAAATGCAAATGTTTGGTGCTGTGTGCTATGCATACAAGCACAACAAAAAGAAACTTGACTCAAGAGGTGAAAAGGGAGTTTTCATTGGATATGCCAAAAATAGTCCAGCTTATTTTGTATATTATCCAAATAGTGAAAGAGTACTAAAAACACAGACTGCTAAAATTTGTGACAAACCCATCTCCAGAGCAACAAACCCAGACAGAGATGAGCTCAGATCAGGATGATGATGATGATGATGATGATGATGATGATGATGATGATGATGATCTTCATCTAGCGGCCATAAAATGTAACGAAGCGGAGGGAGAAAGCCATCCGGTGTTCCCCGAGTAGCGGCGACGAACGAGTTTAGAGCCGTGGAGAAGGTTTGCTTCCCCCCACCCTCTCTTTCTAACTTCTTCTTCTTCTTCTTCTTCTTCTTCTTCTTCTTCTTCTTCTTCTACAGTTTCTAGTCCATACATCATCGCTGGTCTCACCACTGTCTTGTACACCTTAGTACACCTTGGAAATGGGCAGCCCCGTATCTGACCGTGTGACACAGCCAAGCAGTGCAGACAATGTGAGACGATCAACTAGAACCAAAAAGAAGCCCAGTTACTTTAATGGTTATGTGACAAGTGCTATTGACGATGACCAAGTGTTCACTAACATTGACTACTGTTATAGACTGGCGTGTGGTGTCCCACAGACATTTAAAGAGGCAAGGAGTTCCCTCAATGCTGACAAGTGGATGAAATCTATGGACGAAGAGATGGAGTCATTGAGAGAGAACAACACTTTTACCCTAACACAGCTACCCCAAGGCAAGTGTGCAGTGGGGGTGGGGGTGGGGGGGTGGGTGTATACGCTAAAAAGAAATGAAGTTGGCACAAACAAATATAAAGCTCGTTATGTTGCTAAGGGCTACAGTCAAAAGTATGGCACGGATTTTGAGGAAACATTTTCTCCAACAGCAAATATGACAAGTGTGAGGGTGTTAATGCAGAAATCAGTTCGGGAATATTTGTTACTACACCAAATGGATGTAAAGACAGCCTATCTTCATGCACCCATAGATTGTGAGCTCTGTGTAGAACAACCAGAAGGGTATGAAGTAACAAATACAAAACAGAAGCTGGTGCGTAAACTTGAAAAGTCACTATACGGCCTTAAACAAGCAGGTCGTCATTGGAATCTGATGCTCCATTCTTACTTGATTGACAATGACTTTATTCAGAATGAAGCAGATCATTGTGTCTATGTCAAAGAAAACCAAAATGACAAGGTCATCATCATAATATGGGTAGATGATTTAATCATAGCTGCGAGTGATGAGGAAGTAATGAAAGAGGTGAAAATCATGCTGACAGCTAGATTTGAAATGAAGGACTTGGGCAAACTGATCAAAATCAATACCCAGAAAATATGTCAGTCAGAAGAGTGTGTTAAGATGTCACAAAGAAAATATGTGGAAAGGTAGCCCTACAGTATTGTCCAACACAAGAGATGCCGGCACATGATATGACAAAGCCTGCATCGCAGTTTAAGTTGTTGAATTTTTCAAAGTTGTTGTTTGGGTCATGAGTATTTTATTTTGATGTAAATGGGCAAAGATACCAATAATATGAGAGCAAGTGGGGGCGTTGTTAACTGAGAAATATGCTCTCAATTATTTTCCATGTTATTTCGAAGGGCCAGTCTCAGCTTCCGGTCAAGAGGGCCCCGCAGACCGGCCAAGGTGCACCTTCTTCGGACACGGATCCCCGTGGCGTCGGCGTGAAGCTCCGGGAGCACCAGACATGCACATATGAATAAGCGGAGGAGTCAACTCCATAAATCACCACTCACGGCCTCGGTGTCACTGAATCGAGCAATTTGGTTTTTAATGTTTAAAAATCGGCTTAACATTGAGGTGGAAAACACAGCGGTATCGTTAAAATACAGTAACAGGGTGATAACATCCATGTAAGAAGTGGAGGGGGATTTATTGCACTCACGGCCCCACTCGTTTATTTCTCTCATACACAGCGGCCAGATCACCTGCTGGAGCTCCAAGCGCTGTGCACAGTCGGATGCCGCCATCTAGCGGACATAAAATGTAAGGAAGCGGAGGGAGAAAGCCATCCGGTGTTCCCCGAGTAGCGGCGACGAACGAGTTTAGAGCCGTGGAGAAGGTTTGCTTCCCCCCCACCCTCTCTTTCTTACTTCTACTTCTAGATAAGGAGACTTGGTGGTGGAATGAGGAAGTGCAGGAGTGTATACAGAGAAAATGGTTAGCGAAGAAGAAGTGGGATACTGAGAGGACTGAAGAGAACAGACAGGAGTTCAGGGAGATGGGGCGAAAGGTAAAGATAGAGGTAGCAAAGGAAAAACAAAGGGCTTATGATGACTTGTATGCTCGGTTGGATAGTAAGGAGGCTGAAAATGATCTATACAAGTTGGCGAAAGAGAGAGATAAAGATGGAAAGGTACAGCAGGTCCGGGTGATAAAGGACAGAGAGGGAAATGTATTGACAGATGCTAGAAGAGTGACAGGAAGATGGAAAGAGTACTTTGAAGAGCTGATGAATGTGGAAAATGAAAGAGAGGCAAGGGTAGAAGAGGTGATTATTGTAGACCACAAAGTAGCAAAAATGAGTAAAAGTGAAGTGAGGAAGGCATTGAAGAGGATGAAGAGTGGAAAAGCAGTTGGTCCTGATGATATACCTGTGGAGGTGTGGAAGTGTCTAGGAGAGGCAGCGGTAGATTTTCTGACTAGATTATTCAACAGGATCTTAGAGAGTGAGAAGATGCCTGAAGAATGGAGACAAAGTGTGATGGTGCCTATTTTTAAGAATAAAGGGGATGTGCAGAATTGTGGCAACTACAGAGGGATAAAGTTGATGAGCCATACAATGAAGTTATGGGAAAGAGTAGTGGAAACTAGACTGAGAGCAGAAGTCAGCATTTGTGAACAGCAGTATGGCTTCATGCCTAGGAAGAGTACTACAGATGCAGTATTTGCGTTGAGAATGCTAATAGAAAAGTACAGAGAAGGCCAGAGGGAGCTGCATTGCGTTTTCGTCGACCTAGAAAAAGCATATGACAGGGTGCCAAGAGAGGAGCTCTGGTATTGTATGAGGAAGTCTGGAGTGGCAGAGAAGTATGTTAGACTGGTGCAGGAGAAGTTCAAGGTGGAGGTGGGACTCCATCAGGGATCAGCTCTGAGCCCCTTCTTGTTCGCAATGGTGATGGGTAGGCTGACAGATGAGGTTAGACAGGAATCCCCATGGACCATGATGTTTGCGGATGACATTGTGATCTGTAGTGAGAGCAGACAACAGGTAGAGGAAAATCTAGAGAGGTGGAGGTATGCTCTGGAAAGGAGAGGAATGAAAGTTAGTCGCAGCAAGACAGAATATATGTGTGTGAACGAGAGATACTCGGGTGGAGCGGTGAGGCTACAGGGAGTGGAGATCAAGAAGCTGGAGGATTTCAGGTACTTAGGGTCAACAGTCCAGAGCAACGGAGAGTGCGTAAAAGAGGTGAAGGGACGGGTCCAAGCAGGTTGGAATGGCTGGAGAAAAGTGTCAGGGGTACTATGTGATAGAAGACTATCGGCCAGAATAAAAGGAAAGGTGTACAAGACAGTGATGAGACCAGCGATGATGTATGGACTAGAAAGTGTTCCAATGACCAAAAGACAGCAGACAGAACTAGAGGTTGCAGAGATGAAGATGTTGAGGTTCTCTTTGGGAGTGACCAGGATGGATAGGATCAGGAATGAGTCTATCAGAGGGACGGCACATGTTTGATGTTTTGGAGAGAAGGTCAGAGAAGCCAGACTGAGATGGTTCGGTCATGTACAGAGAAGAGATAGTGAATATATTGGTAGACGGATGCTGGAAATGGAGCTGCCAGGCAATACGTCTCGAGGAAGACCAAAGAGAAGATTTATGGACGTAGTGAGAGAGGATATGAAGGTAGCTGGTGTGAGAGAGGAAGATACAGAGAATAGGGTTAGATGGAGAAGGTTGACTCGCTGTGGCGACCCCTGATGGGAAAAGCCGAAAGAAGAAGAAGATTTAATTATTGCAGCAAGCAGCAATGATGCACTCAGCACATTTAAACAGAACATGAAATTCAAGTTCAACATGAAAGACCTGGGGAAACTATCATATTTTTTGGGCATACAATTTGAACAAAAGGGGGATGAAATCAAAATGAACCAGACAAAGTACATCCTAAAAATGCTAGAGAGATTTGGAATGTCAGAATGTAAAGCAAGATCTACTCCAAGTGAGCAAAAAATTAGAGGGCATCCCTGTAGCTGATGAAAATGAGCAAAGTGAACCTGTCGACCCCAAAGAATATCGTGAGATTGTAGGCAGTCTTATTTATGCCATGACTTGCACCAGACCTGATATCAGCTGGATAGTGAGCAAACTATCACAGAATCTGGCAATGCCAAAAGTAGAAAACTTAGTAGCTGCAAAACATGTCCTGAGGTATTTGAAGGGGACAGCTGATTATGAACTAAGTTTCAAGACAAATAAGGAGGATTTGAACCTGATAGCTTACAGTGATTCAGACTGGGCATCGTCTGTCGAAGACAGACGTAGCACTACAGGCTACTGTTTCAGTTTAACAAAACAAGGCCCAGCCATTGCATGGAAGTCAAGGAAACAGCCCACAGTGGCCCTGTGAACATGTGAGGCTGAATACATCGGCCGAGCCACCACCGCACAAGAAAACATGTACCTGTCTCAACTGTTAAACGGTATGGACAACAAAATGTACAGTTGCACAACAATCTACGGAGACAATCAGGGGGCCATCGCACTGAGTAAGAATCCTGTAAACAGACAAAGGTCAAAACACATTGATGTAAAATATCATTTCATTCGTGAAGCACTCAGTGAGGGTTAAATAAATCTTATCTATTGTCCATCAGAGGACATGTTGGCAGACATCTCGACAAAACTCATGACAAAGGTAAAAATAGAAAAATTCAAAAAGGGGTTCTTTGGAAATTCAAATGTCCAAAGATTTTTTTTGGATGTTGAGATCAAGAGGGGGTGTTGAGATAGGTGATCTCATTAGTTTTATTTGAGTTTACATTCTAGTATACATATGTTGTATTTGTATCTACTCTCAGGAAATGCATGGCACTTTATGACAAGGTTTGGGACTTGTTTTAGTTTTTCGCGACTGTTCAGCTAACTTGACGTTAACTTCTACGTCAGTGTTTTTTTTTTGGTATAGCGGTGCTGGCGGGAATTTTTCCCTCACTCTGTACTGTACATGTCCCATGGCTAACCGATGTTGATTCCCGGAGCTCTGAAGAAGAAAATAAAAGACGATTCAAACAAGGCAAACTTGTGAATTCCTTCCGAAACATGGAAAACGAAGAAGCTGCGAACTTAAACGCAACAGTTTGGTTGTGGATGCGTTTCGGCTAATGCTATTAGCACAGCTATGATGAGTTAAGGTGTGTTTGTGTGTGTGTGTGTGTGTGTGTGTGTGTGCGTGTGTGTGAGTGTGAATTTGTTTAGGTGGGGGGGGGTTGCGGACAGGGAGTACCGGGGCCTCGAACGATAAGCTGAGGAGCGGAGGAGGGCAGAAGCCCGGCCCGTGATTCGCTTATGTCCAGCGGTTCGGGAATTCCAGGGCCCAAAGCGGAGGAGCCATGGAGCTGAATGTTTCTCCTCTCAGAGGCGGGGAAGTTTGGGGGCAAAAGAACCCCTTAGACTGGCTAATGTGAGCATACTCCGGACAAAGATCCCCCGGACGTATGATTGGAGCTCTCGGACCATTGGGCATACACATGTGAATGAGTGGATGAGCTAATGTTTGTTTGGTTGTGGATGCGTTTCGGCTAATGCTATTAGCACAGCTATGATGAGTTAAGGTGTGTGTGTATGTGTGTGTGTGTGTGTGTGTGTGTTTGTGTGTTTTTGTGTGTGTGTGAGTGTGTTTGTGTGTGTATGTGTGAGAGTTTGTTTAGGTGGGGGGGGGGGAGTACCAGGGCCCATAGAGGAGGAGCGGTGGAGCTGAAAAGCGGAGGAGCGGAGGTAATTTTTCTCCTCTCAGAGGCGGGGAAGCTTGGGGGCAGAAGAACCCCTTAGACCGGCCAATGTGAGCCTTCTCCGGACATAGATCACCCGGACGTATGACTGGAGCTCCCGTACCTCTAGGCACACACATATGTGAATGAGTGGATGAGCTAATGTTTGTTTTGTTGTGGATACGTTTTGGCCAATGCTATTAGCACAGCTATGACGAGTTAAGGTGTGTGTGTGTGTGTTTGTGTGTGTGTTTGTGTGTGTGTGTCTGTGTGTGTGTGTGTGTGTGTGTGTGTGTGTGTGTGTGTGTGTGTGTGTGCGTGTGTTTATCTGTGTGTGAGAGTTTGTTTTGGTGGGGGGGTTCCCGCGGACAGGGAGTACCAGGGCCTGGAGCGGATGAGGTGAGGAGCGGAGGAGGACAGAAGCCCGGACCGTGATTCACTTATGTCCAGCGGTTCGGGAGTTCCAGGGCCAAAAGCGGAGAAGCGGAGGACAGCAAAAGCCCTGTCCGCAATTCACCTGAGTCCGGCGGATCGGTAGTACCTGGTTCCGCAGCGGAGGAGCGGAGGAGCGGAGGAGCGGAGCAAAGCGGAAGCCCGTCTTAACAACAAGGAAATTACAGATGAGGCTATAATTTCCACAGAAATCTTTAAATTCTATAGCCACCTATACACTTCGACATTGTCAAAAAGCGATTGTGACTCCTTTCCAACAAATATTCCTCAATATATCCCAAAAATAAACAACAACAAACAATATATGTTTGTTTTGTATATGTTTATATATAAACAACAAAAAATATACAGTTTGATATCTGAGATTCCTTGTGAGTCGCCAACTTAATTACATGTTGTACTCCCCTTGCAATCTTTTTTTCGTTTTAATTTTTTATTAGTCTATCTATTGATTCAATTATTTCATTTTAATTTCTTTTTTTGTCTAGCATTGTAAATTTCTCACAAACCGTTAACACTATTAACTTCTGATTACATACAGAACGAATGTCCTTATGTCCTTTGCTTCCTCATGCCTGGTTGTTTCATTGACATTCAGTTCTACCTTGCCATGTTTATTTGTACATTTGTATAGTTGTGTGTACTATTTATGTTCTTAAAAAAAAAAAAGAATGAGAGGCTGAGAAAATCTCCATGTCTCTCTCTCCCCCCCCTTAATGCCCCCCCCCCCTTCCTCACTGCGGCCGACGCAACGCGATTCTCGCCGTTGTTGTGGAAGTAGGGAAAAGGATTCCCCGCGTCGGTGCGAGCGATGCGTTTCAAGGCGTATTGCATGTGTGTATGGAGGGGGGGGGTCTACAGGACACCGCAGACCGGCAATGGTGCACCTTCTGCCGACATCGATCACCGAAACGTCGGCGTGGAGCCCCCGGAGCAGCCGGCGTGTACATGTGAATGAATGGAGGAGCTAATGTGTGTGTGGGGTGGTGGTGGTGGTGGTGGTGGTGGTGTGTGTGTGTGTGTGGGGGGGGGGGGGGGGGGCGTTTCGGCTAATGCTATCAGCACAGCTATGATTATTCCCAGAACGTTGAGAACGAGCTCCCGGAACTCCAGACATGCGTATATAAAAGAGTGGAATTAAGGTGTGTGTGAGTGTGTGTGTGTGTGTGTGTGTATGTGTGTGTGTGTGTGTGTGTGTGTGTGTGTGTCTATGTGTGTGTGTGTGTGTGTGTGTGTGTGTGTGTGTGTGTATGTGTGGGACAGAAATAATGTCGGGGACAGAAATTGTTATTAGCCTGCTGGCAGATGACACAACCTTAGTTTTGAAAAATGAACATCAAGTCCCAATAAGCGTTGAAAAAATTAAAACATTCTCCAAGGCTTCAGGATTGTCATTAAACTTAAAGAAATGCAAACTTCTTGCGCTGCATGACTCACCACTAAAGGAAATCAGCAATGTTCCTATCAAATCAGAAATAAAATACTTGAGCATTTTCCTATCTAAGGACCAAAAGTTAAATCAGTCCAGGAACATTGAATCTAAACTGAATCAAAGTAAAGGTAAATTGAATATATGGCTCCAAAGAGATTTATCAATATTAGGCCGGATATATTTGACTAAAATGGAATGTTTATCCAGATGTATATACCCAGTGTATTCCAATGCTGCTCCAAATCAACTCATAAAATCTATTAACCAAATAAATTTCAACTTTATCTGGAGGAACAGACCACACCATCTAAAAAAATCACGTATGGGGAAAAGAAACAAGTGACGGAGGGCTGATGGAGGGCTGAAAGTGATAGAGTTGGACTGCCTGAATGGGACATTGAAGGTGAACTGGTTGAAATCCTGGATCAAACATCATCATTCTTTCTGGTATTGTACTCCAAACTACTTATTCAACATAGTCGGCAGCCTAAGTCTTCTACTTATCTCTGACTTGGATATCAACAAGATTTCTGTCCAATTTTCAGAGTTCCATAAACAAATACTATTATACTGGAAAATGATATATGTACACAATTTCTCAACACACAGTACAATAATTTGGAACAATAGATATGTACTGCGTGGCAACAAACCTCTGTTTTACAAGGAATGCTTTGAGAAAGGTATATGGTCAATAATTGACTTGATGGATGACAATGGCAGTCCTCTAGACTATGAACAGTTCTGTACTACACACAGATTTAAGCCTCCCATATTAGAGTTGATAAAGTTATGAAACGCACTGCCTCGACAATTTGTATTCCTGACCAAAAATATAATGACGCACCGAACCGTACAACTACAGTTACCCCGACTATCACTCCAGGGAATCTCAATTCTGGACAGAAAGTGCAGCAACTCCTTTATTAGGACATGTTTCACAGGAAACTTATTCCCTGGACGTCAAAACAAAAATAATATTTGAAATAAATTTGATAAGGAATCGATTGCCACGCTGCGAACTATGTATCTGACTCTACCCATACCCCCCAAGGCAAAAAGAGACCCACTTCTAAATTATGAATGACATCTACCCATCTCAGGAATTATTGAGGGTACGCTTTACTTTTGAAGATAATATTTGTACATTTTGTGAAGACAACATTGAAACCACTGACCATATATTTTTTCTCATTCTCATTCCATCGTCACCAGTTTCCCTCTCAAAAGATGATATCACATTTGGTTTACTTTTAAGCAACATAACAGATGAACTCTGTGTCAATGTTCTTTTAGGCCTGGCCGAATTCTTCATTCACAAAAACAGAATGCAAAAATGCTCCCCAAATTTTAATTTCTTCATAAACGATTTTGAATTATAAAAAAAAAATCCTTAAAACGTATGGAAAAATCCAAAAACTAAAAAATATACAGTTACCCATGTCTGAGATTCCTTTTTTTTGGAAAAAAAAAACAACTTAATTACATGTTATATTCCCCTTGCAATTTTTTTTTCGTTTTAATTTTTTATTTGTCTATCTATTGATTTAATTATTTCCTTTTAATTTTTTTTTTTTCTAGCACTGTAAATTTCTCACAAACCGTTAACACTATTAACTTCTGATTCCATACAGAACAAATGTCCTTCTGTCCGTTGCTTCCTCATCCCTGGTTGTTTCATTGACATTCAGTTCTACCTTGCCATGTTTATTTGTACATTTGTATATTTGTGTGTACTATTAATGTTCAATTAAAAACAGTTTGATGTCTGAGATTCCTTGTGAACGGCCAACTTTATTACATGTTATATTCCCCTTACAATTTTTTTTTTTAGTTTTTAATTTTATTTTTCTATCTATTTATTTAATTATTTCCTTTTAATTTTCTGTTTTTGTCTAGCATTAAAAAATTCTCGCAAACCGTTAACACTATTAACTTCTGATTACATACAGAACGAATGCCCTTATGTCTCCCGTCACCCCCCCCCCGTCCCCCCCGCTTTTTCCGTACAGTGGCAGACACTGAGATCAAAAGCAAATGGGTGTCATTGTAATGCAGTAACAGGGTGATAACAGCCGTGTTAGAAGTGTGTAGGGGCTTATAGGAGAGCAGAAGCACGTCACGCTATTCGCCTGAGTTCAGAGGATCGGGAGTACCAGGGCCCATAGCGGAGGAGCAGAGGAGTTGAGAAGCGGAGGAGCGGAGGAGCGGAGTTATGTTTCTCTTCTCAAAGGCGGGGAAGCTTGGGGGCAGCAGGACCCCTTAGACCGGCCAATGTGAGCCTTCTCCGGACATAGATCACCCGGACTCATGACTGGAGCTCCCGTACCTCTGGGCACACACATATGTGAATGAGTGGATGAGCTAATGTTTGTTTTGTTGTGGATACGTTTCGGCCAATGCTATTAGCACAGCTATGATGAGTTCAGTGTGTGTGTGTGTGTGTGTGTGTGTGTGTGTGTGTGTGTGTGTGTGTGTGTGTCTGTGTGTGTGTGTGTGTCTGTGTGTGTGTGTGTGTGTGTGTGTGTGTGTGTGTGCGTGTTTATGTGTGTGTGAGAGTTTGTTTTGGTGGGTGGGGGGGGGTTCCCGCAGACTGGGAGTACCAGGGCCTTAAGCGGATGAGGTGAGGAGCGGAGGAGGGCAGAAGCCCGGACCGTGATTCGCTTATGTCCAGCGGTTCGGGAGTTCCAAAGCGGAGGAGCGGAGGACAGGAAAAGCCCTGTCCGCAATTCACCTGAGTCTGGCGTATCGGTAGTACCTGGTTCCGCAGCGGAGGAGCGGAGGAGCTGAGAAGCGGAGGAGCGGAGGAGCGGAGGAGCGGAGGAGATGTTTCTCTTCTCAGAGGCGGCGAGGGGGGGGGGAGCAGGACCCCTTACCCTTATCCCCCGGACGTTTGAGTGGAGCTCCCGGACCTCCGGGCACACACATGCGAATGACTGGATGACAGGGAGTTCCAGGGCCTGGAGCGGATGAGCAGAGGAGAGGCGGAGGGCAAAAGCCCGGCCGGGTTCGGGAGTTCCAGGGTCCAAAGCGGGGGAGGGAAAAAAAGGAGGAGGGGAGGAGAGCAGAAGACTGGCCTGGAATTCACCGAAGTCCCGCAGATCGGGAGTTCCAGGGCCCGGAGCGGAAGAGCGGAGGAGCGGAGGAGCGGAGGATCGAAGGAGCAGAGGAGCGGAGTAGCGGAGGAGCGGAAGAGAGCGGAAGCCCAGCCGACAATTCGCCTGAGTCCCGCGGAAGGGGATTACCAGGCCCTGGAGCCTGAATCGCTTATGTCCTGCGGTTCAGTAGTACCAGGGCCCGGAGCGGAGGAGCGGAGGAGCGGAGGAGCGGAGGAGCGGATGAGCGGATGAGCTGAGGAGAGCGGAAGCCCGGCCGACAATTCGCCTGACTCCCGCGGAGAGGGAGTACCAGGGCCATAAGCGTGATTTAATGATGTTCAGCAATTCAGGAGTACCAGGGCCTGGTGCGGAGGAGCGGAGGGGCGGATGAGTGGAGGAGCGGAGGAGCGGAGGAGAGCGGAAACCCGGCCCACATTTCGCCTGAGTCCCGCGGATTGGGAGTACCAGGGCCTGGAGCCTGATTCACTTATGGCAAGCAGTTCAGGAGTACCAGGGCCCAGAGCGGAGGAGCGGAGGAGCGGAGGAGCGGATGAGCGGAGGAGCGAAGGTGAGCGGAAGCCCGGCCGAATATTCACCTAAGTCCCGCGGAGAGGGAGTACCAAGGCCTGGAGCCTGATTCGCTTATGTCTAGCAGTTCAGGAGTACCAGGGCCCGGAGCGGAGGAGCGGAGGAGCGGATGAGAGGAGAAGCGGAGGAGAGCGGAAGCCCGGCCAACAATTCGCCGAAGTCCCGCGGAGAGGGAGTACCAGGGCCTGGAGCCTGATTCGGTTATGTCCAGCAGTTCAGGAGTACCAGGGCCGGAACGGAGGAGCGGAGGAGCGGAGGAGCGGAGGAGCGGAGGACCGGAGGACCGGAGGAGAGCTGAATCCGGCCAAATTTTCGCCTGAGTCCCGCGCAAAGGGAGTACCAGGGCCAGAAGCTTGATTTAATGATGTCCAGCAGTTCAGGAGTACCAGGGCCGGAACGGAGGAGCGGAGGAGCGGAGGAGCGGAGGACCGGAGGACCGGAGGACCGGAGGACCGGAGGAGAGCTGAATCCGGCCGACAATTCGCCTGAGTCCCGCGGAAAGGGAGTACCAGGGCCAGAAGCGTGATTTAATGATGTCCAGCAGTTCAGGAGTAACAGGGCCGGAGCGGAGGAGAGGGGAAGCCCGGCCGACAATTCGCCTGAGTCCAGCGGAAAGGGAGTACCAGGACCTGGAATCTGATTCGCTCATGTCTAGCAGTTCAGGAGTACCAGGGCCCGGAGCGGAGGAACGGAGGAGCGGAGGAGCGGAGGAGCGGATGAGCGGATGAGCTGAGGAGAGCGGAAGCCCGGCCGGCAATTCACCTGAGTCCCGCGGAGAAGGAGTACCAGGGCCTGAAGCGTCATTTAATGATGTTCAGCAATTCAGGAGTACCAGGATAAGGTGCGGAGGAGCGGAGGAGCGGAGGGGCGGATGAGTGGATGAGCGGACGAGCGGAGGAGAGAGGAAGCCCGGCCCACATTTCGCCTAACTCCTGCGGAGAGGGAGTACCAGGGCCTAGAGCCTGATTCGCATATGTCCAGCAGTTCAGGAGTACCAGGGCCGGAGCGGAGGAGCGGAGGAGCGGAGGAGAGCGGAAGCCCGGCGGAATATTTGCCTAAGTCCCGCGGAGAGGGAGTACCAGGGCCAGGAGCCTGATTCGCTTATGTCTAGCAGTTCAGGAGTACCAGGGCCCGGAGCGGAGGAGCGGAGGAGCGGATGAGAGGAGAAGCGGTGGAGAGCGGAAGGCCGGCCAACAATTCGCCTAAGTCCCGTGGATTGGTAGTACCAGGGCCCGGAGCGGGGCAGCGGAGGAGCAGATGAGCAGAAGAGCGGAGGAGCGGAGGATCGGAGGAGCGGAAGAGCGGAGGAGCGGATGAGCGGAGGAGCGGAGGTGAGCGGAAGCCCGTCCGACAATTCGCCTGAGTCCCGCGGAGAGGGAGTACCAGGGCCAGAAGCGTCATTTAATGATATTCAGCAATTCAGGAGTACCAGGGCAAGGTGCGGAGGAGCGGAAGAGCGGAGGGGCGGATGAGTGGATGAGCGGACGAGCGGAGGAGAGAGGAAGCCCGGCCCACATTTCGCCTAAGACCCGCGGAGAGGGAGTACCAGGGCCTGGAGCCTGATTCGCATATGTCCAGCAGTTCAGGAGTACCAGGGCCGGAGCGGAGGAGCGGAGGAGCGGAGGTGAGCGGAAGCCCGGCCGAATATTTGCCGAAGTCCCGTGGAAAGGGAGTACCAGGGCCTGGAGCCTGATTCGCTTATGTCTAGCAGTTCAGGAGTACCAGGGCCCTGAGCGGAGGAGTGGAGGAGCGGAGGAGCGGATGAGCGGAGGAACGGAGGTGAGCGGTTGCACGGCCGAATATTTGCCGAAGTCCCGCGGAAAGGGCGTACCAGGGCCTGGAGCCTGATTCGCTTATGTCTAGCAGTTCAGGAGTACCAGGGCCCGGAGCGGAGGAGCGGAGGAGCGGATGAGAGGAGAAGCGGAGGAGAGCGGAAGCCCGGCCGACAATTCGCCTAAGCCCCGCGGAGAGGGAGTACCAGGGCCTGGAGCCTGATTCGCTTATGTCCAGCAGTTCAGGAGTACCAGGGCCGGAACGGAGGAGCGGAGGAGCGGAGGAGCGGAGGAGAGGAGTACCGGAGGACCGGAGGACCGGAGGACCGGAAGACCGGAGGAGAGCTGAATCCGGCCGACAATTCGCCTGAGTCCCGCGGAAAGGGAGTACCAGGGCCAGAAGCGTGATTTAATGATGTCCAGCAGTTCAGGAGTACCAGGGCCGGAGCGGAGGAGAGGGGAAGCCCGGCCGACAATTCGCCTGAGTCCAGCGGAAAGGGAGTACCAGGGCCTGGAGCCTGATTCGCTTGTGTCTAGCAGTTCAGGAGTACCAGGGCCCGGAGCGGAGGAGCAGAGGAGCGGATGAGCAGAAGAACGTTTAAGCTGTGGAGCGGAGGAGCGGAGGAGTGGATGAGAGGAGAAGCGGAGGAGAGCGGAAGCCCGGCCGACAATTCGCCTGAGTCCAGCGGAAAGGGAGTACCAGGGCCTGGACCCGGATTCGCATATGTCTAGCAGTTCAGGAGTACCAGGGCCCGGAGCGGAGGAGCGGAGGAGCGGATGAGAGGAGAAGCGGTGGAGAGCGGAAGCCCGGCCGACAATTCGCCTAAGTCCCGCGGATTGGTAGTACAAGGGCCCGGAGCGGGGCAGCGGAGGAGCAGATGAGCAGAAGAACGGAGGAGCGGAGGATCGGAGGAGCGGAAGAGCGGAGGAGCGGAGGAGCGGAGGAGCAGATGAGCGGAGGAGCGGAGGTGAGCGGAAGCCCGGCCGACAATTCGCCTGAGTCCCGCGGAGAGGGAGTACCAGGGCCAGAAGCGTCATTTAATGATGTTCAGCAATTCAGGAGTACCAGGGCAAGGTGCGGAGGAGCGGAAGAGCGGAGGGGCGGATGAGAGGATGAGCGGACGAGCGGAGGAGACAGGAAGCCCGGCCCACATTTCGCCTAAGTCCCGCGGAGAGGGAGTACCAGGGCCTGGAGCCTGATTCGCATATGTCCAGCAGTTCAGGAGTACCAGGGCCGGAGCGGAGGAGCGGAGGAGCGGGGGTGAGCGGAAGCCCGGCCGAATATTTGCCGAAGTCTCGTGGAAAGGGAGTACCAGGGCCTTGAGCCTGATTCGCTTATGTCTAGCAGTTCAGGAGTACTAGGGCCCGAAGCGGAGGAGCGGAGGAGCGGATGAGAGGAGAAGCGGTGGAGAGCGGAAGCCCGGCCCACATTTCGCCTGAGTCCCGCGGATTGGGAGTACCAGGGCCTGGAGCCTGGTTCGCTTATGGCAAGCAGTTCGGGAGTACCAGGGCCCAGAGCGGAGGAGCGGGGGAGCGGAGGAGCGAAGGAGCGCAGGAGCGCAGGAGCGGAGGTGAGCGGAAGCCCGGCCGAATATTCGCCGAAGTCCCGCGGATTGGGAGTACCAGGGCCTGGAGCCTGATTCGCTTATGGCAAGCAATTCAGGAGTACCAGGGCCCTGGGCGGAGGAGTGGAGGAGCGGAGGAGCGGATGAGCGGAGGAACGGAGGTGAGCGGTTGCCCGGCCGAATATTCGCCTAAGTCCCGCGGAAAGGGAGTACCAGGACCTGGAGCCTGATTCGCTTATGTGTAGCAGTTCAGGAGTACCAGGGCCCGGAGCGGAGGAGCGGTGGACAGGATGAGCAGAAGAACGTTTAAGCAGTGGAGCGGAGGAGCGGAGGTGAGCGGAAGACCGGCCGACAATTCGCCTAAGTCCCGCGGAGAGGGAGTACCAGGGCCAGGAACGTGATTCGCTTATGTCTAGCAGTTCAGGAGTACCAGGGCCCGGAGCGGAGGTGCGGAGGAGTGGATGAGAGGAGAAGCGGAGGAGAGCGGAAGCCCGGCACGACAATTCGCCTGAGTCCAGCGGAAAGGGAGTACCAGGGCCTGGAGCCTGATTCGCTCATGTCTAGCAGTTCAGGAGTACCAGGGCCCGGAGCGGAGGAGCGGAGGAGCGGAGGAGCGGATGAGCGGATGAGCTGAGGAGAGCGGAAGCCCGGCCGGCAATTCACCTGAGTCCCGCGGAGAGGGAGTACCAGGGCCAGAAGCGTGATTTAATGATGTTCAGCAATTCAGGAGTACCAGGGCAAGGTGCGGAGGAGCGGAGGAGCGGAGGGGCGGATGAGTGGAGGATTGGAGGAGCGGAGGAGAGCGGAAACCCGGCCCACATTTCGCCTAAGTCCTGCGGAGAGGGAGTACCAGGGCCGGGAGCCTGATTCGCATATTGTCCAGCAGTTCAGGAGTACCAGGGCCGGAGCGGATGAGCGGAGGAACGGAGGTGAGCGGTTGCCCGGCCGAATATTCGCCTAAGTCCCGCGGAGAGGGAGTACCACGGCCTGGAGCCTGATTCGCTTATGGCAAGCAGTTCAGGAGTACCAGGGCCCAGAGCGGAGGAGCGGAGGAGCGGAGGAGCGGAGGAGCGCAGGAGCGGAGGTGAGCGGAAGCCCGGCCGAATATTTGCCGAAGTCCCGTGGAAAGGGAATACCAGGGCCTGGAGCTTGATTCGCTTATGTCTAGCAGTTCAGGAGTACCAGGGCCCGGAGCGGAGGAGCGGAGGAGCGGAGGAGCGGAAGTGAGCGGAAGCCCGTCCGAATATTCGCCCAAGTCCCGCAGAAAGGGAGTACCAGGGCCTGGAGCCTGATTCGCTTATGTCTAGCAGTTCAGGATTACCAGGGCCGGTACCGGAGGTGCGAAGGAGCGGATGAGAGGAGAAGCTGAGGAGAGCTGAAGCCCGGCCGACAATTCGCCTAAGTCCCGCGGAGAGGGAAACCAGGGCCTGGAGCCTGATTCGCTTATGTCTAGCAGTTCAGGAGTACAAGGGCCCGGATCGGAGGATCGGAGGAGCGGATGAGCAGAAGAACGTTTAAGCGGTGGAGCGGAGGAGCGGATGAGCGGAGGAGAGCGGAATCCGGCCGACAATTCGCCTGAGTCCCGCGGAAAGCGAGTACCAGGGCCAGAAGCGTGATTTAATGATGTCCAGCAGCTCAGGAGTACCAGGGCCAGGTGCGGAGGAGCGGAGAAGCGGAGGAGCGGAGGAGAGCGGAAGCCCGGCCCACATTTCGCCTGAGTCCCGCGGATTGGGAGTACCAGGACCTGGAGCCTGATTCGCTTATGGCAAACAGTTCAGGAGTACCAGGGCCGAGAGCGGAGGAGGGGAGGAGCGGAGGAGCGGAGGAGCGGAGGAGCGCAGGAGCGCAGGAGCGCAGGAGCGGAGGTGAGCGGAAGCCCGGCCGAATATTCGCCGAAGTCCCGTGGAAAGGGAGTACCAGGACCTGGAATCTGATTCGCTTATGTCTAGCAGTTCAGGAGTTCCAGGGCCCGAAGCGGAGGAGCGGAGGAGCGGATGAGAGGAGAAGCGGTGGAGAGCGGAAGTCCGGCCGACAATTCGCCTAAGTCCCGCGGATTGGTAGTACCAGGGCCCGGAGCGGGGCAGCGGAGGAGCAGATGAGCAGAAGAGCGGAGGAGCGGAGGAGCGGAGGAGCGGAGGAGTGGATGAGCGGAGGAGCGGAGGTGAGTGGAAGCCCGGTCGACATTTCGCCTAAGTCCCGCGGAGAGGGAGTACCAGGGCCAGTATCGTGTTTCGCTTATGTCTAGCAGTTCAGGAGTACCAGGGCCTGGAGCGGAGGTGCGGAGGAGTGGATGAGAGCAGAAGCGGAGGAGAGCGGAAGCCCGGCCGACAATTCGCCTGAGTCCAGCGGAAAGGGAGTACCAGGGCCTGGAGCCTGATTCGCTTATGTCGAGCAGTTCAGGAGTACCAGGGCCGGGAGCGGAGGAGCGGAGGAGCGGATGAGCAGAAGAACGTTTAAGCGGTGGAGCGGAGGAGAGGATGAGCGGAGGAGAGCGGAATCCGGCCGACAATTCGCCTGAGTCCCGCTGAAAGGGAGTACCATGACCTGGAGCCTGAATCTCATGTCCTGTGGTTCCGGAGTACCAGGGCCCGGAGCGGAGGAGCGGATGAGCGGAGGAGCGGAGGTGAGCGGAAGCCCGGCCGAATATTTGCCTAAGTCCCGCAGAAAGGGAGTACCAGGGCCTGGAGCCTGATTCGCTTATGTCTAGCAGTTCAGGAGTACCAGGGCCCGGAGCGGAGGAGCGGAGGAGCGGAGGAGCGGATGAGAGGAGAAGTGGAGGAGAGCGGAAGCCCGGCCAACAATTCGCCTAAGTCCCGCGGAGAGGGAGTACCAAGGCCTGGAGCCTGATTCGCTTATGTCTAGCAGTTCAGGAGTACCAGGGCCGGAGCGGAGGAGCGGAGGAGCCGAGGAGCGGAGGAGAGTGGAAGCCCGGCCGGCAATTCGCCTGTGTCTCGCGGAGAGGGAGTACCAGGTTCTTGAGCCTGAATCGCCTATGTCCAGCAGTTCACGAGTACCAGGGCCAGGAGCGGAGGAGCGGAGGAGCGGAGAAGCGGAGGAGAGCGGAAGCCCGTCCGACAATTCGCCTGAGTCCCGCGGAAGGGGAGTACAAGGGTCTGGAGCCTGAATCGCTTATGTCCAGCAGTTCAGGAGTACCAGGGCCAGGAGCGGAGGACCGGAGGACCGGAGTACCGGAGGAGCGGAGGAGCGAGGGAGTGGAGAAGCGGAGGAGCGGAGGAGAGGAGGAGCGGAAGAGCGGAGGAGCGGAGGAGCGGAGGAGCGGAGGAGCGGAGGAGAGGGGAAGCACGCTCCATATTTCGCCAGAGTCCCGCGGATAGGGAGTAACAGGGCCAAGAGCCTGATTCGCTTATGTCCAGCAGTTCTGGAGTACTAAGGCCCGGAGCGGAGCAGCGGCGGAGCGGATGAGTGGAAGAACGGAGGAGCGGTGGAGCGGAGGAGCGGAGGAACGGAGGAGCGGAGGAGCGGAGGAGCAGAGTTATGTTTCTCTTCTCAAAGGCGGGGAAGCTTTGGGGCAGCAGGACCCCTTAGACTGGCCAATATGAGCCTTCTATGGACATAGCTCCCCCGGACGTATGACCGGTGCTCCCGGACCTCTTGGTACATACATGTGAATGAGTGGATGAGCTAATGTTTGTTTGGTTGTGGATGCTTTTCGGCTAACGCTATTAGCACAGCTATGAAGACTTAAGGTGTGTGTGTGTCTGTGTGTGTGTGTGAGTGTCTTTGTGTGTTTGTGTGAGTGATGTTGTTTTGGTGGGGGGGGGGGTCGCGGACAGGGAGTACCAGTGCCAAGAGCGGATGAGCTGAGGAGCGGAGGAGGGCAGAAGCCCGGCCCGTGATTCGCTTATGTCAAGCGGTTCGGGAATTCCAGGGCCCAAAGCGGAGGAGCGGTGGAGCTGAGCTGTGTGTGTGTCTTTGTGTGTTTATGTGTGTGTGTCAGTTTGTTCTTGTGTGTGTATGTGTGAGAGTTTATTTAGGTGGAGGGGGGGAGTACCAGGGCCCATAGCGGAAGAGCGGTGGAGCTGAGAAGCGGAGGAGCGGAGTAGCGGAAGTATTGTTTCTCCACTCAGAGACGGGGAAGCTTAGAACCCCAGAATTCCAGGGCCCAAAGCGGAAAAGCGGAGGAGCGGAGAAGCGGAGGAGTGGAGGAGAGCAGAAGCACCTCTCGCAATTCTCCTGAGTTTGCAGGATCGGGAGTACCAGGGCCAATAGCGGAGGAGCGGAGGTGTTGAGAAGCGGAGGAGTGGAGGAGCGATATTATATTTCTCTTCTCAAAGGCGGGGAAGCTTGGGGGCACCAGGACCCCTTAGACCGGCAAATGTGAGCCTTCTCCGGACATAGATGCCCCGGACGTATGACCGGAGATCCAGGACCTCTGGGCACATACATTTGAATGAGTGGATGAGCTAATGTTTGTTTGGTTGTGGATGCGTTTCGGCTAATGCTATTAGCACAGCTATGATGACTTAAGGTGTGTGTGTGTGTGTGGGTGTTTGTGTGTTTGTGTGTTTTTGTGTTCTTGTGTGTGTGTGTGTGTTTGTGTGTGTGTGTGTGTGTGTGTGTGTGTTTGTGTGTGCGTTTGTGTATATGTGTGTGACAGTTTGTTTAGGTGGGGGGGGGGTGCGGACAGGGGGTAGCTGGGCCTGGAGTGGATGAGATGTGGAGCGGATGGAGCATGTCCCGTAATTCTCCTGAGTTCGGCGGATCGGGAGTACCAGGGCCCATAGCGGAGGAGCGGTGGAGCGGAGAAGCGGACCATTGGGCACACACATGTGAATGAGTGGATGAGCTAATGTTTGTTTGGTTGTGGATTTATTTCGGCTAAAGCTATTAGCACAGCTATGATTACTTAATGTGTGTATATGTGTCAGTGTGTGTGTGTGTGTAAGTGTCTTTGTGTATGTGTGTGATAGTTTGTTTTGGTGGGGGGGGGGGGGGTCACGGACAAGGAGTACCAGGGCACACACATGTGAATGAGTGGATGAGCTAATGTTTGTTTGGTTGTGGATGCGTTTCGGCTAAAGCTATTAGCACAGCTATGAAGACTTAAGGTGTGTGTATGAGTGTATATGTGTGTCTGTGTTTGTGTGTGTGAGAGGCTCTTTTGGTGTGGGGGGGGGGGGTCGCGGACAGGGAGTACCATAGGGCACACACATGTGAATGAGTGGATGAGCTAATGTTTGTTTGGTTGTGGATGCGTTTCGGCTAATGCTATTAGCACAGCTATGATGAGTTAAGGTGTGTGTGTATGTGTGTGTGTGTGTGTGTGTTTGTGTGTTTTTGTGTGTGTGTGAGTGATTTTGTGTGAGAGTTTGTTTAGGTGGGGGGGGGGGGGGCGGACACGGAGTACCAGGGCACACACATGTGAATGAGTGGATGAGCTAATGTTTGTTTGGTTGTGGATGCGTTTCGGCTAAAGCTATTAGCACAGCTATGAAGACTTAAGGTATGTGTATGTGATTATGTGTGTGTCTGTGTGTGTGTGAGTGTCTTTGTGTGTGTGTGTGTGTGTGAGAGGCTCTTTTGGTGGGGGGGGGGGTCGTGGACAGGGAGTACCATTGGGCACACACATGTGAATGAGTGGTTTAGCTAATGTTTGTTTGGTTGTGAATGCGTTTCGGCTAATGCTATTAGCACAGCTATGAGTTAAGGTGTGTGTGTATGTGTGTGTGTGTGTGTTTGTGTGTTTTTGTGTGTGTGTGAGGGATTTTGTGTGAGATTTTGTTTAGGTGGGGGGGGGGGGGGGGGGGAGTACCAGGGCCCATCGCGGAGGAGCGGTGGAGCTGAGAAGCGGAGGAACAGAGGAGCGAAGGTAATGTTTCTTCTCTCAGAGGCGGGGAAGCTTGGGGGCAGAAGAACCCCTTAGACGGGCTAATGTGAGCATTCTCCGGACATAGATCCCCCGGTCGTATGATTGGAGCTGCCGGACCATTGGGCACACACATGTGAATGAGTGGATGAGCTAATGTTTGTTTGGTTGTGGATGCGTTTCGGCGAATGCTATTAGCACAGCTATGATGAGTTAAGGTGTGTGTGTGTGTGTGTGTGTGTGTGTGTGTGTGTGTGTTTGTTTGTTTTTGTGTCTGTGTGAGTGTGTTCGTGTGTGTATGTGTGAGAGTTTGTTTAGGTGGGGGGGGGTACCAGGGCCCATCGCGGAGGAGCGGAGGAGCGGAGGAGCGGAGGAGCGGTGGAGCGGAGAAGCGGAGGAATGGAGGAGCGGAGGTAATGTTTCTCTTCTCAAAGGCAGAGGATGGGAAGTTTGGGGGCAGTAGGACGCCGGTGCGAGCGATGCGTTTCAAGGCGTATTGCATGTGTGTATGGAGGGGGGGGGTCTACAGGACACCGCAGACCGGCAATGGTGCACCTTCTCCGGACATCGATCCCCGAAACGTCGGCGTAGAGCTCCCGGAGCAGCCGGCGTGTACATGTGAATGAATGGAGGAGCTAATGTGTGTGTGTGGGGTGGTGGTGGTGTGGGGGGGGGGCGTTTCGGCTAATGCTATCAGCACAGCTATGATTATCCCCAGAACGTTGAGAACGAGCTCCCGGAACTCCAGACATGCGTATAGAAAAGAGTGGAATTAAGGTGTGTGTGTGTGTGTGTGTGTGTGTGTGTGTGTGTGTGTGTGTGTGTGTGTCTATGTGTGTGTGTGTGTGTGTGTGTGTGTGTGTGTGTGTGTGTGTGTGTGTATGTGTGGGACAGAAATAATGTCGGGGACAGAAATTGTTATTAGCCTGCTGGCAGATGACACAACCTTAGTTTTGAAAAATGAACATCAAGTCCCAATAAGCGTTGAAAAAATTAAAACATTCTCCAAGGCTTCAGGATTGTCATTAAACTTAAGAAATGCAAACTTCTTGCACTGCATGACTCACCACTAAAGGAAATCAGCAATGTTCCTATCAAATCAGAAATAAAATACTTGAGCATTTTCCTATCTAAGGACCAAAAGTTAAATCAATCCAGGAAAATTGAATCTAAACTGAATCAAAGTAAAGCTAAATTGAATATATGACTCCAAAGAGATTTATCAATATTAGGCCCGATATATTTGACTAAAATGGAATGTTTATCCACATGTATATACCCAGTGTATTCCAATGCTGCTCCAAATCAACTCATAAAATCTATTAACCAAATAAATTTCAACTTTATCTGGAGGAACAGACCACACCATCTAAAAAAATCACATATGGGGAAAGAAACAAGTGAGGGAGGGCTGAAAGTGATAGAGTTGGACTGCCTGAATGGGACATTGAAGGTGAACTGGTTGAAATCCTGGATCAAACATCATCATTTTTTCTGGTATTGTACTCCAAACTACTTATTCAACAAAGTCGGTGGCCTAAGTCTTGTGCTTATCTCTGACTTGGATATCAACAAGATTCCTGTCCAATTTTCAGAGTTCCATAAACAAATACTATTATACTGGAAAATGATATATGTACACAATTTCTCACCACACAGTACAATAATTTGGAACAATAGATATGTACTGCGTGGCAACAAACCTCTGTTTTACAAGGAATGCTTTGAGAAAGGTATATGGTCAATAATTGACTTGATGGATGACAATGGCAGTCGTCTAGACTATGAACAGTTCTGTACTACACACAGATTTAAGCCTCCCATATTAGAGTTGATAAAGTTACGAAACGCACTGCCTCGACAATTTGTATTCCTGACCAAAAATATAATGACGCACCAAACCGTACAACCACAGTTACCCCGACTATCACTCCAGGGAATCTCAATTCTGGACAGAAAGTGCAGCAACTCCTTTATTAGGACATGTTTCACAGGAAACTTGTTCCCTGGACGTCAAAACAAAAATAATATTTGAAATAAATTTGATAAGGAATCGACTGCCACGCTGCAAACTATGTGTCTGACTCTACCCATACCCCCCAAGGCAAGAAGAGACCCACTTCTAAATTATGAATGACATCTACCCATCTAAGGAATTATTGCGGGTACGCTTTACTTTTGAAGATAATATTTGTACATTTTGTGAAGACAACATTGAAACCACTGACCATATATTTTTTCTCATTCTCATTCCATCGTCACCAGTTTCCCTCTCAAAAGATGATATCACATTTGGTTTACTTTTAAGCAACATAACAGATGAACTCTGTGTCAATGTTCTTTTAGGCCTGGCCAAGTTCTTCATTCACAAAAACAGAATGCAAAAATGCTCCCCAAATTTTAATTTCTTCATAAACGATTTTGAATTATAAAAAAAAATCCTTAAAACTTATGGAAAAATCCAAAAACTAAAAAATATACAGTTACCCATGTCTGAGATTCCTTTTTTTGGAAAAAAAGAAAAACAACTTAATTACATGTTATATTCCCCTTGCAATTTTTTTTTCGTTTTAATTTTTTATTTGTCTATCTATTGATTTAATTATTTCCTTTTAATTTCTTTTTTTGTGTAGCACTGTAAATTTCTCACAAACCGTTAACACTATTAACTTCTGATTCCATACAGAACAAATGTCCTTATGTCCGTTGCTTCCTCATCCCTGGTTGTTTCATTGACATTCAGTTCTACCTTGCCATGTTTATTTGTACATTTGTATAATTGTGTGTACAATTTATGTTCAATTAAAAACAGTTTGATGTCTGAGATTCCTTGTGAACGGCCAACTTAATTACATGTTATATTCCCCTTACAATTTTTTTTTTTAGTTTTTAATTTTATTTTTCTATCTATTTATTTAATTATTTCCTTTTAATTTTCTGTTTTTGTCTAGCATTAAAAATTTCTCGCAAACCCTTAACACTATTAACTTCTGATTACATACAGAACGAATGCCCTTATGCCCCCCCCCCCCCCGTCCCCCCGCTTTTTCCTTACGGTGGCAGACACTGAGATCAAAAGCAAATGGGTGTCATTGTAATGCAGTAACAGGGTGATAACAGCCGTGTTTGAAGTGTGTAGGGGCTTATAGGAGAGCAGAAGCACGTCACGCTATTCGCCTGAGTTCGGAGGATCGGGAGTACCAGGGCCCATAGCGGAGGAGCAGAGGAGTTGAGAAGCGGAGGAGCGGAGTTATGTTTCTCTTCTCAGAGGCGGGGAAGCTTGGGGGCAGCAGGACCCCTTAGACCGGCCAATGTGAGCCTTCTCCGGACATAGATCACCCGGACGTAAGACTGGAGCTCCCGTACCTCTGGGCACACACATATGTGAATGAGTGGATGAGCTAATGTTTGTTTTGTTGTGGATACGTTTCGGCCAATGCTATTAGCACAGCTATGATGAGTTCAGGTGTGTGTGTGTGTGTGTGTGTGTGTGTATGGGTGGGTGTGTGTGGGTGGGTGTGTGTCTGTGTGTGTGTGTGTGTGTGTGTGTGTGTGTGTGTGTGTGTGTGTGTGTGTGTGTGTGTGTGTGTGTGTGTGTGTGCGTGTGTTTATGTGTGTGTGAGAGTTTGTTTTGGTGGGTGGGTGGGGATGGGGGGGGTTCCCGCGGACTGGGAGTACCAGGGCCTCGAGCGGATGAGCTGAGGAGCGGAGGAGGGCAGATGCCCGGCCTTGATTCGCTTATGTCCAGCGGTTCGGGAGTTCCAGGGCCCAAAGCGGAGGAGCGGAGGACAGCAAAAGCCCTGTCCGCAATTCACCTGAGTCTGGCGGATCGGTAGTACCTGGTTCCGCAGCGGAGGAGCGGAGGAGCTGAGAAGCGGAGGAGCTGAGGAGATGTTTCTCTTCTCAGAGGCGGCGAGGGGGGGGGGGGGGGGAGCAGGACCCCTTACCCTTATCCCCCGGACGTTTGAGTGGAGCTCCCGGACCTCCGGGCACGCACATGCGAATGACTGGATGACAGGGAGTGCCAGGGCCTGGAGCGGATGAGCAGAGGAGAGGCGGAGGGCAGAAGCCCGGCCCAGTTCGGGAGTTCCAGGGTCCAAAGCGGGGGAGCGAAGAAGCGGAGGAGAGCAGAAGAGCAGAAGACCGGCCCGGAATTCACCGAAGTCCCGCAGATCGGGAGTTCCAGGGCCCGAGCGGAAGAGCGGAGGAGCGGAGGAGCGGAGCAAAGCGGAAGCCCGTCTTAACAACAAGGAAATTACAGATGAAGCTATAATTTCCACAGAAATCTTTAAATTCTATAGCCACCTATACACTTCGACATTATCAAAAAGCGATTGTGACTCCTTTCCAACAAATATTCATCAATATATCCCAAAAATAAACAACAACAAACAACATATGTTTGTTTTGTATATGTTTATATATAAACAACAAAAAATATACAGTTTGATGTCTGAGATTCCTTGTGAATCGCCAACTTAATTATATGTTGTATTCCCCTTGCAATCTTTTTTCGTTTTAATTTTTTATTTGTCTATCTATTGATTTAATTATTTCCTTTTAATTTCTTTTTTTGTCTAGCATTGTAAATTTCTCACAAACCGTTAACAATATTAACTTCTGATTACATACAGAACGAATGTCCTTATGTCCATTGTTTCCTCATGCCTGGTTGTTTCATTGACATTCAGTTCTACCTTGCCATGTTTATTTGTACATTTGTATATTTGTGTGTACTATTTATGTTCAATTAAAAAAAAAAAAAAAAAAAGAATGAGAGGCTGAGAAAATCTCCATGTCTCTCTCTCTCCCCCCCTTAATGCCCCCCCCCCCTCTTCCTCACGGCGGCCGACGCAATGTGATTCTCGCCGTTGTTGTGGAAGTAGGGTAAAGGATTCCCCGCGTCGGTGCGAGCGATGCGTTTCAAGGCGTATTGCATGTGTGTATGGAGGGGGGGGGGTCTACAGGATACCGCAGGCCGGCAATGGTGCACCTTCTGCGGACATCGATCACCGAAACGTCGGCGTGGAGCTCCCGGAGCAGCCGGCGTGTACATGTGAATGAATGGAGGAGCTAATGTGTGTGTGGTGGTGGTGGGGGAGGGGGGGGGGGCGTTTCGGCTTGACGGGAAAGAAACCAAATGTGTCACAAATGCAAAAGTTTGGTGCTGTGTGCTATGCATACAAGCACAACAAAAAGAAACTTGACTCAAGAGGTGAGAAGGGAGTTTTCATTGGATATGACAAAAATAGTCCAGCTTATTTTGTATATTATCCAAATAGTGAAAGAGTACTAAAACAGACTGCTAAAATTTGTGTCGAACCCATCTCCAGAGCAACAAACCCAGACAGAGATGAGCTCAGACCAGGATGAGGATGATAATGATGATGATGATGATGATGATGATGATGATGATGATGATGATGATGATGATGATGATGATGATGATGATGATGATGATTATGATCAGTTAGACATTTAAAGAGGCAAGGAGTTCCCTCAATGCTGACAAGTGGATGAAATCTATGGACGAAGAGATGGAGTCATTGAGAGAGAACAACACTTTTACCCTAACACAGCTACCCCAAGGCAAGTGTGCAGTGGGGGTGGGGGTGGGGGGTGGGGGGCGTATGCGCTAAAAAGAAATGAAGATGGCACAAACAAATATAAAGCTCGTTATGTTGCTAAGGGCTACAGTCAAAAGTATGGCACGGATTTCGAGGAAACATTTTCTCCAACAGCAAATATGACAAGTGTGAGGGTGTTTATGCAGAAATCAGTTCCGGAAAATTTGTTCTTACACCAAATGGATGTAAAGACAGCCTATCTTCATGCACCCATAGATTGTGAGCTCTGTGTAGAACAACCAGAAGGGTATGAAGTGACAAATAAAAAACAGAAGCTGGTGTGTAAACTTAAAAAGTCACTATACGTCCCTGAACAAGCCGGTCGTCATTGGGATCTGATGCTCCATTCTTACTTGATTGACAATGACTTTATTCAGAATGAAGCAGATCATTGTGTCTATGTCAAAGAAAACCAAAATGACAAGGTCATCATCATAATATGGGTAGATGATTTAATCATAGCTGCGAGTGATGAGGAAGTAATGAAAGAGGTGAAAATCATGCTTACAGCTAGATTTAAAATGAAGGACTTGGGCAAACTGATCGAAATCAATACCCAGAAAATATGTCAGTCAGAAGAGTGTGTTAAGATGTCACAAAGAAAATATGTGGAAAGGTAGCCCTACAGTATTGTCCAACACAAGAGATGCCGGCACATGTTATGACAAAGCCTGCATCACAGTTTAAGTTGTTGAATTTTTCAAAGTTGTTGTTTGTTGTTTGGGTCATGAGTATTTTATTTTGATGTAAATGGGCAAAGATACCAATAATATGAGAGCAAGTGGGGGCGTTGTTAACTGAGAAATATGCTCTCAATTATTTTACGTTTTATTTCCAAGGGCCAGTCTCAGCTTCCGGTCAACAGGATCCCGCAGACCGGCCAAGGTGCACCTTCTTCGGACACGGATCCCCGTGTCGTCGGCGTGAAGCTCCGGGAGCACCAGACATGCACATATGAATAAGCGAAGGAGTCAACTCCATAAGTCCTCCACTCACGGCCTCGGTGTCACTGAATCGAGCAATTTGGTTTTTAATGTTTAAAAATCGGCTTTACATTGAGGTGGAAAACACAGCGGTATCGTTAAAATACAGTAACAGGGTGATAACATCCATGTAAGAAGTGGAGGGGGATTTATTGCACTCACGGCCCTACTCGTTTATTCCTCTCATACACAGCAGCCAGATCACCTGCTGGAGCTCCAAGCGCTGTGCACAGTCGGATGCCGCCATCTAGCGGACATAAAATGTAAGGAAGCGGAGGGAGAAAGCCATCCGGTGTTCCCCGAGTAGCGGCGACGAACGAGTTTAGAGCCGTGGAGAAGGTTTGCTTCCCCCCCAACCTCTCTTTCTTACTTCTTCTTCTTCTTCTTCTTCCCCTTCTTCTTCTTCTTCTTCTTCTTCTTCTTCTTCTTCTTCTTCTTCTTTTGTCTTTTCCCGTCAGGTGTGGCCACAGCGAGTCAACTTTCTCCATCTAACCCTATTCTCCGTATCCTCCTCTCTCACACCAACTACCTTCATATCCTCTCTCACCACGTCCATAAATCCTCTCTTTGGTCTTCCTCGAGACCTCTTGCCTTGCAGCTCCAATTCCAGCGTCCGTCTACCAATATATTCTCTATCCCTCCTCTGTACATGACCGAACCATCTCAGTCTGGCTTCTCTGACCTTCTCTCCAAAACATCGAACATGTGCTGTTCGTCTGATAGACTCATTCCTGATCCTATCCATCCTGGTCACTCCCAAAGAGAACCTCAACATCCTCATATCTGCAACCTCTAGTTCTGCCTGCTGTCTTTCGCTCATTGTAACAGTTTCTAGTGCATATATCATCGCTGGGCTCACCACTGTCTTGTACACCTTTGTACACCTTGGTAATGGGCAACCCCGTATCTGACCGTGTGACACAGCCAAGCAGTGCAGACAATGTGAGATGATCAACTAGAACCAAAAAGAAGCCCAGTTACTTTAATGGTTATGTGACTAGTGCTATTGACGATGACCAAGTGTTCACTAACATTGACTACTGTTATAGACTGGCGTGTGGTGTCCCACAGACATTTAAAGAGGCAAGAAGTTCCCTCAATGCTGACAAGTGGATGAAATCTATGGACGAAGAGATGGAGTCATTGAGAGAGAACAACACTTTTACCCTAACACAGCTACCCCAAGGCAAGTGTGCAGTGGCGGGGGGGGGGGGCGTATGCGCTAAAAAGAAATGAAGATGGCACAAACAAATAAAAAGCTTGTTATGTTGCTAAGGGCTACAGTCAAAAGTATGGCACGGATTTTGAGGAAACATTTTCTCCAACAGCAAATATGACAAGTGTGAGGGTGTTAATGCAGAAATCAGTTCAGGAATATTTGTTACTACACCAAATGGATGTAAAGACAGCCTATCTTCATGCACCCATAGATTGTGAGCTCTGTGTAGAACAACCAGAAGGGTATGAAGTAACAAATACAAAACAGGAGCTGGTGCGTAAACTTGAAAAGTCACTATACGGCCTTAAACAGGCAGTTCGTAATTGGAATCTGACGCTCCATTCTTACTTGATTGACAATGACTTTATTCAGAATGAAGCAGATCATTGTGTCTATGTCAAAGAAAACCAAAATGACAAAGTCATCATCATAATATGGGTAGATGATTTAATCATAGCTGCAAGTAATGAGGAAGTAATGAAAGAGGTGAAAATCATGCTTACAGCTAGATTTAAAATGAAGGACTTGGGCAAACTGATCAAAATCAACACCCAGAAAATATGTCAGTCAGAAGAGTGTGTTAAGATGTCACAAAGAAAATATGTGGAAAGGTAGCCCTACAGTATTGTCCAACAGAAGAGATGCCGGCAGATGTTATGACAAAGCCTGCATCGCAGTTTAAGTTGTTGAATTTTTCAAATTTTTGTTTGTCGTTTGGGTCATGAGTATTTTATTTTGATGTAAATGGGCAAAGATACCAATAATATGAGAGCAAGTGGGGGCGTTGTTAACTGAGAAATATGCTCTCAATTATTTTCCGTTTTATTTCCAAGGGCCAGTCTCAACTTCCCAGTCAACAGGACCCCGCAGACCGGCCAAGGTGCACCTTCTTCGGACACGGATCCCCGTGACGTCGGCGTGAAGCTCCGGGAGCACCAGACATGCACTTATGAATAAGCGGAGGAGTCAACTCCATAAGTCCTCCACTCAGGGCCTCGGTGTCACTGAATCGAGCAATTTGGTTTTTAATGTTTAAAAATCGGCTTAACATTGAGGTGGAAAACACAGCGGTATCGTTAAAATACAGTAACAGGGTGATAACATCCATGTAAGAAGTGGAGGGGGATTTATTGCACTCACGGCCCCACTCGTTTATTCCTCTCATACACAGCGGCCAGATCACCTGCTGGAGCTCCAAGCGCTGTGCACAGTCGGATGCCGCCATCTAGCGGACATAAAATGTAAGGAAGCGGAGGGAGAAAGCCATCCGGTGATCCCCAAGTAGCGGCGACGAACGAGTTTAGAGCCGTGGAGAAGATTTGCTTTGGGTAGATGATTTAATTATTGCAGCAGAGTGTTGCATGGTTTTCAGGGAGGAGTTGAGAAAGGGTCTGGGTGGTCAGGGAGAGCTTCCAGATGATTGGACAACAACAGCTAGTGTGATCAGGGAGACAGGTAGAAGAGTACTTGGTGTGTCATCTGGAAGGAAAGTAGATAAGGAGACTTGGTGGTGGAATGAGGAAGTGCAGGAGTGTATACAGAGAAAATGGTTAGCGAAGAAGAAGTGGGATACTGAGAGGACTGATGAGAACAGACAGGAGTTCAGGGAGCTGCGGCGAAAGGTAAAGATAGAGGTAGCAAAGGCAAAACAAAGGGCTTATGATGACTTGTATGCTCGGTTGGATAGTAAGGAGGCTGAAAATGATCTATACAAGTTGGCGAAACAGAGAGATAAAGATGGAAAGGATGTACAGCAGGTCCGGGTGATAAAGGACAGAGAGGGAAATGTATTGACAGATGCTAGAAGAGTGACAGGAAGATGGAAAGAGTACTTTGAAGAGCTGATGAATGTGGAAAATGAAAGAGAGGCAAGGGTAGAAGAGGTGATTATTGTAGACCACAAAGTAGCAAAAATGAGTAAAAGTGAAGTGAGGAAGGCATTGAAGAGGATGAAGAGTGGAAAAGCAGTTGGTCCTGATGATATACCTGTGGAGGTGTGGAAGTGTCTAGGAGAGGCAGCGGTAGATTTTCTGACTAGATTATTCAACAGGATCTTAGAGAGTGAGAAGATGCCTGAAGAATGGAGACAAAGTGTGATGGTGCCTATTTTTAAGAATAAAGGGGATGTGCAGAATTGTGGCAACTACAGAGGGATAAAGTTGATGAGCCATACTATGAAGTTATGGGAAAGAGTAGTGGAAACTAGACTGAGAGCAGAAGTCAGCATTTGTGAACAGCAGTATGGCTTCATGCCTAGGAAGAGTACTACAGATGCAGTATTTGCGTTGAGAATGCTAATAGAAAAGTACAGAGAAGGCCAGAGGGAGCTGCATTGCGTTTTCGTAGACCTAGAAAAAGCATATGACAGGGTGCCAAGAGAGGAGCTCTGGTATTGTATGAGGAAGTCTGGAGTGGCAGAGAAGTATGTTAGACTGGTGCAGGACATGTATGCCAGCTGTGAGACACTGGTACGGTGTGCTGTAGGGGTAACCGAGAAGTTCAAGGTGGAGGTGGGACTCCATCAGGGATCAGCTCTGAGCCCCTTCTTGTTCGCAATGGTGATGGGTAGGCTGACAGATGAGGTTAGACAGGAATCCCCATGGACCATGATGTTTGCGGATGACATTGTGATCTGTAGTGAGAGCAGACAACAGGTAGAGGAAAATCTAGCGAGGTGGAGGTATGCTCTGGAAAGGAGAGGAATGAAAGTTAGTCACAGCAAGACAGAATATATGTGTGTGAACGAGAGGAACTCGGGTGGAGCGGTGAGGCTACAGGGAGTGGAGATCAAGAAGCTGGAGGATTTCAGGTACTTAGGGTCAACAGTCCAGAGCAACGGAGAGTGCGTAAAAGAGGGGAAGAGACGGGTCCAAGCAGGTTGGAATGGCTGGAGAAAAGTGTCAGGGGTACTATGTGATAGAAGACTATCGGCCAGAATAAAAGGAAAGGTGTACAAGACAGTGATGAGACCAGCGATGATGTATGGACTAGAAAGTGTTCCAATGACCAAAAGACAGCAGACAGAACTAGAGGTTGCAGAGATGAAGATGTTGAGGTTCTCTTTGGGAGTGACCAGGATGGATAGGATCAGGAATGAGTCTATCAGAGGGACGGCACATGTTTGATGTTTTGGAGAGAAGGTCAGAGAAGCCAGACTGAGATGGTTCGGTCATGTACAGAGAAGAGATAGTGAATATATTGGTAGACGGATGCTGGAAATGGAGCTGCCAGGCAATAGGTCTCGAGGAAGACCAAAGAGAAGATTTATGGACGTAGTGAGAGAGGATATGAAGGTAGCTGGTGTGAGAGAGGAAGATACAGAGAATAGGGTTAGATGGAGAAGGTTGACTCGCTGTGGCGACCCCTGATGGGAAAAGCCGAAAGAAGAAGAAGATTTAATTATTGCAGCAAGCAGCAATGATGCACTCAGCACATTTAAACAGAACATGAAATTCAAGTTCAACATGAAAGACCTGGGGAAACTATCATATTTTTTGGGCATACAATTTGAACAAAAGGGGGATGAAATCAAAATGAACCAGACAAAGTACATCCTAAAAATGCTAGAGAGATTTGGAATGTCAGAATGTAAAGCAAGATCTACTCCAAGTGAGCAAAAAATTAGAGGGCATCCCTGTAGCTGATGAAAATGAGCAAAGTGAACCTGTCGACCCCAAAGAATATCGTGAGATTGTAGGCAGTCTTATTTATGCCATGACTTGCACCAGACCTGATATCAGCTGGATAGTGAGCAAACTATCACAGAATCTGGCAATGCCAAAAGTAGAAAACTTAGTAGCTGCAAAACATGTCCTGAGGTATTTGAAGGGGACAGCTGATTATGAACTAAGTTTCAAGACAAATAAGGAGGATTTGAACCTGATAGCTTACAGTGATTCAGACTGGGCATCGTCTGTCGAAGACAGACGTAGCACTACAGGCTACTGTTTCAGTTTAACAAAACAAGGCCCAGCCATTGCATGGAAGTCAAGGAAACAGCCCACAGTGGCCCTGTGAACATGTGAGGCTGAATACATCGGCCGAGCCACCACCGCACAAGAAAACATGTACCTGTCTCAACTGTTAAACGGTATGGACAACAAAATGTACAGTTGCACAACAATCTACGGAGACAATCAGGGGGCCATCGCACTGAGTAAGAATCCTGTAAACAGACAAAGGTCAAAACACATTGATGTAAAATATCATATCATTCGTGAAGCACTCAGTGAGGGTTAAATAAATCTTATCTATTGTCCATCAGAGGACATGTTGGCAGACATCTCGACAAAACTCATGACAAAGGTAAAAATAGAAAAATTCAAAAAGGGGTTCTTTGGAAATTCAAATGTCCAAAGATTTTTTTTGGATGTTGAGATCAAGAGGGGGTGTTGAGATAGGTGATCTCATTAGTTTTATTTGAGTTTACATTCTAGTATACATATGTTGTATTTGTATCTACTCTCAGGAAATGCATGGCACTTTATGACAAGGTTTGGGACTTGTTTTAGTTTTTCGCGACTGTTCAGCTAACTTGACGTTAACTTCTACGTCAGTGTTTTTTTTTTGGTATAGCGGTGCTGGCGGGAATTTTTCCCTCACTCTGTACTGTACATGTCCCATGGCTAACCGATGTTGATTCCCGGAGCTGTGAAGAAGAAAATAAAAGACGATTCAAACAAGGCAAACTTGTGAATTCCTTCCGAAACATGGAAAACGAAGAAGCTGCGAACTTAAACGCAACAGTTTGGTTGTGGATGCGTTTCGGCTAATGCTATTAGCACAGCTATGATGAGTTAAGGTGTGTTTGTGTGTGTGTGTGTGTGTGTGTGTGTGTGCGTGTGTGTGAGTGTGAATTTGTTTAGGTGGGGGGGGGTTGCGGACAGGGAGTACCGGGGCCTCGAACGATAAGCTGAGGAGCGGAGGAGGGCAGAAGCCCGGCCCGTGATTCGCTTATGTCCAGCGGTTCGGGAATTCCAGGGCCCAAAGCGGAGGAGCCATGGAGCTGAATGTTTCTCCTCTCAGAGGCGGGGAAGTTTGGGGGCAAAAGAACCCCTTAGACTGGCTAATGTGAGCATACTCCGGACAAAGATCCCCCGGACGTATGATTGGAGCTCTCGGACCATTGGGCATACACATGTGAATGAGTGGATGAGCTAATGTTTGTTTGGTTGTGGATGCGTTTCGGCTAATGCTATTAGCACAGCTATGATGAGTTAAGGTGTGTGTGTATGTGTGTGTGTGTGTGTGTGTGTGTTTGTGTGTTTTTGTGTGTGTGTGAGTGTGTTTGTGTGTGTATGTGTGAGAGTTTGTTTAGGTGGGGGGGGGGGAGTACCAGGGCCCATAGAGGAGGAGCGGTGGAGCTGAAAAGCGGAGGAGCGGAGGTAATTTTTCTCCTCTCAGAGGCGGGGAAGCTTGGGGGCAGAAGAACCCCTTAGACCGGCCAATGTGAGCCTTCTCCGGACATAGATCACCCGGACGTATGACTGGAGCTCCCGTACCTCTAGGCACACACATATGTGAATGAGTGGATGAGCTAATGTTTGTTTTGTTGTGGATACGTTTTGGCCAATGCTATTAGCACAGCTATGACGAGTTAAGGTGTGTGTGTGTGTGTTTGTGTGTGTGTTTGTGTGTGTGTGTCTGTGTGTGTGTGTGTGTGTGTGTGTGTGTGTGCGTGTGTGTGTGTGTGCGTGTGTTTATCTGTGTGTGAGAGTTTGTTTTGGTGGGGGGGTTCCCGCGGACAGGGAGTACCAGGGCCTGGAGCGGATGAGGTGAGGAGCGGAGGAGGACAGAAGCCCGGACCGTGATTCACTTATGTCCAGCGGTTCGGGAGTTCCAGGGCCAAAAGCGGAGAAGCGGAGGACAGCAAAAGCCCTGTCCGCAATTCACCTGAGTCCGGCGGATCGGTAGTACCTGGTTCCGCAGCGGAGGAGCGGAGGAGCGGAGGAGCGGAGCAAAGCGGAAGCCCGTCTTAACAACAAGGAAATTACAGATGAGGCTATAATTTCCACAGAAATCTTTAAATTCTATAGCCACCTATACACTTCGACATTGTCAAAAAGCGATTGTGACTCCTTTCCAACAAATATTCCTCAATATATCCCAAAAATAAACAACAACAAACAATATATGTTTGTTTTGTATATGTTTATATATAAACAACAAAAAATATACAGTTTGATATCTGAGATTCCTTGTGAGTCGCCAACTTAATTACATGTTGTACTCCCCTTGCAATCTTTTTTTCGTTTTAATTTTTTATTAGTCTATCTATTGATTTAATTATTTCATTTTAATTTCTTTTTTTGTCTTGCATTGTAAATTTCTCACAAACCGTTAACAATATTAACTTCTGATTACATACAGAACGAATGTCCTTATGTCCTTTGCTTCCTCATGCCTGGTTGTTTCATTGACATTCAGTTCTACCTTGCCATGTTTATTTGTACATTTGTATAGTTGTGTGTACTATTTATGTTCAATTAAAAAAAAAAAAGAATGAGAGGCTGAGAAAATCTCCATGTCTCTCTCTCCCCCCCCTTAATGCCCCCCCCCCCCCCCCTTCCTCACGGCGGCCGACGCAACGCGATTCTCGCCGTTGTTGTGGAAGTAGGGAAAAGGATTCCCCGCGTCGGTGCGAGCGATGCGTTTCAAGGCGTATTGCATGTGTGTATGGAGGGGGGGGGTCTACAGGACACCGCAGACCGGCAATGGTGCACCTTCTGCCGACATCGATCACCGAAACGTCGGCGTGGAGCCCCCGGAGCAGCCGGCGTGTACATGTGAATGAATGGAGGAGCTAATGTGTGTGTGGGGTGGTGGTGGTGGTGGTGGTGGTGGTGGTGTGGGGGGGGGGGGGGGCGTTACGGCTAATGCTATCAGCACAGCTATGATTATTCCCAGAACGTTGAGAACGAGCTCCCGGAACTCCAGACATGCGTATATAAAAGAGTGGAATTAAGGTGTGTGTGAGTGTGTGTGTGTGTGTGTGTGTGTATGTGTGTGTGTGTGTGTGTGTGTGTGTGTGTGTGTGTGTGTGTGTGTGTGTGTGTGTGTGTGTGTGTGTGTGTGTGTGTGTATGTGTGGGACAGAAATAATGTCGGGGACAGAAATTGTTATTAGCCTGCTGGCAGATGACACAACCTTAGTTTTGAAAATTGAACATCAAGTCCCAATAAGCGTTGAAAAAATTAAAACATTCTCCAAGGCTTCAGGATTGTCATTAAACTTAAAGAAATGCAAACTTCTTGCGCTGCATGACTCACCACTAAAGGAAATCAGCAATGTTCCTATCAAATCAGAAATAAAATACTTGAGCATTTTCCTATCTAAGGACCAAAAGTTAAATCAGTCCAGGAACATTGAATCTAAACTGAATCAAAGTAAAGGTAAATTGAATATATGGCTCCAAAGAGATTTATCAATATTAGGCCGGATATATTTGACTAAAATGGAATGTTTATCCAGATGTATATACCCAGTGTATTCCAATGCTGCTCCAAATCAACTCATAAAATCTATTAACCAAATAAATTTCAACTTTATCTGGAGGAACAGACCATACCATCTAAAAAAATCACATATGGGGAAAGAAACAAGTGACGGAGGGCTGAAAGTGATAGAGTTGGACTGCCTGAATGGAACATTGAAGGTGAACTGGTTGAAATCCTGGATCAAACATCATCATTCTTTCTGGTATTGTACTCCAAACTACTTATTCAACATAATCGGCAGCCTAAGTCTTCTACTTATCTCTGACTTGGATATCAACAAGATTTCTGTCCAATTTTCAGAGTTCCATAAACAAATACTATTATACTGGAAAATGATATATGTACACAATTTCTCAACACACAGTACAATAATTTGGAACAATAGATATGTACTGCGTGGCAACAAACCTCTGTTTTACAAGGAATGCTTTGAGAAAGGTATATGGTCAATAATTGACTTGATGGATGACAATGGCAGTCCTCTAGACTATGAACAGTTCTGTACTACACACAGATTTAAGCCTCCCATATTAGAGTTGATAAAGTTATGAAACGCACTGCCTCGACAATTTGTATTCCTGACCAAAAATATAATGACGCACCGAACCGTACAACTACAGTTACCCCGACTATCACTCCAGGGAATCTCAATTCTGGACAGAAAGTGCAGCAACTCCTTTATTAGGACATGTTTCACAGGAAACTTATTCCCTGGACGTCAAAACAAAAATAATATTTGAAATAAATTTGATAAGGAATCGATTGCCACGCTGCGAACTATGTATCTGACTCTACCCATACCCCCCAAGGCAAAAAGAGACCCACTTCTAAATTATGAATGACATCTACCCATCTCAGGAATTATTGAGGGTACGCTTTACTTTTGAAGATAATATTTGTACATTTTGTGAAGACAACATTGAAACCACTGACCATATATTTTTTCTCATTCTCATTCCATCGTCACCAGTTTCCCTCTCAAAAGATGATATCACATTTGGTTTACTTTTAAGCAACATAACAGATGAACTCTGTGTCAATGTTCTTTTAGGCCTGGCCGAATTCTTCATTCACAAAAACAGAATGCAAAAATGCTCCCCAAATTTTAATTTCTTCATAAACGATTTTGAATTATAAAAAAAAATCCTTAAAACTTATGGAAAAATCCAAAAACTAAAAAATATACAGTTACCCATGTCTGAGATTCCTTTTTTTTGGAAAAAAAAAAAACAACTTAATTACATGTTATATTCCCCTTGCAATTTTTTTTTCGTTTTAATTTTTTATTTGTCTATCTATTGATTTAATTATTTCCTTTTAATTTCTTTTTTTGTCTAGCACTGTAAATTTCTCACAAACCGTTAACACTATTAACTTCTGATTCCATACAGAACAAATGTCCTTCTGTCCGTTGCTTCCTCATCCCTGGTTGTTTCATTGACATTCAGTTCTACCTTGCTATGTTTATTTGTACATTTGTATATTTGTGTGTACTATTAATGTTCAATTAAAAACAGTTTGATGTCTGAGATTCCTTGTGAACGGCCAACTTTATTACATGTTATATTCCCCTTACAATTTTTTTTTTAGTTTTTAATTTTATTTTTCTATCTATTTATTTAATTATTTCCTTTTAATTTTCTGTTTTTGTCTAGCATTAAAAAATTCTCGCAAACCGTTAACACTATTAACTTCTGATTACATACAGAACGAATGCCCTTATGTCTCCCGTCACCCCCCCCCCCCCCCCCCCCCGTCCCCCCCGCTTTTTCCGTACAGTGGCAGACACTGAGATCAAAAGCAAATGGGTGTCATTGTAATGCAGTAACAGGGTGATAACAGCCGTGTTAGAAGTGTGTAGGGGCTTATAGGAGAGCAGAAGCACGTCACGCTATTCGCCTGAGTTCAGAGGATCGGGAGTACCAGGGCCCATAGCGGAGGAGCAGAGGAGTTGAGAAGCGGAGGAGCGGAGGAGCGGAGTTATGTTTCTCTTCTCAAAGGCGGGGAAGCTTGGGGGCAGCAGGACCCCTTAGACCGGCCAATGTGAGCCTTCTCCGGACATAGATCACCCGGACTCATGACTGGAGCTCCCGTACCTCTGGGCACACACATATGTGAATGAGTGGATGAGCTAATGTTTGTTTTGTTGTGGATACGTTTCGGCCAATGCTATTAGCACAGCTATGATGAGTTCAGGTGTGTGTGTGTGTGTGTGTGTGTGTGTATGGGTGGGTGTGTGTGGGTGGGTGTGTGTCTGTGTGTGTGTGTGTGTCTGTGTGTGTGTGTGTGTGTGTGTGTGTGTGTGCGTGTGTTTATGTGTGTGTGAGAGTTTGTTTTGGTGGGTGGGGGGGGGTTCCCGCGGACTGGGAGTACCAGGGCCTTTAGCGGATGAGGTGAGGAGCGGAGGAGGGCAGAAGCCCGGACCGTGATTCGCTTATGTCCAGCGGTTCGGGAGTTCCAGGGCCCAAAGCGGAGGAGCGGAGGACAGGAAAAGCCCTGTCCGCAATTCACCTGAGTCTGGCGTATCGGTAGTACCTGGTTCCGCAGCGGAGGAGCGGAGGAGCTGAGAAGCGGAGGAGCGGAGGAGCGGAGGAGATGTTTCTCTTCTCAGAGGCGGCGAGGGGGGGGGGGGGAGCAGGACCCCTTACCCTTATCCCCCGGACGTTTGAGTGGAGCTCCCGGACCTCCGGGCACACACATGCGAATGACTGGATGACAGGGAGTTCCAGGGCCTGGAGCGGATGAGCAGAGGAGAGGCGGAGGGCAGAAGCCCGGCCCGGTTCGGGAGTTCCAGGGTCCAAAGCGGGGGAGGGAAAAAAAGGAGGAGGGGAGGAGAGCAGAAGACTGGCCTGGAATTCACCGAAGTCCCGCATATCGGGAGTTCCAGGGCCCGGAGCGGAAGACCGGAGGAGCGGAGGAGCGGAGGAGCGGAGGAGCAGAGGAGCGGAGGAGCGGAGGAGCGGAAGAGAGCGGAAGCCCAGCCGACAATTCGCCTGAGTCCCGCGGAAGGGGATTACCAGCCCCTGGAGCCTGAATCGCTTATGTCCTGCGGTTCCGGAGTACCAGGGCCCGGAGCGGAGGAGCGGAGGAGCGGAGGGGCGGATGAGTGGAGGAGCGGAGGAGCGGAGGAGAGCTGAAACCCGGCCCACATTTCGCCTGAGTCCCGCGGATTGGGAGTACCAGGGCCTGGAGCCTGATTCGCTTATGGCAAGCAGTTCAGGAGTACCAGGGCCCAGAGCGGAGGAGCGAAGGAGCGGAGGAGCGGATGAGCGGAGGAGCGAAGGTGAGCGGAAGCCCGGCCGAATATTCGCCTAAGTCCCGCGGAGAGGGAATACCAAGGCCTGGAGCCTGATTCGCTTATGTCTAGCAGTTCAGGAATACCAGGGCCCAGGGCGGAGGAGCGGAGGAGCGGATGAGAGGAGAAGCGGAGGAGAGCGGAAGCCCGGCCGACAATTCGCCTAAGTCCCGCGGAGAGGGAGTACCAGGACCTGGAGCCTGATTCGCTTATGTCCAGCAGTTCAGGAGTATCAGGGCCGGAACGGAGGAGCGGAGGAGCGGAGGAGCGGAGGAGCGGAGGAGAGCGGAAGCCCGGCCGAATATTTGCCTAAGTCCCGCGGAGAGGGAGTACCAGGGTCAAGAACGTGATTCGCTTATGTCTAGCAGTTCAGGATTACCAGGGCCTGGAGTGGAGGTGCGGAGGAGTGGATGAGAGGAGAAGCGGAGGAGAGCGGAAGCCTTGCCGACAATTCGCCTGAGTCCAGCGGAAAGGGAGTACCAGGGCCTGGAGCCTGATTCGCTTATGTCTGGCAGTTCAGGAGTACCAGGGCCCGGAGCGGAGGAGCGGTGGAGCGGATGAGCGGAGGAGAGCGGAATCCGGCCGACAATTCTCCTGAGTCCCGCGCAAAGGGAGTACCAAGGCCGAAGCGTGATTTAATGATGTCCAGCAGTTCAGGAGTACCAGGGCCCGGAGCGGAAGAGCGGAGGAGCGGAGGAGCGGAGGAGCGGAGGAGCGGAGGAGCAGAGGAGCGGAGGAGCGGAGGAGCGGAAGAGAGCGGAAGCCCAGCCGACAATTCGCCTGAGTCCCGCGGAAGGGGATTACCAGGGCCTGGAGCCTGAATCGCTTATGTCCTGCGGTTCCGGAGTACCAGGGCCCGGAGCGGAGGAGCGGAGGAGCGGAGGAGCGAAGGAGCGAATGAGCGGATGAGCTGAGGAGAGCGGAAGCCCGGCCGACAATTCGCCCGAGTCCCGCGGAGAGGGAGTACCAGGGCCATAAGCGTCATTTAATGATGTTCAGCAATTCAGGAGTACCTTGGCCAGGTGCGGAGGAGCGGAGGAGCGGAGGGGCGGATGAGTGGAGGAGCGGAGGAGCGGAGGAGAGCGGAAACCCGGCCCACATTTCGCCTGAGTCCCGCGGATTGGGAGTACCAGGGCCTGTAGCCTGATTCGCTTATGGCAAGCAGTTCAGGAGTACCAGGGCCCTGAGCGGAGGAGTGGAGGAGCAGAGGAGCGGATGAGCGGAGGAACGGAGGTGAGCGGTTGCCCGGCCGAATATTCGCCTAAGTCCCGCGGAAAGGGAGTACCAGGGCCTGGAGCCTGATTCGCTTATGTCTAGCAGTTCAGGAGTACCAGGGCCCGGAGCGGAGGAGCGGAGGAGCGGATGAGAGGAGAAGCGGAGGAGAGCGGAAGCCCGGCCTACAATTCGCCGATGTCCCGCGGAGAGGGAGTACCAGGGCCTGGAGCCTGATTCGCTTATGTCCAGCAGTTCAGGAGTACCAGGGCCGGAACGGAGGAGCGGAGGAGCGGAGGAGCGGAGGACCGGAGGAGAGCTGAATCCGGCCGACAATTCGCCTGAGTCCCGCGGAAAGGGAGTACCAGGGCCAGAAGCGTGATTTAATGATGTCCAGCAGTTCAGGAGTACCAGGGCCGGAGCGGAGGAGCGGAGGAGCAGAGGAGCGGAGGAGCGGAGGTGAGCGGAAGCCCGGCCGAATATTTGCCTAAGTCCCGCGGAGAGGGAGTACCAGGGTCAAGAACGTGATTCGCTTATGTCTAGCAGTTCAGGATTACCAGGGCCTGGAGTGGAGGTGCGGAGGAGTGGATGAGATGAGAAGCGGAGGAGAGCGGAAGCCTTGCCGACAATTCGCCTGAGTCCAGCGGAAAGGGAGTACCAGGGCCTGGAGCCTGATTCGCTTATGTCTGGCAGTTCGGGAGTACCAGGGCCCGGAGCGGAGGAGCGGTGGAGCGGATGAGCAGAAGAACGTTTAAGCGGTGGAGCGGAGGAGCGGATGAGCGGAGGAGAGCGGAATCCGAGCGACAATTCTCCTGAGTCCCGCGCAAAGGGAGTACCAAGGCCGAAGCGTGATTTAATGATGTCCAGCAGTTCAGGAGTACCAGGGCCCGGAGCGGAAGAGCGGAGGAGCGGAGGAGCGGAGGAGCGGAGGAGCGGAGGAGCAGAGGAGCGGAGGAGCGGAGGAGCGGAAGAGAGCGGAAGCCCAGCCAACAATTCGCCTGAGTCCCGCGGAAGGGGATTACCAGGGCCTGGAGCCTGAATCGCTTATGTCCAGCAGTTCAGGAGTATCAGGGCCGGAACGGAGGAGCGGAGGAGCGGAGGAGCGGAGGAGAGCGGAAGCCCGGCCGAATATTTGCCTAAGTCCCGCGGAGAGGGAGTACCAGGGTCAAGAACGTGATTCGCTTATGTCTAGCAGTTCAGGATTACCAGGGCCTGGAGTGGAGGTGCGGAGGAGTGGATGAGAGGAGAAGCGGAGGAGAGCGGAAGCCTTGCCGACAATTCGCCTGAGTCCAGCGGAAAGGGAGTACCAGGGCCTGGAGCCTGTTTCGCTTATGTCTGGCAGTTTAGGAGTACCAGGGCCCGCAGCGGAGGAGCGGAAGAGCAGAAGAACGTTTAAGCGGTGGAGCAGAGGAGCGGATGAGCGGACGAGAGCGGAATCCGGCCGACAATTCTCCTGAGTCCCGCGCAAAGGCAGTACCAAGGCCGAAGCGTGATTTAATGATGTCCAGCAGTTCAGGAGTACCAGGGCCCGGAGCGGAAGAGCGGAGGAGCGAATGAGCGGATGAGCTGAGGAGAGCGGAAGCCCGGCCGACAATCCGCCTGAGTCCCGCGGAGAGGGAGTACCAGGGCCATAAGCGTCATCTAATGATGTTCAGCAATTCAGGAGTACCTGGGCCAGGTGCGGAGGAGCGGAGGGGCGGATGAGTGGAGGAGCGGAGGAGCGGAGGAGAGCGGAAACCCAGCCCACATTTCGCCTGAGTCCCGCGGATTGGGAGTACCAGGGCCTGGAGCCTGATTCGCTTATGGCAAGCAGTTCAGGAGTACCAGGGCCCGGAGCGGAAGAGCGGAGGAGCGGAGGAGCGGAGGAGCGGAGGAGCGGGGGAGCAGAGGAGCGGAGGAGCGGAGGAGCGGAAGAGAGCGGAAGCCCAGCCGAATATTCGCCTGAGTCCCGCGGAAGGGGATTACCAGGGCCTGGAGCCTGAATCGCTTATGTCCTGCGGTTCCGGAGTACCAGGGCCCGGAGCGGAGGAGCGGAGGAGCGGAGGAGCGGAGGAGCGAAGGAGCGAATGAGCGGATGAGCTGAGGAGAGCGGAAGCCCGGCCGACAATTCGCCTGAGTCCCGCGGAGAGGGAGTACCAGGGCCATAAGCGTCATCTAATGATGTTCAGCAATTCAGGAGTACCTGGGCCAGGTGCGGAGGAGCGGAGGGGCGGATGAGTGGAGGAGCGGAGGAGCGGAGGAGAGCGGAAACCCAGCCCACATTTCGCCTGAGTCCCGCGGATTGGGAGTACCAGGGCCTGGAGCCTGATTCGCTTATGGCAAGCAGTTCAGGAGTACCAGGGCCCTGAGCGGAGGAGTGGAGGAGCAGAGGAGCGGATGAGCGGAGGAACGGAGGTGAGCGGTTGCCCGGCCGAATATTCGCCTAAGTCCCGCGGAAAGGAAGTACCAGGGCCTGGAGCCTGCCCGGCCGAATATTCGCCTAAGTCCCGCGGAAAGGAAGTACCAGGGCCTGGAGCCTGATTCGCTTATGTCTAGCAGTTCAGGAGTACCAGGGCCCGGAGCGGAGGAGCGGAGGAGCGGATGAGAGGAGAAGCGGAGGAGAGCGGAAGCCCGGCCAACAATTCGCCGATGTCCCGCGGAGAGGGAGTACCAGGGCCTGGAGCCTGATTCGCTTATGTCCAGCAGTTCAGGAGTACCAGGGCCGGAACGGAGGAGCGGAGGAGCGGAGGAGCGGAGGAGCGGAGGACCGGAGGAGAGCTGAATCCGGCCGACAATTCGCCTGAGTCCCGCGGAAAGGGAGTACCAGGGCCAGAAGCGTGATTTAATGATGTCCAGCAGTTCAGGAGTACCAGGGCCGGAGCGGAGGAGCGGAGGAGCGGAGGAGCGGAGGAGCGGAGGTGAGCGGAAGCCCGGCCGAATATTTGCCTAAGTCCCGCGGAGAGGGAGTACCAGGGTCAAGAACGTGATTCGCTTATGTCTAGCAGTTCAGGATTACCAGGGCCTGGAGTGGAGGTGCGGAGGAGTGGATGAGATGAGAAGCGGAGGAGAGCGGAAGCCTTGCCGACAATTCGCCTGAGTCCAGCGGAAAGGGAGTACCAGGGCCTGGAGCCGGATTCGCTTATGTCTGGCAGTTCAGGAGTACCAGGGCCCGGAGCGGAGGAGCGGTGGAGCGGATGAGCAGAAGAACGTTTAAGCGGTGGAGCGGAGGAGCGGATGAGCGGAGGAGAGCGGAATCCGGCCGACAATTCTCCTGAGTCCCGCGCAAAGGGAGTACCAAGGCCGAAGCGTGATTTAATGATGTCCAGCAGTTCAGGAGTACCAGGGCCCGGAGCGGAAGAGCGGAGGAGCGGAGGAGCGGAGGAGCGGAGGAGCGGAGGAGCAGAGGAGCGGAGGAGCGGAGGAGCGGAAGAGAGCGGAAGCCCAGCCGACAATTCGCCTGAGTCCCGCGGAAGGGGATTACCAGGGCCTGGAGCCTGAATCGCTTATGTCCTGCGGTTCCGGAGTACCAGGGCCCGGAGCGGAGGAGCGGAGGAGCGGAGGAGCGAAGGAGCGAATGAGCGGATGAGCTGAGGAGAGCGGAAGCCCGGCCGACAATTCGCCCGAGTCCCGCGGAGAGGGAGTACCAGGGCCATAAGCGTCATTTAATGATGTTCAGCAATTCAGGAGTACCTTGGCCAGGTGCGGAGGAGCGGAGGAGCGGAGGGGCGGATGAGTGGAGGAGCGGAGGAGCGGAGGAGAGCGGAAACCCGGCCCACATTTCGCCTGAGTCCCGCGGATTGGGAGTACCAGGGCCTAGAGCCTGATTCGCTTATGGCAAGCAGTTCAGGAGTACCAGGGCCCTGAGTGGAGGAGTGGAGGAGCAGAGGAGCGGATGAGCGGAGGAACGGAGGTTAGCGGTTGCCCGGCCGAATATTCGCCTAAGGCCCGCGGAAAGGGAGTACCAGGGCCTGGATTCTGATTCGCTTATGTCTAGCAGTTCAGGAGTACCAGGGCCCGGAGCGGAGGAGCGGAGGAGCGGATGAGAGGAGAAGCGGAGGAGAGCGGAAGCCCGGCCAACAATTCGCCTGAGTCCCGCGGAGAGGGAGTACCAGGGCCTGGAGCCTGATTTGCTTATGTCCAGCAGTTCAGGAGTACCAGGGCCGGAACGGAGGAGCGGAGGAGCGGATGAGCGGAGGAGCGGAGGACCGGAGGACCGGAGGAGAGCTGAATCCGGCCGACAATTCGCCTGAGTCCCGCGGAAAGGGAGTACCAGGAACAGAAGCGTGATTTAATGATGTCCAGCAGTTCAGGAGTACCAGGGCCCGAGCGGAGGAGCGGGGAAGCCCGGCCGACAATTCGCCTGAGTCCAGCGGAAAGGGAGTACCAGGGCCTGGAGCCTGATTCGCTTATGTCTAGCAGTTCAGGAGTACCAGGGCCCGGAGCGGAGGAGCGGAGGAGCGGATGAACAGAAGAACGTTTAAGCAGTGGAGCGGAGGAGCGGAGGAGCGCAGGAGCGCAGGAGCGCAGGAGCGCAGGAGCGGAGGTGAGCGGAAGCCCGGCCGAATATTCGCCGAAGTCCCGCGGATTGGGAGTACCAGGGCCTGGAGCCTGATTCGCTTATGGCAAGCAGTTCAGGAGTACCAGGGCCCTGAGCGGAGGAGTGGAGGAGCGGAGGAGCGGATGAGCGGAGGAACGGAGGTGAGCGGTTGCCCGGCCGAATATTCGCCTAAGTCCCGCGGAAAGGGAGTACCAGGACCTGGTGCCTGATTCGCTTATGTCTAGCAGTTCAGGAGTACCAGGGCCGGAGCGGAGGAGCGGAGGAGCGGAGGAGCGGAGTAGAGCGGAAGCCCGGCCGGATATTTGCCTAAGTCCGGCGGAAAGGGAGTACCAGGGCCAGAAGCGTGATTTAATGATGTGCAGCAGTTCAGGAGTACCATGGCCGGAGCGGAGGAGTGGAAGAGCGGAGGAGCGGAGGAGCGGAGGACCGGAGGACCGGAGGACCGGAGGACCGGAGGAGAGCTGAATCCGGCCGACAATTCGCCTGAGTCCCGCGGAAAGGGAGTACCAGGGCCAGAAGCGTGATTTAATGATGTCCAGCAGTTCAGGAGTACCAGGGCCGGAGCGGAGGAGCGGATGAGCGGAGGAGCGGAGGAGCGGAGGAGAGCGGAAGCCCGGCCGAATATTTGCCTAAGTCCCGCGGAAAGGGAGTACCAGGGCCAGGAACGTGATTCGCTTATGTCTAGCAGTTCAGGAGTACCAGGGCCCGGAGCGGAGGAGCGGAGGAGCGGATGAGAGGAGAAGCGGAGGAGAGCGGAAGCCCGGCCGACAATTCGCCTAAGCCCCGCGGAGAGGGAGTACCAGGGCCTGGAGCCTGATTCGCTTATGTCCAGCAGTTCAGGAGTACCAGGGCCGGAACGGAGGAGCGGAGGAGCGGAGGAGCGGAGGAGCGGAGGAGCGGAGGAGCGGAGGACCGGAGGAGCGGAGTACCGGAGGAGAGCTGAATCCGGCCGACAATTCGCCTGAGTCCCGCGGAAAGGGAGTACCAGGGCCAGAAGCGTGATTTAATGATGTCCAGCAGTTCAGGAGTACCAGGGCCGGATTGGAGGAGCGGGGAAGCCCGGCCGACAATTCGCCTGAGTCCAGCGGAAAGGGAGTACCAGGGCCTGGAGCCTGATTCGCTTATGTCTAGCATTTCAGGAGTACCAGGGCCCGGAGTGGAGGAGCGGAGGAGCGGATGAGCAGAAGAACGTTTAAGCAGTGGAGCGGAGGAGCGGAGGAGCGGAGGAGCGGAGGAGCGGAGGAGCGCAGGAGCGCAGGAGCGCAGGAGCGGAGGTGAGCGGAAGCCCGGCCGAATATTCGCCGAAGTCCCGCGGATTGGGAGTACCAGGGCCTGGAGCCTGATTCGCTTAAGGCAAGCAGTTCAGGAGTACCAGGGCCCTGAGCGGAGGAGTGGAGGAGCGGAGGAGCGGATGAGAGGAGGAACGGAGGTGAGCGGTTGCCCGGCCGAATATTCGCCTAAGTCCCGCGGAAAGGGAGTACCAGGACCTGGAGCCTGATTCGCTTATGGCAAGCAGTTCAGGAGTACCAGGGCCCGGAGCGGAGGAGCGGTGGAGCGGATGAGCAGAAGAACGTTTAAGCAGTGGAGCGGAGGAGCGGAGGTGAGCGGAAGCCCGGCCGACAATTCGCCTAAGTCCCGCGGAGAGGGAGTATCAGGGCCAGTAACGTGTTTCGCTTATGTGTAGCAGTTCAGGAGTACCAGGGCCTGGAGCGGAGGTGCGGAGGAGTGGATGAGAGGAGAAGCGGAGGAGAGCGGAAGCCCGGCCGACAACTCGCCTGTGTCCAGCGGAAAGGGAGTACCAGGGCCTGGAGCCTGATTCGCTTATGTCTAGCAGTTCAGGAGTACCAGGGCCCGGAGCGGAGGAGCGGAGGAGCGGATGAGCAGAAGAACGTTTAAGCGGTGGAGCGGAGGAGCGGATGAGCGGAGGAGAGCGGAATCCGGCCGACAATTTGCCTGAGTCCCGCGGAGAGGGAGTACCAGGGCCATAAGCGTCATTTAATGATGTTCAGTAATTCAGGAGTACCTGGGCCAGGTGCGGAGGAGCGGAGGAGCGGAGGGGCGGATGAGTGGAGGAGCGGAGGAGCGGAGGAGAGCGGAAACCCTGCCCACATTTCGCCTGAGTCCCGCGGATTGGGAGTACCAGGGCCTGGAGTCTGATTCGCTTATGGCAAGCAGTTCAGGAGTACCAGGGCCCTGAGCGGAGGAGTGGAGGAGCGGAGGAGCGGATGAGCGGAGGAACGGAGGTGAGCGGTTGCCCGGCCGAATATTCGCCTAAGTCCCGCGGAAAGTGAGTACCAGGACCTGGAGCCTGATTCGCTTATGGCAAGCAGTTCAGGTGTACCAGGGCCCTGAGCGGAGGAGTGGAGGAGCGGAGGAGCGGATGAGCGGAGGAACGGAGGTGAGCGGTTGCCCGGCCAAATATTCGCCTAAGTCCCGCGGAAAGGGAGTACCAGGACCTGGAGCCTGATTCGCTTATGTCTAGCAGTTCAGGAGTACCAGGGCCCGGAGCGGAGGAGCGGTGGAGCGGATGAGCAGAAGAACGTTTAAGCAGTGGAGCGGAGGAGAGCGGGGGAGCGGAGGTGAGCGGAAGCCCGGCCGACAATTCGCCTAAGTCCCGCGGAGAGGGAGTATCAGGGCCAGTAACGTGTTTCGCTTATGTGTAGCAGTTCAGGAGTACCAGGGCCTGGAGCGGAGGTGCGGAGGAGTGGATGAGAGGAGAAGCGGAGGAGAGCGGAAGCCCGGCCGACATTCGCCTGTGTCCAGCGGAAAGGGAGTACCAGGGCCTGGAGCCTGATTCGCTTATGTCTAGCAGTTCAGGAGTACCAGGGCCCGGAGCGGAGGAGCGGAGGAACGGAGGTGAGCGGTTGCCCGGCCGAATATTCGCCTAAGTCCCGCGGGAAGGGAGTACCAGGGCCAGGAACGTGATTCGCTTATGTCTAGCAGTTCAGGAGTACCAGGGCCTGGAGTTGAGGTGCGGAGGAGTTGATGAGAGGAGAAGCGGAGGAGAGCGGAAGCCTTGCCGACAATTCGCCTGAGTCCAGCGGAAAGGGAGTACCAGGGCCTGGAGCCTGATTCGCTTATGGCAAGCAGTTCAGGAGTACCAGGGCCCTGAGCGGAGGAGTGGAGGAACGGAGGAGCGGATGAGCGGAGGAGAGCGGAAGCCCGGCCAACAATTCGCCGATGTCCCGCGGAGAGGGAGTACCAGGGCCTGGAGCCTGATTCGCTTATGTCCAGCAGTTCAGGAGTACCAGGGCCGGAACGGAGGAGCGGAGGAGCGGAGGAGCGGAGGACCGGAGGACCGGAGGACCGGAGGACCGGAGGAGAGCTGAATCCGGCCGACAATTCGCCTGAGTCCCGCGGAAAGGGAGTACCAGGGCCAGAAGCGTGATTTAATGATGTCCAGCAGTTCAGGAGTACCAGGGCCGGAGCGGAGGAGCGGAGGAGAGCGGAAGCCCGGCCGAATATTTGCCTAAGTCCCGCGGAGAGGGAGTACCAGGGTCAAGAACGTGATTCGCTTATGTCTAGCAGTTCAGGATTACCAGGGCCTGGAGTGGAGGTGCGGAGGAGTGGATGAGAGGAGAAGCGGAGGAGAGGGGAAGCCTTGCCGACAATTCGCCTGAGTCCAGCGGAAAGGGAGTACCAGGGCCTGGAGACTGATTCGCTTATGTCTGGCAGTTCAGGAGTACCAGGGCCCGGAGCGGAGGAGCGGTGGAGCGGATGAGCAGAAGAACGTTTAAGCGGTGGAGCGGAGGAGCGGATGAGCGGAGGAGAGCGGAATCTTGCCGACAATTCTCCTGAGTCCCGCGCAAAGGGAGTACCAAGGCCGAAGCGTGATTTAATGATGTCCAGCAGTTCAGGAGTACCAGGGCCCGGAGCGGAAGAGCGGAGGAGCGGAGGAGCGGAGGAGCGGAGGAGCGGAGGAGCGGAGGAGCGGAGGAGCGGATGAGCAGAGGAGCGGAGGAGCGGAGGAGCGGAAGAGAGCGGAAGCCCAGCCGACAATTCGCCTGAGTCCCGCGGAAGGGGATTACGAGGGCCTGGAGCCTGAATCGCTTATGTCCTGCGGTTCCGGAGTACCAGGGCCCGGAGCGGAGGAGCGGAGGAGCGGAGGAGCGAAGGAGCGAATGAGCGGATGAGCTGAGGAGAGCGGAAGCCCGGCCGACAATTCGCCTGAGTCCCGCGGAGAGGGAGTACCAGGGCCATAAGCGTCATTTAATGATGTTCAGCAATTCAGGAGTACCTGGGCCAGGTGCGGAGGAGCGGAGGAGCGGAGGGGCGGATGAGTGGAGGAGCGGAGGAGCGGAGGAGAGCGGAAACCCGGCCCACATTTCGCCTGAGTCCCGCGGATTGGGAGTACCAGGGCCTGGAGCCTGATTCGCTTATGGCAAGCAGTTCAGGAGTATCAGGGCCCTGAGCGGAGGAGTGGAGGAGCAGAGGAGCGGATGAGCGGAGGAACGGAGGTGAGCGGTGTCCCGGCCGAATATTCGCCTAAGTCCCGCGGAAAGGGAGTACCAGGGCCTGGAGCCTGATTCGCTTATGTCTAGCAGTTCAGGAGTACCAGGGCACGGAGCGGAGGAGCGGAGGAGCGGATGAGAGGAGAAGCGGAGGAGAGCGGAAGCCCGGCCAACAATTCGCCGATGTCCCGCGGAGAGGGAGTACCAGGGCCTGGAGCCTGATTCGCTTATGTCCAGCAGTTCAGGAGTACCAGGGCCGGAACGGAGGAGCGGAGGAGCAGAGGAGCGGAGGAGCGGAGGACCGGAGGACCGGAGGACCGGAGGACCGGAGGAGAGCTGAATCCGGCCGACAATTCGCCTGAGTCCCGCGGAAAGGGAGTACCAGGGCCAGAAGCGTGATTTCATGATGTCCAGCAGTTCAGGAGTACCAGGGCCAGGAGCGGAGGAGCGGAGGAGCGGAGGAGCGGAGAAGCGGAGGAGAGCGGAAGCCCGTCCGACAATTCGCCTGAGTCCCGCGGAAGGGGAGTACAAGGGTCTGGAGCCTGAATCGCTTATGTCCAGCAGTTCAGGAGTACCAGGGCCAGTAGCGGAGGACCGGAGGACCGGAGTACCGGAGGAGCGGAGGAGCGAGGGAGTGGAGAAGCGGAGGAGCGGAGGAGAGGAGGAGTGGAAGAGCGGAGGAGCGGAGGAGCGGAGGAGAGGGGAAGCACGCTCCATATTTCGCCAGAGTCCCGCGGATAGGGAGTAACAGGGCCAAGAGCCTGATTCGCTTATGTCCAGCAGTTCTGGAGTACTAAGGCCCGGAGCGGATCAGCGGCGGAGCGGATGAGTGGAAGAACGGAGAAGCGGTGGAGCGGAGGAGCGGAGGAGCGGAGGAGCGGAGGAGCGGAGGAGCGGAGGAGCGGAGGAGCAGAGTTATGTTTCTCTTCTCAAAGGCGGGGAAGCTTTGGGGCAGCAGGACCCCTTAGACTGGCCAATATGAGCCTTCTATGGACATAGCTCCCCCGGACGTATGACCGGTGCTCCCGGACCTCTTGGTACATACATGTGAATGAGTGGATGAGCTAATGTTTGTTTGGTTGTGGATGCTTTTCGGCTAACGCTATTAGCACAGCTATGAAGACTTAAGGTGTGTGTGTGTCTGTGTGTGTGTGTGAGTGTCTTTGTGTGTTTGTGTGAGTGATGTTGTTTTGGTGGGGGGGGGGGGGGTCGCGGACAGGGAGTACCAGTGCCAAGAGCGGTTGAGCTGAGGAGCGGAGGAGGGCGGTGTCAAGCGGTTCGGGAATTCCAGGGCCCAAAGCGGAGGAGCGGTGGAGCTGAGCTGTGTGTGTGTCTTTGTGTGTTTATGTGTGTGTGTCAGTGTGTTCTTGTGTGTGTATGTGTGAGAGTTTATTTAGGTGGAGGGGGGGAGTACCAGGGCCCATAGCGGAAGAGCGGTGGAGCTGAGAAGCGGAGGAGCGGAGTAGCGGAAGTATTGTTTCTCCACTCAGAGACGGGGAAGCTTGGGGGCAGCAGAACCCCTTAGATGGGCTAATCTGAGCATTCTCCGGACATAGATCCCCCGGACGTATGATTGGAGCTCCCGGACCATTGGGCACACACATGTGAATGAGTGGAAGAGCTAATATTTGTTTGGTTGTGGATGCGTTTTGGCTAATGCTATTAGCACAGCTATGATGAGTTAAGGTGTGCGTGTATGTGTGTGTGTGTCTGTGTGAGTGTGTCTGTGTGTGTGTGTGAGAGTTTGTTTAGGTGGGGGGGGGTCGCGGACAGGGAGTACCAGGGCCTCGAGCGGATGAGCTGAGGAGCAGAGGAGGGCATAAGCCCAGCCCGTGATTCCCTTATATCCAGCGGTTCGGGAGTTCCAGGGCCCAAAGCGGAAAAGCGGAGGAGCGGAGAAGCGGAGGAGTGGAGGAGAGCAGAAGCACCTCTCGCAATTCTCCTGAGTTTGCAGGATCGGGAGTACCAGGGCCAATAGCGGAGGAGCGGAGGTGTTGAGAAGCGGAGGAGTGGAGGAGCGATATTATATTTCTCTTCTCAAAGGCGGGGAAGCTTGGGGGCACCAGGACCCCTTAGACCGGCAAATGTGAGCCTTCTCCGGACATAGATGCCCCGGACGTATGACCGGAGATCCAGGACCTCTGGGCACATACATTTGAATGAGTGGATGAGCTAATGTTTGTTTGGTTGTGGATGCGTTTCGGCTAATGCTATTAGCACAGCTATGATGACTTAAGGTGTGTGTGTGTGTGTGGGTGTTTGTGTGTTTGTGTGTTTTTGTGTTCTTGTGTGTGTGTGTGTGTTTGTGTGTGTGTGTGTGTTTGTGTGTGCGTTTGTGTATATGTGTGTGACAGTTTGTTTAGGTGGGGGGGGGCGCGGACAGGGGGTAGCTGGGCCTGGAGTGGATGAGATGTGGAGCGGATGGAGCATGTCCCGTAATTCTCCTGGGTTCGGCGGATCGGGAGTACCAGGGCCCATAGCGGAGGAGCGGTGGAGCGGAGAAGCGGACCATTGGGCACACACATGTGAATGAGTGGATGAGCTAATGTTTGTTTGGTTGTGGATGCATTTCGGCTAAAGCTATTAGCACAGCTATGATTACTTAATGTGTGTATATGTGTCAGTTTGTGTGTGTGTGTGAGTGTCTTTGTGTATGTGTGTGATAGTTTGTTTTGGTGGGGGGGGGGGTCACGGACAAGGAGTACCAGGGCACACACATGTGAATGAGTGGATGAGCTAATGTTTGTTTGGTTGTGGATGCGTTTCGGCTAAAGCTATTAGCACAGCTATGAAGACTTAAGGTGTGTGTATGAGTGTATATGTGTGTCTGTGTGTGTGTGTGAGAGGCTCTTTTGGTGGGGGGGGGGGGGGGGTCGCGGACAGGGAGTACCATAGGGCACACACATGTGAATGAGTGGATGAGCTAATGTTTGTTTGGTTGTGGATGCGTTTCGGCTAATGCTATTAGCACAGCGATGATGAGTTAAGGTGTGTGTGTATGTCTGTGTGTGTGTGTGTGTTTGTGTGTTTTTGTGTGTGTGTGAGTGATTTTGTGTGAGAGTTTGTTTAGGTGGGGGGGGGGGGAGTACCAGGGCCCATAGCGGAGGAGCAGTTGAGCTGAGAAGCGGAGGAGCGGAGGAGCGGAGGTAATGTTTCTTCTCTCAGAGGCGGGGAAGCTTGGGGGCAGAAGAACCCCTTAGACGGGCTAATGTGAGCATTCTCCGGACATAGATCCCCCGGTCGTATGACTGGAGCTGCCGGACCAAATTGGCACACACATGTGAATGAGTGGATGAGCTAATGTTTGTTTGGTTGTGGATGCGTTTCGGCTAATGCTATTAGCACAGCTAAGATGAGTTAAGGTGTGTGTGTGTGTGTGTATGTCTGTGTGTGTGTTTGTGTGTGTGTGTGTGTGTGAGTTTGTTTAGGTGGGGGGGGTCGCGGACAGGGAGTACCAGGGCCTCGAGCGGATGAGCTGAGGAGCGGAGGAGGGCAGATGCCCGGCCTTGATTCGCTTATGTCCAGCGGTTCGGGAATTCCGGGGCCCAAAGCGGAGGAGCAGTGGAGCTGAGAAGCGGAGGAGCGGAGGAGCGGAGTAGCAGAGGCATAGTTTCTCCTCTCAGAGGCGGGGAAGCTTGGGGGCATCAGAACCCCTTGGACGGGCTAATGTGAGCATTCTCCGGACATAGATCCCCCGAACGTATGATTGGACCTCCCGGACCATTGGGCACACACATGTGAATGAGTGGATGAGCTAAAGTTTGTTTGGTTGTGGATGCATTTCGGCTAATGCTATTAGCACAGCTATGATGAGTTAAGGTGTGTGTGTGTGTATGTGTGTGTGTGTGTGTGTGTGTGTGTGTGTCTGTTTGTTTGTTTTTGTGTCTGTGTGAGGGTGTTCGTGTGTGTGTGTGTGAGAGTTTGTTTAGGTGGGGGGGGGGGGTACCAAGGCCCATCGCGGAAGAGCTGTGGAGCGGAGAAGCGGAGGAATGGAGGAGCGGAGGTAATTTCTCTCTTCTCAAAGGCAGAGGATGGGAAGTTTGGGGGCAGTAGGACGCCTTAGACCAGCCACTGTGAGCCTTCTCCAGATATAGATCGCCCGGACGTATGATTGGAGCTCCCGGACCATTGGGCACACACATGTGAATGAGTGGATGAGCTAATGTTTGTTTGGTAGTGGATGCGTTTCGGCTAATGCTATTAGCACAGCTATGATGAGTTAAGTTGTGTTTGTGTATGTGTGTGTGTGTGTGTGTGTGCGTGTGTATGTTTGTGTGTTTTTTGTGTGTGAGTGAGTGTGTTTAGGTGGGGGGGGGGTACCAGGGCCCATAGCCGAGGAGCGGTGGAGCTGAGAAGCGGAGGAGCGGAGTAGCGGAGGTATTGTTTCTCCTCTCAGAGGCGGGGAATCTTGGGAGCTATTAGCACAGGTATGATGACTTAAGGTGTGTGTGTGTTTGTGTGTTTGTGTGTTTGTGTGTTCTTGTGTGTGTGTGTGTGTGTGTTTTTGTGTGTGCGTTTGTGTATATGTGTGTGACAGTTTGTTTAGGTGGGGGGGGGGGGGCGCGGACAGGGGGTAGCTGGGCCTGGAGCGGATGAGCTGTGGAGCGGATGGAGGGCAGAAGCACGTCCCATAATTCTCCTGAGTCCGGCGGATCGGGAGTACCAGGGCCCATAGCGGAGGAGCGGTGGAGCAGAGAAGCGAACCATTGGGCACACACATGTGAATGAGTGGATGAGCTAATGTTTGTTTGGTTTTGGATGCATTTCGGCTAATGCTATTAGCACAACTATGATGACTTAATGTGTGTATGTGTGTCAGTGTGTGTGTGTGTGTGAGTGTCTTTGTGTATGTGTGTGATAGTTTGTTTTGGTGGGGGGGGGGGGGTCGCGGACACGGAGTACCAGGGCACACACATGTGAATGAGTGGATGAGCTAATGTTTGTTTGGTTGTGGATGCGTTTCGGCTAAAGCTATTAGCACAGCTATGATGAGTTAAGGTGTGTGTGTATGTGTGTGTGTGTGTTTGTGTGTTTTTGTGTGTGTGTGAGTGATTTTTTGTGAGAGTTTGTTTTGGTGGGGGGGGGGGGGGGGAGTACCAGGGCCCATAGCGGAGGAGCGGTGGAGCTGAGAAGCGGAGGAGCGGAGTAGCGGAGGTATTGTTTCTCTTCTCAGAGGCGGGGAAGCTTGGGAGCTATTAGCACAGGTATGATGACTTAAGGTGTGTGTGTGTGTGTGTGTTTGTGTGTTTGTGTGTTTGTGTGTTTGTGTGTTCTTGTGTGTGTGTGTGTGTGTGTGTGTGTTTGTGTGTGCGATTGTGTATATGTGTGTGACAGTTTGTTTAGGTGGGGGGGGGGGCGCGGACAGGGGGTAGCTGGGCCTGGAGCGGATGAGCTGTGGAGCGGATGGAGGGCAGAAGCACGTCCCATTCAGCCGCCGGCAACCATAAAAACCTATCTTTAACTTAAAAACAAACAAAAATGTGCAATATCTCATTTCTGTGCAATATTCAGAAACTGTGCAATATTTCATTTCATAACAGCTACATTGTGCAATATTTCATCTCATCTCATAACAGCTACACTATAATGTTCCCTTCTATCATACTATTGTGCACTCCTTACCTCACTTGTTACTAAGACACTTATAGTTTTATCACTGCTTACTAAGACACTTTATAGTTTCACTGAAACACTTTATAGTTTATAGTTTATTTTTATTTATAATTCTGCCTTTCTTTTATTATTTATTACTGTTATATTTTCTGTAACTCTGGCACTGCAATTTCCTTCGGGATTATAAAAGTTGTTCTGATTCTTATTCTTAATTCTCCTGAGTCCGGCGGATCGGGAGTACCAGGGCCCATAGTGGAGGAGCGGTGGAGCGGAGAAGCGGACCATTGAGCACACACATGTGAATGAATGGATGAGCTAATGTTTCTTTGGTTGTGGATGCGTTTCGGCTAATGCTATTAGCACAGCTATGATGACTTAATGTGTGTATGTGTGTCAGTGTGTGTGTGTGTGTGGGTGTCTTTGTGTATGTGTGTGATAGTTTGTTTTGGTGGGGGGGGGGGGGGGGTCGCGGACACGGAGTACCAGGGCACATACATGTGAATGAGTGGATGAGCTAATGTTTGTTTGGTTGTGGATGCGTTTCGGCTAAAGCTATTAGCACAGCTATGAAGACTGAAGGTATTTGTATGTGATTATGTGTGTGTCTGTGTGTGTGTGAGTGTCTTTGTGTGTGTGTGTGTGTGTGAGAAGCTCTTTTGGTGGGGGGGGGGTCGTGGACAGGGAGTACCATTGGGCACACACATGTGAATGAGTTTAGCTAATGTTTGTTTGGTTGTGAATGCGTTTCGGCTAATGCTATTAGCACAGCTATGAGTTAAGGTGTGTGTGTATGTGTGTGTGTGTGTGTTTGTGTGTTTTTGTGTGTGTGTGAGGGATTTTGTGTGAGAGTTTGTTTAGGTGGGGGGGGAGGGGGGGGAGTACCAGGGCCCATCGCGGAGGAGCGGTGGAGCTGAGAAGCGGAGGAGCAGAGGAGCGAAGGTAATGTTTCTTCTCTCAGAGGCGGGGAAGCTTGGGGGCAGAAGAACCCCTTAGACGGGCTAATGTGAGCATTCTCCGGACATAGATCCCCCGGTCGTATGATTGGAGCTGCCGGACCATTGGGCACACACATGTGAATGAGTGGATGAGCTAATGTTTGTTTGGTTGTGGATGCGTTTCGGCTAATGCTATTAGCACAGCTAAGATGAGTTTAGGTGTGTGTGTGTGTGTGTGTGTGTGTGTGTGTGTGTTTGTTTGTTTTTGTGTCTGTGTGAGTGTGTTCGTGTGTGTATCTGTGAGAGTTTGTTTAGGTGGGGGGGGTACCAGGGCCCATCGCGGAGGAGCGGAGGAGCGGTGGAGCGGAGAAGCGGAGGAATGGAGGAGCGGAGGTAATGTTTCTCTTCTCAAAGGCAGAGGATGGGAAGTTTGGGGGCAGTAGGACGCCGGTGCGAGCGATGCGTTTCAAGGCGTATTGCATGTGTGTATGGAGGGGGGGGGTCTACAGGACACCGCAGACCGGCAATGGTGCACCTTCTCCGGACATCGATCCCCGAAACGTCGGCGTAGAGCTCCCGGAGCAGCCGGCGTGTACATGTGAATGAATGGAGGAGCTAATGTGTGTGTGTGGGGTGGTGGTGGTGTGGGGGGGGGGGGGGGGGGGCGTTTCGGCTAATGCTATCAGCACAGCTATGATTATCCCCAGAACGTTGAGAACGAGCTCCCGGAACTCCAGACATGCGTATATAAAAGAGTGGAATTAAGGTGTGTGTGAGTGTGTGTGTGTGTGTGTGTGTGTCTATGTGTGTGTGTGTGTGTGTGTGTGTGTGTGTGTGTGTGTGTATGTGTGGGACAGAAATAATGTCGGGGACAGAAATTGTTATTAGCGTGCTGGCAGATGACACACCCTTAGTTTGAAAAATGAACATCAAGTCCCAATAAGCGTTGAAAAAATTAAAACATTCTCCAAGGCTTCAGGATTGTCATTAAACTTAAAGAAATGCAAACTTCTTGCGCTGCATGACTCACCACTAAAGGAAATCAGCAATGTTCCTATCAAATCAGAAATAAAATACTTGAGCATTTTCCTATCTAAGGACCAAAAGTTAAATCAATCCAGGAACATTGAATCTAAACTGAATCAAAGTAAAGCAAAACTGAATATATGGCTCCACAGAGATTTATCCATATTAGGCCGGATATATTTGACTAAAATGGAATGTTTATCCAGATGTGTATACCCAGTGTATTCCAATGCTGCTCCAAATCAACTCATAAAATCTATTAACCAAATAAATTTCAACTTTATCTGGAGGAACAGACCACACCATCTAAAAAAATCACATATGGGGAAAGAAACAAGTGACGGAGGGCTGAAAGTGATAGAGTTGGACTGCCTGAATGGGACATTGAAGGTGAACTGGTTGAAATCCTGGATCAAACATCATCATTCTTTCTGGTATTGTACTCCAAACTACTTATTCAACATAGTCGGCAGCCTAAGTCTTCTACTTATCTCTGACTTGGATATCAACAAGATTCCTGTCCAATTTTTAGAGTTCCATAAACAAATACTATTATACTGGAAAATGATATATGTACACAATTTCTCAACACACAGTACAATAATTTGGAACAATAGATATGTACTGCGTGGCAACAAACCTCTGTTTTACAAGGAAGGCTTTGAGAAAGGTATATGGTCAATAATTGACTTGATGGATGACAATGGCAGTCCTCTGGACTATGAACAGTTCTGTACTACACACAGATTTAAGCCTCCCATATTAGAGTTGATAAACTTACGAAACGCACTGCCTCGACAATTTGTATTCCTGACCAAAAATATAATGACGCACCAAACCGTACAACCACAGTTACCCCGACTATCACTCCAGGGAATCTCAATTCTGGACAGAAAGTGCAGCAACTCCTTTATTAGGACATGTTTCACAGGAAACTTGTTCCCTGGACGTCAAAACAAAAATAATATTTGAAATAAATTTGATAAGGAATCGACTGCCACGCTGCGAACTATGTGTCTGACTCTACCCATACCCCCCAAGGCAAAAAGAGACCCACTTCTAAATTATGAATGACATCTACCCATCTAAGGAATTATTGCGGGTACGCTTTACTTTTGAAGATAATATTTGTACATTTTGTGAAGACAACATTGAAACCACTGACCATATATTTTTTCTCATTCTCATTCCATCGTCACCAGTTTCCCTCTCAAAAGATGATATCACATTTGGTTTACTTATAAGCAACATAACAGATGAACTCTGTGTCAATGTTCTTTTAGGCCTGGCCAAGTTCTTCATTCACAAAAACAGAATGCAAAAATGCTCCCCAAATTTTAATTTCTTCCCCAAATTTTAATTTCTTCATAAACGATTTTGAATTATAAAAAAAAATCCTTAAAACTTATGGAAAAATCCAAAAACTAAAAAATATACAGTTACCCATGTCTGAGATTCCTTTTTTTGGAAAAAAAGAAAAACAACTTAATTACATGTTATATTCCCCTTGCAATTGTTTTTTCGTTTTAATTTTTTATTTGTCTATCTATTGATTTAATTATTTCCTTTTAATTTCTTTTTTTGTCTAGCACTGTAAATTTCTCACAAACCGTTAACACTATTAACTTCTGATTCCATACAGAACAAATGTCCTTATGTCCGTTGCTTCCTCATCCCTGGTTGTTTCATTGACATTCAGTTCTACCTTGCCATGTTTATTTGTACATTTGTATATTTGTGTGTACTATTTATGTTCAATTAAAAACAGTTTGATGTCTGAGATTCCTTGTGAACGGCCAACTTAATTACATGTTATATTCCCCTTACAATTTTTTTTTTTAGTTTTTAATTTTATTTTTCTATCTATTTATTTAATTATTTCCTTTTAATTTTCTGTTTTTGTCTAGCATTAAAAATTTCTCGCAAACCGTTAACACTATTAACTTCTGATTACATACAGAACGAATGCCCTTATGTCCCCCCCCCCCCCGTCCCCCCGCTTTTTCCTTACGATGGCAGACACTGAGATCAAAAGCAAATGGGTGTCATTGTAATGCAGTAACAGGGTGATAACAGCCGTGTTTGAAGTGTGTAGGGGCTTATAGGAGAGCAGAAGCACGTCACGCTATTCGCCTGAGTTCGGAGGATCGGGAGTACCAGGGCCCATAGCGGAGGAGCAGAGGAGTTGAGAAGCGGAGGAGCGGAGTTATGTTTCTCTTCTCAAAGGCGGGGAAGCTTGGGGGCAGCAGGACCCCTTAGACCGGCCAATGTGAGCCTTCTCCGGACATAGATCACCCGGACGTATGACTGGAGCTCCCGTACCTCTGGGCACACACATATGTGAATGAGTGGATGAGCTAATGTTTGTTTTGTTGTGGATACGTTTCGGCCAATGCTATTAGCACAGCTATGATGAGTTCAGGTGTGTGTGTGTGTGTGTGTGTGTGTGTGTATGGGTGTGTGTCTGTGTGTGTGTGTGTGTGTGTGTGTGTGTGTGTGTGTGTGTGTGTGTGTGTGTGCGTGTGTTTATATGTGTGTGAGAGTTTGTTTTGGTGGGTGGGTGGGGATGGGGGGGTTCCCGCGGACTGGGAGTACCAGGGCCTCGAGCGGATGAGCTGAGGAGCGGAGGAGGGCAGATGCCCGGCCTTGATTCGCTTATGTCCAGCGGTTCGGGAGTTCCAGGGCCCAAAGCGGAGGAGCGGAGGACAGCAAAAGCCCTGTCCGCAATTCACCTGAGTCTGGCGGATCGGTAGTACCTGGTTCCGCAGCGGAGGAGCGGAGGAGCTGAGAAGCGGAGGAGCGGAGGAGATGTTTCTCTTCTCAGAGGCGGCGAGGGGGGGGGGGGGGGGAGGACCCCTTACCCTTATCCCCCGGACGGTTGAGTGGAGCTCCCGGACCTCCGGGCACGCACATGCGAATGACTGGATGACAGGGAGTGCCAGGGCCTGGAGCGGATGAGCAGAGGAGAGGCGGAGGGCAGATGCCCGGCCCAGATCGGGAGTTCCAGGGCCCGAGCGGAAGAGCGGAGGAGCGGAGGAGCGGAGCAAAGCGGAAGCCCGTCTTAACAACAAGGAAATTACAGATGAAGCTATAATTTCTACAGAAATCTTTAAATTCTATAGCCACCTATACACTTCGACATTATCAAAAAGCGATTGTGACTCCTTTCCAACAAATATTCCTCAATATATCCCAAAAATAAACAACAACAAACAACATATGTTTGTTTTGTATATGTTTATATATAAACAACAAAAAATATACAGTCTGATGTCTGAGATTCCTTGTGAATCGCCAACTTAATTATATGTTATATTCCCCTTGCAATCTTTTTTCGTTTTAATTTTTTATTTGTCTATCTATTGATTTAATTATTTCCTTTTAATTTCTTTTTTTGTCTAGCATTGTAAATTTCTCACAAACCGTTAACACTATTAACTTCTGATTACATACAGAACGAATGTCCTTATGTCCTTTGCTTCCTCATGCCTGGTTGTTTCATTGACATTCAGTTCTACCTTGCCATGTTTATTTGTACATTTGTATATTTGTGTGTACTATTTATGTTCAATTAAAAAAAAAAAAAAAAAAGAATGAGAGGCTGAGAAAATCTCCATGTCTCTCTCTCTCCCCCCCTTAATGCCCCCCCCCCCCTCTTCCTCACGGCGGCCGACGCAATGTGATTCTCGCCGTTGTTGTGGAAGTAGGGTAAAGGATTCCCCGCGTCGGTGCGAGCGATGCGTTTCAAGGCGTATTGCATGTGTGTATGGAGGGGGGGGGTCTACAGGATACCGCAGGCCGGCAATGGTGCACCTTCTGCGGACATCGATCACCGAAACGTCGGCGTGGAGCTCCCGGAGCAGCCGGCGTGTACATGTGAATGAATGGAGGAGCTAATGTGTGTGTGGTGGTGGTGGGGGGGGGGGGGGCGTTTCGGCTTGACGGGAAAGAAACCAAATGTGTCACAAATGCAAAAGTTTGGTGCTGTGTGCTATGCATACAAGCACAACAAAAAGAAACTTGACTCAAGAGGTGAGAAGGGAGTTTTCATTGGATATGACAAAAATAGTCCAGCTTATTTTGTATATTATCCAAATAGTGAAAGAGTACTAAAACAGACTGCTAAAATTTGTGTCGAACCCATCTCCAGAGCAACAAACCCAGACAGAGATGAGCTCAGACCAGGATGATGATGATAATGATGATGATGATGATGATGATGATGATGATCAGTTAGACATTTAAAGAGGCAAGGAGTTCCCTCAATGCTGACAAGTGGATGAAATCTATGGACGAAGAGATGGAGTCATTGAGAGAGAAGAACACTTTTACCCTAACACAGCTACCCCAAGGCAAGTGTGCAGTGGGGGTGGGGGTGGGGGGTGGGGGGCGTATGCGCTAAAAAGAAATGAAGATGGCACAAACAAATATAAAGCTCGTTATGTTGCTAAGGGCTACAGTCAAAAGTATGGCACGGATTTCGAGGAAACATTTTCTCCAACAGCAAATATGACAAGTGTGAGGGTGTTTATGCAGAAATCAGTTCCGGAAAATTTGTTCTTACACCAAATGGATGTAAAGACAGCCTATCTTCATGCACCCATAGATTGTGAGCTCTGTGTAGAACAACCAGAAGGGTATGAAGTGACAAATAAAAAACAGAAGCTGGTGTGTAAACTTAAAAAGTCACTATACATCCCTGAACAAGCCGGTCGTCATTGGGATCTGATGCTCCATTCTTACTTGATTGACAATGACTTTATTCAGAATGAAGCAGATCATTGTGTTTATGTCAAAGAAAACCAAAATGACAAGGTCATCATCATAATATGGGTAGATGATTTAATCATAGCTGCGAGTGATGAGGAAGTAATGAAAGAGGTGAAAATCATGCTTACAGCTAGATTTAAAATGAAGGACATGGGCAAACTGATCAAAATCAACACCCAGAAAATATGTCAGTCAGAAGAGTGTGTTAAGATGTCACAAAGAAAATATGTGGAAAGGTAGCCCTACAGTATTGTCCAACACAAGAGATGCCGGCACATGTTATGACAAAGCCTGCATCACAGTTTAAGTTGTTGAATTTTTCAACGTTGTTGTTTGTTGTTTGGGTCATGAGTATTTTATTTTGATGTAAATGGGCAAAGATACCAATAATATGAGAGCAAGTGGGGGCGTTGTTAACTGAGAAATATGCTCTCAATTATTTTCCGTTTTATTTCCAAGGGCCAGTCTCAGCTTCCGGTCAACAGGATCCCGCAGACCGGCCAAGGTGCACCTTCTTCGGACACGGATCCCCGTGTCGTCGGCGTGAAGCTCCGGGAGCACCAGACATGCACATATGAATAAGCGAAGGAGTCAACTCCATAAGTCCTCCACTCACGGCCTCGGTGTCACTGAATCGAGCAATTTGGTTTTTAATGTTTAAAAATCGGCTTAACATTGAGGTGGAAAACACAGCGGTATCGTTAAAATACAGTAACAGGGTGATAACATCCATGTAAGAAGTGGAGGGGGATTTATTGCACTCACGGCCCCACTCGTTTATTCCTCTCATACACAGCAGCCAGATCACCTGCTGGAGCTCCAAGCGCTGTGCACAGTCGGATGCCGCCATCTAGCGGACATAAAATGTAAGGAAGCGGAGGGAGAAAGCCATCCGGTGTTCCCCGAGTAGCGGCGACGAACGAGTTTCGAGCCGTGGAGAAGGTTTGCTCCCCCCCCAACCTCTCTTTCTTACTTCTTCTTCTTCTTCTTCTTCTTCTTCTTCTTCTTCTTCTTCTTCCCCTTCTTCTTCTTCTTCTTCTTCTTCTTCTTCTTCTTCTTCTTCTTCTTCTTCTTCTTCTTCTTCTTCTTTTGTCTTTTCCCGTCAGGTGTGGCCACAGCGAGTCAACTTTCTCCATCTAACCCTATTCTCCGTATCCTTCTCTCTCACACCAACTACCTTCATATCCTCTCTCACCACGTCCATAAATCCTCTCTTTGGTCTTCCTCGAGACCTCTTGCCTTGCAGCTCCAATTCCAGCATCCGTCTACCAATATATTCTCTATCCCTCCTCTGTACATGACCGAACCATCTCAGTCTGGCTTCTCTGACCTTCTCTCCAAAACATCGAACATGTGCTGTTCCTCTGATACTCATTCCTGATCCTATCAATCCTGGTCACTCCGTAAGAGAACCTCAACATCTTCATATCTGCAACCTCTAGTTCTGCCTGCTGTCTTTTGGTCATTGTAACAGTTTCTAGTGCATATATCATCGCTGGGCTCACCACTGTCTTGTACACCTTTGTACACCTTGGTAATGGGCAACCCCGTATCTGACCATGTGACAAAGCCAAGCAGTGCAGACAATGTGAGACGATCAACTAGAACCAAAAAGAAGCCCAGTTACTTTAATAGTTATGTGACTAGTGCTATTGACGATGACCAAGTGTTCACTAACATTGACTACTGTTATAGACTGGCGTGTGGTGTCCCACAGACATTTAAAGAGGCAAGGAGTTCACTTAATGCTGACAAGTGGATGAAATCTATGGACGAAGAGATGGAGTCATTGAGAGAGAAGAACACTTTTACCCTAACACAGCTACCCCAAGGCAAGTGTGCAGTGGGGGTGGGGGTGGGGGGTGGGGGGGCGTAAGCGCTAAAAAGAAATGAAGATGGCACAAACAAATATAAAGCTCGTTATGTTGCTAAGGGCTACAGTAGAAAGTATGGCACGGATTTCGAGGAAACATTTTCTCCAACAGCAAATATGACAAGTGTGAGGGTGTTTATGCAGAAATCAGTTCCGGAAAATTTGTTCTTACACCAAATGGATGTAAAGACAGCCTATCTTCATGCACCCATAGATTGTGAGCTCTGTGTAGAACAACCAGAAGGGTATGAAGTGACAAATACAAAACAGAAGCTGGTGTGTAACCTTAAAAAGTCACTATACGTCCCTGAACAGGTCGGTCGTCATTGGGATCTGATGCTCCATTCTTACTTGATTGACAATGACTTTATTCAGAATGAAGCAGATCATTGTGTCTATGTCAAAGAAAACCAAAATGACAAAGTCATCATCATAATATGGGTAGATGATTTAATCATAGCTGCGAGTGATGAGGAAGTAATGAAAGAGGTGAAAATCATGCTTACAGCTAGATTTAAAATGAAGGACTTGGGCAAACTGATCAAAATCAACACCCAGAAAATATGTCAGTCAGAAGAGTGTGTTAAGATGTCACAAAGAAAATATGTGGAAAGGTAGCCCTACAGTATTTTCCAACACAAGAGATGCCGGCACATGTTATGACAAAGCCTGCATCACAGTTTAAGTTGTTGAATTTTTCAAAGTTGTTGTTTGGGTCATGAGTATTTTATTTTGATGTAAATGGGCAAAGATACCAATAATATGAGAGCAAGTGGGGGCGTTGTTGACTGAGAAATATGCTTTCAATTATTTTCCGTTTTATTTCCAAGGGCCAGTCTCAACTTCCCAGTCAACAGGACCCCGCAGACCGGCCAAGGTGCACCTTCTTCGGACACGGATCCCTGTGACGTCGGCGTGAAGCTCCGGGAGCACCAGACATGCACATATGAATAAGCGGAGGAGTCGATTCCATAAGTCCTCCACTCACGGCCTCGGTGTCACTGAATCGAGCAATCTGGTTTTTTAATGTTTAAAAATCGGCTTAACATTGAGGTCGAAAAAACAGTGGTATCGTTAAAATACAGTAACAGGGTGATAACATCCATGTAAGAAGTGGAGGGGGATTTATTGCACTCACGGCCCCACTCGTTTATTCCTCTCATACACAGCGGCCAGATCACCTGCTGGAGCTCCAAGCGCTGTGCACAGTCGGATGCCGCCATCTAGCGGACATAAAATGTAAGGAAGCGGAGGGAGAAAGCCATCCGGTGTTCCCCGAGTAGCGGCGACGAACGAGTTTAGAGCCGTGGAGAAGGTTTGCTTCCCCCCCACCCTCTCTTTCTAACTTCTTCTTCTTCTTCTTCTTCTTCTTCTTCTTCTTCTTCTTCTTCTTCTTCTTCTTCTTCTTCATCTTCTTCTTTTGTCTTTTCCCGTCAGGTGTGGCCACAGCGAGTCAACTTTCTCCATCTAACCCTATTCTCCGTATCCTCCTCTCTCACACCAACTACCTTCATATCCTCTCTCACCACGTCCATAAATCCTCTCTTTGGTCTTCCTCGAGACCTCTTGCCTTGCAGCTCCAATTCCAGCATCCGTCTACCAATATATTCTCTATCCCTCCTCTGTACATGACCGAACCATCTCAGTCTGGCTTCTCTGACCTTCTCTCCAAAACATCGAGCATGTGCTGTTCGTCTGATAGACTCATTCCTGATCCTATCCATCCTGGTCACTCCCAAAGAGAACCTCAACATCCTCATATCTGCAACCTCTAGTTCTGCCTGCTGTCTTTCGCTCATTGTAACAGTTTCTAGTGCATATATCATCGCTGGGCTCACCACTGTCTTGTACACCTTTGTACACCTTGGTAATGGGCAACCCCGTATCTGACCGTGTGACACAGCCAAGCAGTGCAGACAATGTGAGATGATCAACTAGAACCAAAAAGAAGCCCAGTTACTTTAATGGTTATGTGACTAGTGCTATTGACGATGACCAAGTGTTCACTAACATTGACTACTGTTATAGACTGGCGTGTGGTGTCCCACAGACATTTAAAGAGGCAAGAAGTTCCCTCAATGCTGACAAGTGGATGAAATCTATGGACGAAGAGATGGAGTCATTGAGAGAGAACAACACTTTTACCCTAACACAGCTACCCCAAGGCAAGTGTGCAGTGGCGGGGGGGGGGGGGGGGGGGCGTATGCGCTAAAAAGAAATGAAGATGGCACAAACAAATAAAAAGCTTGTTATGTTGCTAAGGGCTACAGTCAAAAGTATGGCACGGATTTTGAGGAAACATTTTCTCCAACAGCAAATATGACAAGTGTGAGGGTGTTAATGCAGAAATCAGTTCAGGAATATTTGTTACTACACCAAATGGATGTAAAGACAGCCTATCTTCATGCACCCATAGATTGTGAGCTCTGTGTAGAACAACCAGAAGGGTATGAAGTAACAAATACAAAACAGAAGCTGGTGCGTAAACTTGAAAAGTCACTATACGGCCTTAAACAGGCTTTTCGTAATTGGAATCTGACGCTCCTCTTACTTGATTGACAATGACTTTATTCAGAATGAAGCAGATCATTGTGTCTATGTCAAAGAAAACCAAAATGACAAAGTCATCATCATAATATGGGTAGATGATTTAATCATAGCTGCAAGTAATGAGGAAGTAATGAAAGAGGTGAAAATCATGCTTACAGCTAGATTTAAAATGAAGGACTTGGGCAAACTGATCAAAATCAACACCCAGAAAATATGTCAGTCAGAAGAGTGTGTTAAGATGTCACAAAGAAAATATGTGGAAAGGTAGCCCTACAGTATTGTCCAACAGAAGAGATGCCGGCACATGTTATGACAAAGCCTGCATCGCAGTTTAAGTTGTTGAATTTTTCAAATTTTTGTTTGTCGTTTGGGTCATGAGTATTTTATTTTGATGTAAATGGGCAAAGATACCAATAATATGAGAGCAAGTGGGGGCGTTGTTAACTGAGAAATATGCTCTCAATTATTTTCCGTTTTATTTCCAAGGGCCAGTCTCAACTTCCCAGTCAACAGGATCCCGCAGACCGGCCAAGGTGCACCTTCTTCGGACACGGATCCCCGTGACGTCGGCGTGAAGCTCCGGGAGCACCAGACATGCACTTATGAATAAGCGGAGGAGTCAACTCCTTAAGTCCTCCACTCAGGGCCTCGGTGTCACTGAATCGAGCAATTTGGTTTTTAATGTTTAAAAATCGGCTTAACATTGAGGTGGAAAACACAGCGGTATCGTTAAAATACAGTAACAGGGTGATAACATCCATGTAAGAAGTGGAGGGGGATTTATTGCACTCACGGCCCCACTCGTTTATTCCTCTCATACACAGCGGCCAGATCACCTGCTGGAGCTCCAAGCGCTGTGCACAGTCGGATGCCGCCATCTAGCGGACATAAAATGTAAGGAAGCGGAGGGAGAAAGCCATCCGGTGATCCCCAAGTAGCGGCGACGAACGAGTTTAGAGCCGTGGAGAAGATTTGCTTTGGGTAGATGATTTAATTATTGCAGCAGAGTGTTGCATGGTTTTCAGGGAGGAGTTGAGAAAGGGTCTGGGTGGTCAGGGAGAGCTTCCAGATGATTGGACAACAACAGCTAGTGTGATCAGGGAGACAGGTAGAAGAGTACTTGGTGTGTCATCTGGAAGGAAAGTAGATAAGGAGACTTGGTGGTGGAATGAGGAAGTGCAGGAGTGTATACAGAGAAAATGGTTAGCGAAGAAGAAGTGGGATACTGAGAGGACTGAAGAGAACAGACAGGAGTTCAGGGAGCTGCGGCGAAAGGTAAAGATAGAGGTAGCAAAGGCAAAACAAAGGGCTTATGATGACTTGTATGCTCGGTTGGACAGTAAGGAGGCTGAAAATGATCTATACAAGTTGGCGAAACAGAGAGATAAAGATGGAAAGGATGTACAGCAGGTCCGGGTGATAAAGGACAGAGAGGGAAATGTATTGACAGATGCTAGAAGAGTGACAGGAAGATGGAAAGAGTACTTTGAAGAGCTGATGAATGTGGAAAATGAAAGAGAGGCAAGGGTAGAAGAGGTGATTATTGTAGACCACAAAGTAGCAAAAATGAGTAAAAGTGAAGTGAGGAAGGCATTGAAGAGGATGAAGAGTGGAAAAGCAGTTGGTCCTGATGATATACCTGTGGAGGTGTGGAAGTGTCTAGGAGAGGCAGCGGTAGATTTTCTGACTAGATTATTCAACAGGATCTTAGAGAGTGAGAAGATGCCTGAAGAATGGAGACAAAGTGTGATGGTGCCTATTTTTAAGAATAAAGGGGATGTGCAGAATTGTGGCAACTACAGAGGGATAAAGTTGATGAGCCATACTATGAAGTTATGGGAAAGAGTAGTGGAAACTAGACTGAGAGCAGAAATCAGCATTTGTGAACAGCAGTATGGCTTCATGCCTAGGAAGAGTACTACAGATGCAGTATTTGCGTTGAGAATGCTAATAGAAAAGTACAGAGAAGGCCAGAGGGAGCTGCATTGCGTTTTCGTCGACCTAGAAAAAGCATATGACAGGGTGCCAAGAGAGGAGCTCTGGTATTGTATGAGGAAGTCTGGAGTGGCAGAGAAGTATGTTAGACTGGTGCAGGACATGTATGCCAGCTGTGAGACACTGGTACGGTGTGCTGTAGGGGTAACCGAGAAGTTCAAGGTGGAGGTGGGACTCCATCAGGGATCAGCTCTGAGCCCCTTCTTGTTCGCAATGGTGATGGGTAGGCTGACAGATGAGGTTAGACAGGAATCCCCATGGACCATGATGTTTGCGGATGACATTGTGATCTGTAGTGAGAGCAGACAACAGGTAGAGGAAAATCTAGCGAGGTGGAGGTATGCTCTGGAAAGGAGAGGAATGAAAGTTAGTCACAGCAAGACAGAATATATGTGTGTGAACGAGAGGAACTCGGGTGGAGCGGTGAGGCTACAGGGAGTGGAGATCAAGAAGCTGGAGGATTTCAGGTACTTAGGGTCAACAGTCCAGAGCAACGGAGAGTGCGTAAAAGAGGTGAAGAGACGGGTCCAAGCAAGTTGGAATGGCTGGAGAAAAGTGTCAGGGGTACTATGTGATAGAAGACTATCGGCCAGAATAAAAGGAAAGGTGTACAAGACAGTGGTGAGACATGCGATGATGTATGGACTAGAAACTGTTCCAATGACCAAAAGACAGCAGACAGAACTAGAGGTTGCAGAGATGAAGATGTTGAGGTTCTCTTTGGGAGTGACCAGGATGGATAGGATCAGGAATGAGTCTATCAGAGGGACGGCACATGTTTGATGTTTTGGAGAGAAGGTCAGAGAAGCCAGACTGAGATGGTTCGGTCATGTACAGAGAAGAGATAGTGAATATATTGGTAGACGGATGCTGGAAATGGAGCTGCCAGGCAATAGGTCTCGAGGAAGACCAAAGAGAAGATTTATGGACGTAGTGAGAGAGGATATGAAGGTAGCTGGTGTGAGAGAGGAAGATACAGAGAATAGGGTTAGATGGAGAAGGTTGACTCGCTGTGGCGACCCCTGACGGGAAAAGCCGAAAGAAGAAGAAGAAGATTTAATTATTGCAGCAAGCAGCAATGATGCACTCAGCACATTTAAACAGAACATGAAATTCAAGTTCAACATGAAAGACCTGGGGAAACTATCATATTTTTTGGGCATACAATTTGAACAAAAGGGGGATGAAATCAAAATGAACCAGACAAAGTACATCCTAAAAATGCTAGAGAGATTTGGAATGTCAGAATGTAAAGCAAGATCTACTCCAAGTGAGCAAAAAATTAGAGGGCATCCCTGTAGCTGATGAAAATGAGCAAAGTGAACCTGTCGACCCCAAAGAATATCGTGAGATTGTAGGCAGTCTTATTTATGCCATGACTTGCACCAGACCTGATATCAGCTGGATAGTGAGCAAACTATCACAGAATCTGGCAATGCCAAAAGTAGAAAACTTAGTAGCTGCAAAACATGTTCTGAGGTATTTGAAGGGGACAGCTGATTATGAACTAAGTTTCAAGACAAATAAGGAGGATTTGAACCTGATAGCTTACAGTGATTCAGACTGGGCATCATCTGTAGAAGACAGACGTAGCACTACAGGCTACTGTTTCAGTTTAACAAAACAAGGCCCAGCCATTGCATGGAAGTCAAGGAAACAGCCCACAGTGGCCCTGTCAACATGTGAGGCTGAATACATCGGCCTAGCCACCACCGCACAAGAAAACATGTACCTGTCTCAACTGTTAAACGGTATGGACAACAAAATGTACAGTTGCACAACAATCTACGGAGACAATCAGGGGGCCATCGCACTGAGTAAGAATCCTGTAAACAGACAAAGGTCAAAACACATTGATGTAAAATATCATTTCATTCGTGAAGCACTCAGTGAGGGTTAAATAAATCTTATCTATTGTCCATCAGAGGACATGTTGGCAGACATCTCGACAAAACTCATGACAAAGGTAAAAATAGAAAAATTCAAAAAGTGGTTCTTTGGAAATTAAAATGTCCAAAGTTTTTTTTTGGATGTTGAGATCAAGAGGGGGTGTTGAGATAGGTGATCTCATTAGTTTTATTTGAGTTTACATTCTAGTATACATATGTTGTATTTGTATCTACTCTCAGGAAATGCATGGCACTTTATGACAAGGTTTGGGACTTGTTTTAGTTTTTCGCGACTGTTCAGCTAACTTGACGTTAACTTCTACGTCAGTGTTTTTTTTTTGGTATAGCGGTGCTGGCGGGAATTTTTCCCTCACTCTGTACTGTACATGTCCCATGGCTAACCGATGTTGATTCCCGGAGCTGTGAAGAAGAAAATAAAAGACGATTCAAACAAGGCAAACTTGTGAATTCCTTCCGAAACATGGAAAACGAAGAAGCTGCGAACTTAAACGCAACAGTTTGGTTGTGGATGCGTTTCGGCTAATGCTATTAGCACAGCTATGATGAGTTAAGGTGTGTTTGTGTGTGTGTGTGTGTGTGTGTGCGTGTGTGTGAGTGTGAATTTGTTTAGGTGGGGGGGGGTTGCGGACAGGGAGTACCGGGGCCTCGAACGATAAGCTGAGGAGCGGAGGAGGGCAGAAGCCCGGCCCGTGATTCGCTTATGTCCAGCGGTTCGGGAATTCCAGGGCCCATAGAGGAGGAGCGGTGGAGCTGAAAAGCGGAGGAGCTGAGGTAATTTTTCTCCTCTCAGAGGCGGGGAAGCTTGGGGGCAGAAGAACCCCTTAGACCGGCCAATGTGAGCCTTCTCCGGACATAGATCACCCGGACGTATGACTGGAGCTCCCGTACCTCTAGGCACACACAAATGTGAATGAGTGGATGAGCTAATGTTTGTTTTGTTGTGGATACGTTTTGGCCAATGCTATTAGCACAGCTATGATGAGTTCAGGTGTGTGTGTGTGTGTGTGTGTTTGTGTGTGTGTTTGTGTGTGTGTGTGTGTGTGTGTGTGTGCGTGTGTTTATGTGTGTGTGAGAGTTTGTTTTGGTGGGGGGGGTTCCCGCGGACAGGGAGTACCAGGGCCTGGAGCGGATGAGGTGAGGAGCGGAGGAGGGCAGAAGCCCAGACCGTGATTCACTTATGTCCAGCGGTTCGGGAGTTCCAGGGCCAAAAGCGGAGAAGCGGAGGACAGCAAAAGCCCTGTCCGCAATTCACCTGAGTCCGGCGGATCGGTAGTACCTGGTTCCGCAGCGGAGGAGCGGAGGAGCGGAGGAGCGGAGGAGCGGAGGAGCAGAGCAAAGCGGAAGCCCGTCTTAACAACAAGGAAATTACAGATGAGGCTATAATTTCCACAGAAATCTTTAAATTCTATCGCCACCTATACACTTCGACATTGTCAAAAAGCGATTGTGACTCCTTTCCAACAAATATTCCTCAATATATCCCAAAAATAAACAACAACAAACAATATATGTTTGTTTTGTATATGTTTATATATAAACAACAAAAAATATACAGTTTGATATCTGAGATTCCTTGTGAGTCGCCAACTTAATTACATGTTGTACTCCCCTTGCAATCTTTTTTTCGTTTTAATTTTTTATTAGTCTATCTATTGATTTAATTATTTCATTTTAATTTCTTTTTTTGTCTAGCATTGTAAATTTCTCACAAACCGTTAACACTATTAACTTCTGATTACATACAGAACGAATGTCCTTATGTCCTTTGCTTCCTCATGCCTGGTTGTTTCATTGACATTCAGTTCTACCTTGCCATGTTTATTTGTACATTTGTATATTTGTGTGTACTATTTATGTTCAATTAAAAAAAAAAAAAGAATGAGAGGCTGAGAAAATCTCCATGTCTCTCTCTCCCCCCCCTTAATGCCCCCCCCCCGCGGCCGACGCAACGCGATTCTCGCCGTTGTTGTGGAAGTAGGGAAAAGGATTCCCCGCGTCGGTGCGAGCGATGCGTTTCAAGGCGTATTGCATGTGTGTATGGAGGGGGGGGGTCTACAGGACACCGCAGACCGGCAATGGTGCACCTTCTGCTGACATCGATCACCGAAACGTCGGCGTGGAGCCCCCGGAGCAGCCGGCGTGTACATGTGAATGAATGGAGGAGCTAATGTGTGTGTGGGGTGGTGGTGGTGGTGGTGGTGTGTGGGGGGGGGGGGGGGCGTTTCGGCTAATGCTATCAGCACAGCTATGATTATTCCCAGAACGTTGAGAACGAGCTCCCGGAACTCCAGACATGCGTATATAAAAGAGTGGAATTAAGGTGTGTGTGAGTGTGTGTGTGTGTGTGTGTGTGTGTGTGTGTGTGTGTGTGTGTGTGTGTGTGTGTGTGTGTGTGTGTGTGTGTGTGTGTGTGTATGTGTGGGACAGAAATAATGTCGGGGACAGAAATTGTTATTAGCCTGCTGGCAGATGACACAACCTTAGTTTTGAAAAATGAACATCAAGTCCCAATAAGCGTTGAAAAAATTAAAACATTCTCCAAGGCTTCAGGATTGTCATTAAACTTAAAGAAATGCAAACTTCTTGAGCTGCATGACTCACCACTAAAGGAAATCAGCAATGTTCCTATCAAATCAGAAATAAAATACTTGAGCATTTTCCTATCTAAGGACCAAAAGTTAAATCAGTCCAGGAACATTGAATCTAAACTGAATCAAAGTAAAGCTAAATTGAATATATGGCTCCAAAGAGATTTATCAATATTAGGCCCGATATATTTGACTAAAATGGAATGTTTATCCAGATGTATATACCCAGTGTATTCCAATGCTGCTCCAAATCAACTCATAAAATCTATTAACCAAATAAATTTCAACTTTATCTGGAGGAACAGACCACACCATCTAAAAAAATCACATATGGGGAAAGAAACAAGTGACGGAGGGCTGAAAGTGATAGAGTTGGACTGCCTGAATGGGACATTGAAGGTGAACTGGTTGAAATCCTGGATCAAACATCATCATTCTTTCTGGTATTGTACTCCAAACTACTTATTCAACATAGTCGGCAGCCTAAGTCTTCTACTTATCTCTGACTTGGATATCAACAAGATTCCTGTCCAATTTTCAGAGTTCCATAAACAAATACTATTATACTGGAAAATGATATATGTACACAATTTCTCAACACACAGTACAATAATTTGGAACAATAGATATGTACTGCGTGGCAACAAACCTCTGTTTTACAAGGAATGCTTTGAGAAAGGTATATGGTCAATAATTGACTTGATGGATGACAATGGCAGTCCTCTAGACTATGAACAGTTCTGTACTACACACAGATTTAAGCCTCCCATATTAGAGTTGATAAAGTTATGAAACGCACTGCCTCGACAATTTGTATTCCTGACCAAAAATATAATGACGCACCAAACCGTACAACTACAGTTACCCCGACTATCACTCCAGGGAATCTCAATTCTGGACGGAAAGTGCAGCAACTCCTTTATTAGGACATGTTTCACAGGAAACTTATTCCCTGGACGTCAAAACAAAAATAATATTTGAAATAAATTTGATAAGGAATCGATTGCCACGCTGCGAACTATGTATCTGACTCTACCCATACCCCCCAAGGCAAAAAGAGACCCACTTCTAAATTATGAATGACATCTACCCATCTCAGGAATTATTGAGGGTACGCTTTACTTTTGAAGATAATATTTGTACATTTTGTGAAGACAACATTGAAACCACTGACCATATATATTTTCTCATTCTCATTCCATCGTCACCAGTTTCCCTCTCAAAAGATGATATCACATTTGGTTTACTTTTAAGCAACATAACAGATGAACTCTGTGTCAATGTTCTTTTAGGCCTGGCCGAATTCTTCATTCACAAAAACAGAATGCAAAAATGCTCCCCAAATTTTAATTTCTTCATAAACGATTTTGAATTATAAAAAAAAATCCTTAAAACTTATGGAAAAATCCAAAAACTAAAAAATATACAGTTACCCATGTCTGAGATTCCTTTTTTTTGGAAAAAAAAAAAAACAACTTGATTACATGTTATATTCCCCTTGCAATTGTTTTTTCGTTTTAATTTTTTATTTGTCTATCTATTGATTTAATTATTTCCTTTTAATTTCTTTTTTTGTCTAGCACTGTAAATTTCTCACAAACCGTTAACACTATTAACTTCTGATTCCATACAGAACAAATGTCCTTCTGTCCGTTGCTTCCTCATCCCTGGTTGTTTCATTGACATTCAGTTCTACCTTGCTATGTTTATTTGTACATTTGTATATTTGTGTGTACTATTAATGTTCAATTAAAAACAGTTTGATGTCTGAGATTCCTTGTGAACGGCCAACTTAATTACATGTTATATTCCCCTTACAATTTTTTTTTTTAGTTTTTAATTTTATTTTTCTATCTATTTATTTAATTATTTCCTTTTAATTTTCTGTTTTTGTCTAGCATTAAAAATTCTCGCAAACCGTTAACACTATTAACTTCTGATTACATACAGAACGAATGCCCTTATGTCTCCCGTCACCCGCCCCCCCGTCCCCCCCGCTTTTTCCGTACAGTGGCAGACACTGAGATCAAAAGCAAATGGATGTCATTGTAATGCAGTAACAGGGTGATAACAGCCGTGTTAGAAGTGTGTAGGGGCTTATAGGAGAGCAGAAGCACGTCACGCTATTCGCCTGAGTTCAGAGGATCGGGAGTACCAGGGCCCATAGCGGAGGAGCAGAGGAGTTGAGAAGCGGAGGAGCGGAGGAGCGGAGTTATGTTTCTCTTCTCAAAGGCGGGGAAGCTTGGGGGCAGCAGGACCCCTTAGACCGGCCAATGTGAGCCTTCTCCGGACATAGATCACCCGGACTCATGACTGGAGCTCCCGTACCTCTGGGCACACACATATGTGAATGAGTGGATGAGCTAATGTTTGTTTTGTTGTGGATACGTTTCGGCCAATGCTATTAGCACAGCTATGATGAGTTCAGGTGTGTGTGTGTGTGTGTGTGTGTGTGTGTGTGTGTGTGTGTGTGGGTGTGTGTCTGTGTGTGTGTGTGTGTGTCTGTGTGTGTGTGTGTGTGTGTGTGTGTGTGTGCGTGTGTTTATGTGTGTGTGAGAGTTTGTTTTGGTGGGTGGGGGGGGGTTCCCGCGGACTGGGAGTACCAGGGCCTTTAGCGGATGAGGTGAGGAGCGGAGGAGGGCAGAAGCCCGGACCGTGATTCGCTTATGTCCAGCGGTTCGGGAGTTCCAGGGCCCAAAGCGGATGAGCGGAGGACAGGAAAAGCCCTGTCCGCAATTCACCTGAGTCTGGCGTATCGGTAGTACCTGGTTCCGCAGCGGAGGAGCGGAGGAGCTGAGAAGCGGAGGAGAGGAGGAGATGTTTCTCTTCTCAGAGGCGGCGAGGGGGGGGGGAGAAGGACCCCTTAACCTTATCCCCCGGACGTTTGAGTGGAGCTCCCGGACCTCCGGGCACACACATGCGAATGACTGGATGACAGGGAGTTCCAGGGCCTGGAGCGGATGAGCAGAGGAGAGGCGGAGGGCAGAAGCCCGGCCCGGTTCGGGAGTTCCAGGGTCCAAAGCGGGGGAGGGAAAAAAAGGAGGAGGGGAGGAGAGCAGAAGACTGGCCTGGAATTCACCGAAGTCCCGCAGATCGGGAGTTCCAGGGCCCGGAGCGGAAGACCGGAGGAGCGGAGGAGCGGAGGAGCGGAGGAGCAGAGGAGCGGAGGAGCGGAGGAGCGGAAGAGAGCGGAAGCCCAGCCGACAATTCGCCTGAGTCCCGCGGAAGGGGATTACCAAGCCCTGGAGCCTGAATCGCTTATGTCCTGCGGTTCCGGAGTACCAGGGCCCGGAGCGGAGGAGCGGAGGGGCGGATGAGTGGAGGAGCGGAGGAGCGGAGGAGAGCTGAAACCCGGCCCACATTTCGCCTGAGTCCCGCGGATTGGGAGTACCAGGGCCTGGAGTCTGATTCGCTTATGGCAAGCAGTTCAGGAGTACCAGGGCCCAGAGCGGAGGAGCGGATGAGCGGAGGAGCGAAGGTGAGCGGAAGCCCGGCCGAATATTCGCCTAAGTCCCGCGGAGAGGGAGTACCAAGGCCTGGAGCCTGATTCGCTTATGTCTAGCAGTTCAGGAATACCAGGGCCCAGGGCGGAGGAGCGGAGGAGCGGATGAGAGGAGAAGCGGAGGAGAGCGGAAGCCCGGCCGACAATTCGCCTAAGTCCCGCGGAGAGGGAGTACCAGGACCTGGAGCCTGATTCGCTTATGTCCAGCAGTTCAGGAGTATCAGGGCCGGAACGGAGGAGCGGAGGAGCGGAGGAGCGGAGGAGAGCTGAATCCGGCCGACAATTCGCCTGAGTCCCGCGGAAAGGGAGTACCAGGGTCAAGAACGTGATACGCTTATGTCTAGCAGTTCAGGATTACCAGCGCCTGGAGTGGAGGTGCGGAGGAATGGATGAGAGGAGAAGCGGAGGAGAGCGGAAGCCTTGCCGACAATTCGCCTGAGTCCAGCGGAAAGGGAGTACCAGGGCCTGGAGCCTGATTCGCTTATGTCTGGCAGTTCAGGAGTACCAGGGCCCGGAGCGGAGGAGCGGAGGAGCGGAAGAGCGGAGGAGCGGAGGAGCGGAGGAGAGCGGAAGCCCGGCCGAATATTTGCCTAAGTCCCGCGGAGAGGGAGTACCAGGGTCAAGAACGTGATACGCTTATGTCTAGCAGTTCAGGATTACCAGCGCCTGGAGTGGAGGTGCGGAGGAGTGGATGAGAGGAGAAGCGGAGGAGAGCGGAAGCCTTGCCGACAATTCGCCTGAGTCCAGCGGAAAGGGAGTACCAGGGCCTGGAGCCTGATTCGCTTATGTCTAGCAGTTCAGGAGTACCAGGGCCCGGAGCGGAGGAGCGGAGGAGCGGAAGAGCAGAAGAACGTTTAAGCGGTGGAGCAGAGGAGCGGATGAGCGGAGGAGAGCGGAATCCGGCCGACAATTCTCCAGAGTCCCGCGCAAGGGGAGTACCAAGGCCGAAGCGTGATTTAATGATGTCCAGCAGTTCAGGAGTACCAGGGCCCGGAGCGGAAGAGCGGAGGAGCGGAGGAGCGGAGGAGCGGAGGAGCGGAGGAGCAGAGGAGCGGAGGAGCGGAGGAGCGGAAGAGAGCGGAAGCCCAGCCGAATATTCGCCTGAGTCCCGCGGAAGGGGATTACCAGGGCCTGGAGCCTGAATCGCTTATGTCCTGCGGTTCCGGAGTAAGAGGGCCCGGAGCGGAGGAGCGAAGGAGCGAATGAGCGGATGAGCTGAGGAGAGCGGAAGCCCGGCCGACAATTCGCCTGAGTCCCGCGGAGAGGGAGTACCAGGGCCATAAGCGTCATTTAATGATGTTCAGCAATTCAGGAGTACCTGGGCCAGGTGCGGAGGAGCGGAGGAGCGGAGGGGCGGATGAGTGGAGGAGCGGAGGAGCGGAGGAGAGCGGAAACCCGGCCCACATTTCGCCTGAGTCCCGCGGATTGGGAGTACCAGGGCCTGGAGCCTGATTCGCTTATGGCAAGCAGTTCAGGAGTACCAGGGCCCTGAGCGGAGGAGCAGAGGAGCGGATGAGCGGAGGAACGGAGGTGAGCGGTTGCCCGGCCGAATATTCGCCTAAGGCCCGCGGAAAGGGAGTACCAGGGCCTGGAGCCTGATTCGCTTATGTCTAGCAGTTCAGGAGTACCAGGGCCCGGAGCGGAGGAGCGGAGGAGCGGATGAGAGGAGAAGCGGAGGAGAGCGGAAGCCCGGCCAACAATTCGCCGATGTCCCGCGGAGAGGGAGTACCAGGGCCTGGAGCCTGATTCGCTTATGTCCAGCAGTTCAGGAGTACCAGGGCCGGAACGGAGGAGCGGAGGCCCTGAGGACCGGAGGACCGGAGGAGAGCTGAATCCGGCCGACAATTCGCCTGAGTCCCGCGGAAAGGGAGTACCAGGACCGGAAGCGTGATTTAATGATGTCCAGCAGTTCAGGAGTACCAGGGCCGGAGCGGAGGAGCGGAGGAGCGGAGGAGCGGAGGAGAGCGGAAGCCCGCCGAATATTTGCCTAAGTCCCGCGGAGAGGGAGTACCAGGGTCAAGAACGTGATTCGCTTATGTCTAGCAGTTCAGGAGTACCAGGGCCTGGAGTGGAGGTGCGGAGGAGTGGATGAGAGGAGAAGCGGAGGAGAGCGGAAGCCTTGCCGACAATTCGCCTGAGTCCAGCGGAAAGGGAGTACCAGGGCCTGGAGCCTGATTCGCTTATGTCTGGCAGTTCAGGAGTACCAGGGCCCGGAGCGGAGGAGCGGTGGAGCGGATGAGCAGAAGAACGTTTAAGCGGTGGAGCGGAGGAGCGGATGAGCGGAGGAGAGCGGAATCCGCCCGACAATTCTCCTGAGTCCCGCGCAAAGGGAGTACCAAGGCCGAAGCGTGATTTAATGATGTCCAGCAGTTCAGGAGTACCAGGGCCCGGAGCGGAAGAGCGGAGGAGCGGAGGAGCGGAGGAGCGGAGGAGCGGAGGAGCAGAGGAGCGGAGGAGCGGAGGAGCGGAAGAGAGCGGAAGCCCAGCCGACAATTAGCCTGAGTCCAGCGGAAAGGGATTACCAGGGCCTGGAGCCTGATTCGCTTATGTCCTTCGGTTCCGGAGTACCAGGGCCCGGAGCGGAGGAGCGGAGGAGCGGAGGAGCGAAGGAGCGAATGAGCGGATGAGCTGAGGAGGGCGGAAGCCCTGCCGACAATTCGCCTGAGTCCCGCGGAGAGGGAGTACCAGGGCCGTAAGCGTGATTTAATGATGTTCAGCAATTCAGGAGTACCTGGGCCAGGTGCGGAGGAGCGGAGGAGCGGAGGGGCGGATGAGTGGAGGAGCGGAGGAGAGCGGAAACCCGGCCCACATTTCGCCTGAGTCCCGCGGATTGGGAGTACCAGGGCCTGGAGCCTGATTCGCTTATGGCAAGCAGTTCAGGAGTACCAGGGCCTTGAGCGGAGGAGTGGAGGAGCAGAAGAGCGGATGAGCGGAGGAACGGAGGTGAGCGGTTGCCCGGCCGAATATTCGCCTAAGTCCCGCGGATTGGGAGTACCAGGGCCTGGAGCCTGATTCGCTTATGTCTAGCAGTTCAGGAGTACCAGGGCCCGGAGCGGAGGAGCGGAGGAGCGGATGAGAGGAGAAGCGGAGGAGAGCGGAAGCCCGGCCAACAATTCGCCGATGTCCCGCGGAGAGGGAGTACCAGGACCTGGAGCCTGATTCGCTTATGTCCAGCAGTTCAGGAGTATCAGGGCCGGAACGGAGGAGCGGAGGAGCGGAGGAGCGGAGGAGCGGAGGAGCGGAGGAGCGGAGGACCGGAGGACCGGAGGACCGGAGGAGAGCTGAATCCGGCCGACAATTCGCCTGAGTCCCGCGGAAAGGGAGTACCAGGGCCAGAAGCGTGATTTAATGATGTCCAGCAGTTCAGGAGTACCAGGGCCGGAGCGGAGGAGCGGGGAAGCCCGGCCGACAATTCGCCTGAGTCCAGCGGAAAGGGAGTACCAGGGCCTGGAGCCTGATTCGCTTATGTCTAGCAGTTCAGGAGTACCAGGGCCCAGAGCGGAGGAGCGGAGGAGCGGATGAGCAGAAGAACGTTTAAGCAGTGGAGCGGAGGAGCGGAGGAGCGGAGGACCGGAGGACCGGAGGACCGGAGGAGAACTGAATCCGGCCGACAATTCGCCTGAGTCCCGCGGAAAGGGAGTACCAGGGCCAGAAGCGTGATTTAATGATGTGCAGGAGTTCAGGAGTACCATGGCCGGAGCGGAGGAGCGGAGGAGCGGAGGACCGGAGGACCGGAGGACCGGAGGACCGGAGGACCGGAGGATCGGAGGAGAACTGAATCCGGCCGACAATTCGCCTGAGTCCCGCGGAAAGGGAGTACCAGGGCCAGAAGCGTGATTTAATGATGTCCAGCAGTTCAGGAGTACCAGGGCCCGGAGCGGAGGAGCGGAGGAGCGGATGAGAGGAGAAGCGGAGGAGAGCGGAAGCCCGGCCGACAATTCGCCTAAGCCCCGCGGAGAGGGAGTACCAGGGCCTTGAGCCTGATTCGCTTATGTCCAGCAGTTCAGGAGTACCAGGGCCGGAGCGGAGGAGCGGAGGAGCGGAGGAGCGGAGGACCGGAGGAGAGCTGAATCCGGCCGACAATTCGCCAGAGTCCCGCGGAAAGGGAGTACCAGGGCCAGAAGCGTGATTTAATGATGTCCAGCAGTTCAGGAGTACTAGGGCCGGAGCGGAGGAGCGGGGAAGCCCGACCGACAATTCGCCTGAGTCCAGCGGAAAGGGAGTACCAGGGCCTGGAGCCTGATTCGCTTATGTCTAGCAGTTCAGGAGTACCAGGGCCCGGAGCGGAGGAGCGGAGGAGCGGATGAGCAGAAGAACGTTTAAGCAGTGGAGCGGAGGAGCGGAGGAGCGGAGGAGCGCAGGAGCGCAGGAGCGGAGGTGAGCGGAAGCCCGGCCGAATATTCGCCGAAGTCCCGCGGATTGGGAGTACCAGGGCCTGGAGCCTCATTCACTTATGGCAAGCAGTTCAGGAGTACCAGGGCCCTGAGCGGAGGAGTGGAGGAGCGGAGGAGCGGATGAGCGGAGGAACGGAGGTGAGCGGTTGCCCGGCCGAATATTCGCCTAAGTCCCGCGGAAAGGGAGTACCAGGACCTGGAGCCTGATTCGCTTATGTCTAGCAGTTCAGGAGTACCAGGGCCCGGAGCGGAGGAGCGGTGGAGCGGATGAGCAGAAGAACGTTTAAGCAGTGGAGCGGAGGAGCGGAGGAGCGGAGGTGAGCGGAAGCCCGGCCGACAATTCGCCTAAGTCCCGCGGAGAGGGAGTATCAGGGCCAGTAACGTGTTTCGCTTATGTGTAGCAGTTCAGGAGTACCAGGGCCTGGAGCGGAGGTGCGGAGGAGTGGATGAGAGGAGAAGCGGAGGAGAGCGGAAGCCCGGCCGACAATTCGCCTGTGTCCAGCGGAAAGGGAGTACCAGGGCCTGGAGCCTGATTCGCTTATGTCTAGCAGTTCAGGAGTACCAGGGCCCGGAGCGGAGGAGCGGAGGAGCGGATGAGCAGAAGAACGTTTAAGCGGTGGAGCGGAGGAGCGGATGAGCGGAGGAGAGCGGAATCCGGCCGACAATTCGCCTGAGTCCCGCGGAGAGGGAGTACCAGGGCCATAAGCGTCATTTAATGATGTTCAGCAATTCAGGAGTACCTGGGCCAGGTGCGGAGGAGCGGAGGAGCGGAGGAGCGGAGGGGCGGATGAGTGGAGGAGCGGAGGAGCGGAGGAGCGGAGGAGAGCGGAAACCCGGCCCACATTTCGCCTGAGTCCCGCGGATTGGGAGTACCAGGGCCAGGAGCCTGATTCGCTATTGGCAAGCAGTTCAGGAGTACCAGGGCCTTGAGCGGAGGAGTGGAGGAGCAGAGGAGCGGATGAGCGGAGGAACGGATGTGAGCGGTTGCCCGGCCGAATATTCGCCTAAGTCCCGCGGAAAGGGAGTACCAGGGCCTGGAGCCTGATTCGCTTATGTCTAGCAGTTCAGGAGTACCAGGGCCCGGAGCGGAGGAGCGGAGGAGCGGATGAGAGGAGAAGCGGAGCAGAGCGGAAGCCCGGCCAACAATTCGCCTAAGTCCCGCGGAAAGGGAGTACCAGGGCCTGGAGCCTGATTCGCTTATGTCTAGCAGTTCAGGAGTACCAGGGCCCGGAGCGGAGGAGCGGAGGAGCGGATGAGAGGAGAAGCGGAGGAGAGCGGAAGCCCGGCCAACAATTCGCCGATGTCCCGCGGAGAGGGAGTACCAGGGCCTGGAGCCTGATTCGCTTATGTCCAGCAGTTCAGGAGTACCAGGGCCGGAACGGAGGAACGGAGGAGCGGAGGACCGGAGGACCGGAGGACCGGAGGACCGGAGGACCGGAGGACCGGAGGACCGGAGGAGAGCTGAATCCGGCCGACAATTCGCCTGAGTCCCGCGGAAAGGGAGTACCAGGGCCAGAAGCGTGATTTAATGATGTCCAGCAGTTCAGGAGTACCAGGGCCGGAGCGGAGGAGCGGGGAAGCCCGGCCGACAATTCGCCTGAGTCCAGCGGAAAGGGAGTACCAGGGCCTGGAGCCTGATTCGCTTATGTCTAGCAGTTCAGGAGTACCAGGGCCCGGAGCGGAGGAGCGGAGGAGCGGATGAGCAGAAGAACGTTTAAGCAGTGGAGCGGAGGAGCGGAGGAGCGGAGGAGCGCAGGAGCGGAGGTGAGCGGAAGCCCGGCCGAATATTCGCCGAAGTCCCGCGGATTGGGAGTACCAGGGCCTGGAGCCTCATTCGCTTATGGCAAGCAGTTCAGGAGTACCAGGGCCCTGAGCGGAGGAGTGGAGGAGCGGAGGAGCGGATGAGCGGAGGAACGGAGGTGAGCGGTTGCCCGGCCGAATATTCGCCTAAGTCCCGCGGAAAGGGAGTACCAGGACCTGGAGCCTGATTCGCTTATGTCTAGCAGTTCAGGAGTACCAGGGCCGGAGCGGAGGAGCGGAGGAGAGCGGAAGCCCGGCCGAATATTTGCCTAAGTCCCGCGGAGAGGGAGTACCAGGGTCAAGAACGTGATTCGCTTATGTCTAGCAGTTCAGGATTACCAGGGCCTGGAGTGGAGGTGCGGAGGAGTGGATGAGAGGAGAAGCGGAGGAGAGCGGAAGCCTTGCCGACAATTCGCCTGAGTCCAGCGGAAAGGGAGTACCAGGGCCTGGAGCCTGATTCGCTTATGTCTGGCAGTTCAGGAGTACCAGGGCCCGGAGCGGAGGAGCGGTGGAGCGGATGAGCAGAAGAACGTTTAAGCGGTGGAGCGGAGGAGCGGATGAGCGGAGGAGAGCGGAATCCGGCCGACAATTCTCATGAGTCCCGCGCAAAGGGAGTACCAAGGCCGAAGCGTGATTTAATGATGTCCAGCAGTTCAGGAGTACCAGGGCCCGGAGCGGAAGAGCGGAGGAGCGGAGGAGCGGAGGAGCGGATGAGCAGAGGAGCGGAGGAGCGGAGGAGCGGAAGAGAGCGGAATCCGGCCGACAATTCGCCTGAGTCCCGCGGAAAGGGAGTACCATGACCTGGAGCCTGAATCTCATGTCCTGCGGTTCCGGAGTACCAGGGCCCGGAGCGGAGGAGCGGATGAGCGGAGGAGCGGAGGTGAGCGGAAGCCCGGCCGAATTTTCGCCTAAGTCCCGCAGAAAGGGAGTACCAGGGCCTGAAGCCCTATTCGCTTATGTCTAGCAGTTCAGGAGTACCAGGGCCCGGAGCGGAGGTGCGGAGGAGCGGAGGAGCGGATGAGAGGAGAAGCGGAGGAGAGCGGAAGCCCGGCCAACAATTCGCCTAAGTCCCGCGGAGAGGGAGTACCAAGGCCTGGACCCTGATTCGCTTATGTCTAGCAGTTCAGGAGTACCAGGGCCGGAGCGGAGGAGCCGAGGAGCGGAGGAGAGTGGAAGCCCGGCCGGCAATTCGCCTGTGTCTCGCGGAGAGGGAGTACCAGGTTCTGGAGCCTGAATCGCCTATGTCCAGCAGTTCAGGAGTACCAGTGCCAGGAGCGGAGGAGTGGAGGAGCGGAGAAGCGGAGGAGAGCGGAAGCCCGTCCGACAATTCGCCTGAGTCCCGCGGAAGGGGAGTACAAGGGTCTGGAGCCTGAATCGCTTATGTCCAGCAGTTCAGGAGTACCAGGGCCAGGAGCGGAGGACCGGAGGAGCGGAGTACCGGAGGAGCGGAGGAGCGAGGGAGTGGAGAAGCGGAGGAGCGGAGGAGAGGAGGAGCGGAAGAGCGGAGGAGCGGAGGAGCGGAGGAGAGGGGAAGCACGCTCCATATTTCGCCAGAGTCCCGCGGATAGGGAGTAACAGGGCCAAGAGCCTGATTCGCTTATGTCCAGCAGTTCCGGAGTACTAAGGCCCGGAGCGGATCAGCGGCGGAGCGGATGAGTGGAAGAACGGAGAAGCGGTGGAGCGGAGGAGCGGAGGAGCGGAGGAGCAGAGTTATGTTTCTCTTCTCAAAGGCGGGGAAGCTTTGGGGCAGCAGGACCCCTTAGACTGGCCAATATGAGCCTTCTATGGACATAGCTCCCCCGGACGTATGACCGGTGCTCCCGGACCTCTTGGTACATACATGTGAATGAGTGGATGAGCTAATGTTTGTTTGGTTGTGGATGCTTTTCGGCTAACGCTATTAGCACAGCTATGAAGACTTAAGGTGTGTGTGTGTCTGTGTGTGTGTGTGAGTGTCTTTGTGTGTTTGTGTGAGTGATGTTGTTTTGGTGGGGGGGGGGGTCGCGGACAGGGAGTACCAGTGCCAAGAGCGGTTGAGCTGAGGAGCGGAGGAGGGCAGAAGCCCGGCCCGTGATTCGCTTATGTCAAGCGGTTCGGGAATTCCAGGGCCCAAAGCGGAGGAGCGGTGGAGCTGAGCTGTGTGTGTGTCTTTGTGTGTTTATGTGTGTGTGTCAGTGTGTTCTTGTGTGTGTATGTGTGAGATTTTATTTAGGTGGAGGGGGGGAGTACCAGGGCCCATAGCGGAAGAGCGGTGGAGCTGAGAAGCGGAGGAGCGGAGTAGCGGAAGTATTGTTTCTCCACTCAGAGACGGGGAAGCTTGGGGGCAGCAGAACCCCTTAGATGGGCTAATCTGAGCATTCTCCGGACATAGATCCCCCGGACGTATGATTGGAGCTCCCGGACCATTGGGCACACACATGTGAATGAGTGGAAGAGCTAATATTTGTTTGGTTGTGGATGCGTTTTGGCTAATGCTATTAGCACAGCTATGATGAGTTAAGGTGTGCGTGTATGTGTGTGTGTGTGTGTGTGAGTGTGTCTGTGTGTGTGTGTGAGAGTTTGTTTAGGTGGGGGGGGGGTCGCGGACAGGGAGTACCAGGGCCTCGAGCGGATGAGCTGAGGAGCAGAGGAGGGCATAAGCCCAGCCCGTGATTCCCTTATATCCAGCGGTTCGGGAGTTCCAGGGCCCAAAGCGGAAAAGCGGAGGAGCGGAGAAGCAGAGGAGTGGAGGAGAGCAGAAGCACCTCTCGCAATTCTCCTGAGTTTGCAGGATCGGGAGTACCAGGGCCAATAGCGGAGGAGCGGAGGTGTTGAGAAGCGGAGGAGTGGAGGAGCGATATTATATTTCTCTTCTCAAAGGCGGGGAAGCTTGGGGGCACCAGGACCCCTTAGACCGGCAAATGTGAGCCTTCTCCGGACATAGATGCCCCGGACGTATGACCGGAGATCCAGGACCTCTGGGCACATACATTTGAATGAGTGGATGAGCTAATGTTTGTTTGGTTGTGGATGCGTTTCGGCTAATGCTATTAGCACAGCTATGATGACTTAAGGTGTGTGTGTGTGTGTGTGGGTGTTTGTGTGTTTGTGTGTTTTTGTGTTCTTGTGTGTGTGTGTGTGTGTGTGTGTTTGTGTGTGCGTTTGTGTATATGTGTGTGACAGTTTGTTTAGGTGGGGGGGGGCGCGGACAGGGGGTAGCTGGGCCTGGAGTGGATGAGATGTGGAGCGGATGGAGCATGTCCCGTAATTCTCCTGGGTTCGGCGGATCGGGAGTACCAGGGCCCATAGCGGAGGAGCGGTGGAGCGGAGAAGCGGACCATTGGGCACACACATGTGAATGAGTGGATGAGCTAATGTTTGTTTGGTTGTGGATGCGTTTCGGCTAAAGCTATTAGCACAGCTATGAAGACTTAAGGTGTGTGTATGAGTGTATATGTGTGTCTGTGTGTGTGTGTGAGAGGCTCTTTTGGTGGGGGGGGGGGGGGGGGTCGCGGACAGGGAGTACCATAGGGCACACACATGTGAATGAGTGGATGAGCTAATGTTTGTTTGGTTGTGGATGCGTTTCGGCTAATGCTATTAGCACAGCGATGATGAGTTAAGGTGTGTGTGTATGTCTGTGTGTGTGTGTGTGTTTGTGTGTTTTTGTGTGTGTGTGAGTGATTTTGTGTGAGAGTTTGTTTAGGTGGGGGGGGGGGGGGGAGTACCAGGGCCCATAGCGGAGGAGCAGTTGAGCTGAGAAGCGGAGGAGCGGAGGAGCGGAGGTAATGTTTCTTCTCTCAGAGGCGGGGAAGCTTGGGGGCAGAAGAACCCCTTAGACGGGCTAATGTGAGCATTCTCCGGACATAGATCCCCCGGTCGTATGACTGGAGCTGCCGGACCAAATTGGCACACACATGTGAATGAGTGGATGAGCTAATGTTTGTTTGGTTGTGGATGCGTTTCGGCTAATGCTATTAGCACAGCTAAGATGGGTTAAGGTGTGTGTGTGTGTGTGTATGTCTGTGTGTGTGTTTGTGTGTGTGTGTGTGTGTGAGTTTGTTTAGGTGGGGGGGGTCGCGGACAGGGAGTACCAGGGCCTCGAGCGGATGAGCTGAGGAGCGGAGGAGGGCAGATGCCCAGCCTTGATTCGCTTATGTCCAGCGGTTCGGGAATTCCGGGGCCCAAAGCGGAGGAGCAGTGGAGCTGAGAAGCGGAGGAGCGGAGGAGCGGAGTAGCAGAGGCATAGTTTCTCCTCTCAGAGGCGGGGAAGCTTGGGGGCATCAGAACCCCTTGGACGGGCTAATGTGAGCATTCTCCGGACATAGATCCCCCGAACGTATGATTGGACCTCCCGGACCATTGGGCACACACATGTGAATGAGTGGATGAGCTAAAGTTTGTTTGGTTGTGGATGCATTTCGGCTAATGCTATTAGCACAGCTATGATGAGTTAAGGTGTGTGTGTGTGTATGTGTGTGTGTGTGTGTGTGTGTGTGTGTGTCTGTTTGTTTGTTTTTGTGTCTGTGTGAGGGTGTTCGTGTGTGTGTGTGTGAGAGTTTGTTTAGGTGGGGGGGGGGGTACCAAGGCCCATCGCGGAAGAGCTGTGGAGCGGAGAAGCGGAGGAATGGAGGAGCGGAGGTAATTTCTCTCTTCTCAAAGGCAGAGGATGGGAAGTTTGGGGGCAGTAGGACGCCTTAGACCAGCCACTGTGAGCCTTCTCCAGATATAGATCGCCCGGACGTATGATTGGAGCTCCCGGACCATTGGGCACACACATGTGAATGAGTGGATGAGCTAATGTTTGTTTGGTAGTGGATGCGTTTCGGCTAATGCTATTAGCACAGCTATGATGAGTTAAGTTGTGTTTGTGTATGTGTGTGTGTGTGTGTGTGTGCGTGTGTATGTTTGTGTGTTTTTGTGTGTGAGTGAGTGTGTTTAGGTGGGGGGGGGGTACCAGGGCCCATAGCCGAGGAGCGGTGGAGCTGAGAAGCGGAGGAGCGGAGTAGCGGAGGTATTGTTTCTCCTCTCAGAGGCGGGGAATCTTGGGAGCTATTAGCACAGGTATGATGACTTAAGGTGTGTGTGTGTTTGTGTGTTTGTGTGTTTGTGTGTTCTTGTGTGTGTGTGTGTGTGTGTTTTTGTGTGTGCGTTTGTGTATATGTGTGTGACAGTTTGTTTAGGTGGGGGGGGGGGGCGCGGACAGGGGGTAGCTGGGCCTGGAGCGGATGAGCTGTGGAGCGGATGGAGGGCAGAAGCACGTCCCATAATTCTCCTGAGTCCGGCGGATCGGGAGTACCAGGGCCCATAGCGGAGGAGCGGTGGAGCAGAGAAGCGAACCATTGGGCACACACATGTGAATGAGTGGATGAGCTAATGTTTGTTTGGTTTTGGATGCATTTCGGCTAATGCTATTAGCACAACTATGATGACTTAATGTGTGTATGTGTGTCAGTGTGTGTGTGTGTGTGAGTGTCTTTGTGTATGTGTGTGATAGTTTGTTTTGGTGGGGGGGGGGGGGTCGCGGACACGGAGTACCAGGGCACACACATGTGAATGAGTGGATGAGCTAATGTTTGTTTGGTTGTGGATGCGTTTCGGCTAAAGCTATTAGCACAGCTATGATGAGTTAAGGTGTGTGTGTATGTGTGTGTGTGTGTTTGTGTGTTTTTGTGTGTGTGTGAGTGATTTTTTGTGAGAGTTTGTTTTGGTGGGGGGGGGGGGGGGGGAGTACCAGGGCCCATAGCGGAGGAGCGGTGGAGCTGAGAAGCGGAGGAGCGGAGTAGCGGAGGTATTGTTTCTCTTCTCAGAGGCGGGGAAGCTTGGGAGCTATTAGCACAGGTATGATGACTTAAGGTGTGTGTGTGTGTGTGTGTTTGTGTGTTTGTGTGTTTGTGTGTTTGTGTGTTTGTGTGTTCTTGTGTGTGTGTGTGTGTGTGTGTGTGTTTGTGTGTGCGATTGTGTATATGTGTGTGACAGTTTGTTTAGGTGGGGGGGGGGGCGCGGACAGGGGGTAGCTGGGCCTGGAGCGGATGAGCTGTGGAGCGGATGGAGGGCAGAAGCACGTCCCATTCAGCCGCCGGCAACCATAAAAACCTATCTTTAACTTAAAAACAAACAAAAATGTGCAATATCTCATTTCTGTGCAATATTCAGAAACTGTGCAATATTTCATTTCATAACAGCTACATTGTGCAATATTTCATCTCATCTCATAACAGCTACACTATAATGTTCCCTTCTATCATACTATTGTGCACTCCTTACCTCACTTGTTACTAAGACACTTATAGTTTTATCACTGCTTACTAAGACACTTTATAGTTTCACTGAAACACTTTATAGTTTATAGTTTATTTTTATTTATAATTCTGCCTTTCTTTTATTATTTATTACTGTTATATTTTCTGTAACTCTGGCACTGCAATTTCCTTCGGGATTATAAAAGTTGTTCTGATTCTTATTCTTAATTCTCCTGAGTCCGGTGGATCGGGAGTACCAGGGCCCATAGTGGAGGAGCGGTGGAGCGGAGAAGCGGACCATTGAGCACACACATGTGAATGAATGGATGAGCTAATGTTTCTTTGGTTGTGGATGCGTTTCGGCTAATGCTATTAGCACAGCTATGATGACTTAATGTGTGTATGTGTGTCAGTGTGTGTGTGTGTGTGGGTGTCTTTGTGTATGTGTGTGATAGTTTGTTTTGGTGGGGGGGGGGGGGGGGGCGCGGACACGGAGTACCAGGGCACATACATGTGAATGAGTGGATGAGCTAATGTTTGTTTGGTTGTGGATGCGTTTCGGCTAAAGCTATTAGCACAGCTATGAAGACTTAAGGTATGTGTATGTGATTATGTGTGTGTCTGTGTGTGTGTGAGTGTCTTTGTGTGTGTGTGTGTGTGTGTGAGAGGCTCTTTTGGTGGGGGGGGGGGTCGTGGACAGGGAGTACCATTGGGCACACACATGTGAATGAGTGGTTTAGCTAATGTTTGTTTGGTTGTGAATGCGTTTCGGCTAATGCTATTAGCACAGCTATGAGTTAAGGTGTGTGTGTATGTGTGTGTGTGTGTGTTTGTGTGTTTTTGTGTGTGTGTGAGGGATTTTGTGTGAGAGTTTGTTTAGGTGGGGGGGGGGGGGGAGTACCAGGGCCCATCGCGGAGGAGCGGTGGAGCTGAGAAGCGGAGGAGCAGAGGAGCGAAGGTAATGTTTCTTCTCTCAGAGGCGGGGAAGCTTGGGGGCAGAAGAACCCCTTAGACGGGCTAATGTGAGCATTCTCCGGACATAGATCCCCCGGTCGTATGATTGGAGCTGCCGGACCATTGGGCACACACATGTGAATGAGTGGATGAGCTAATGTTTGTTTGGTTGTGGATGCGTTTCGGCTAATGCTATTAGCACAGCTAAGATGAGTTAAGGTGTGTGTGTGTGTGTGTGTGTGTGTGTGTGTGTGTGTGTTTGTTTGTTTTTGTGTCTGTGTGAGTGTGTTCGTGTGTGTATCTGTGAGAGGTTGTTTAGGTGGGGGGGGGGTACCAGGGCCCATCGCGGAGGAGCGGAGGAGCGGTGGAGCGGAGAAGCGGAGGAATGGAGGAGCGGAGGTAATGTTTCTCTTCTCAAAGGCAGAGGATGGGAAGTTTGGGGGCAGTAGGACGCCGGTGCGAGCGATGCGTTTCAAGGCGTATTGCATGTGTGTATGGAGGGGGGGGGTCTACAGGACACCGCAGACCGGCAATGGTGCACCTTCTCCGGACATCGATCCCCGAAACGTCGGCGTAGAGCTCCCGGAGCAGCCGGCGTGTACATGTGAATGAATGGAGGAGCTAATGTGTGTGTGTGGGGTGGTGGTGGTGTGGGGGGGGGGGGGGCGTTTCGGCTAATGCTATCAGCACAGCTATGATTATCCCCAGAACGTTGAGAACGAGCTCCCGGAACTCCAGACATGCGTATATAAAAGAGTGGAATTAAGGTGTGTGTGAGTGTGTGTGTGTGTGTGTGTGTGTCTATGTGTGTGTGTGTGTGTGTGTGTGTGTGTGTGTGTGTGTGTGTATGTGTGGGACAGAAATAATGTCGGGGACAGAAATTGTTATTAGCGTGCTGGCAGATGACACACCCTTAGTTTTGAAAAATGAACATCAAGTCCCAATAAGCGTTGAAAAAATTAAAACATTCTCCAAGGCTTCAGGATTGTCATTAAACTTAAAGAAATGCAAACTTCTTGCGCTGCATGACTCACCACTAAAGGAAATCAGCAATGTTCCTATCAAATCAGAAATAAAATACTTGAGCATTTTCCTATCTAAGGACCAAAAGTTAAATCAATCCAGGAACATTGAATCTAAACTGAATCAAAGTAAAGCAAAACTGAATATATGGCTCCACAGAGATTTATCCATATTAGGCCGGATATATTTGACTAAAATGGAATGTTTATCCAGATGTGTATACCCAGTGTATTCCAATGCTGCTCCAAATCAACTCATCAAATCTATTAACCAAATAAATTTCAACTTTATCTGGAGGAACAGACCACACCATCTAAAAAAATCACATATGGGGAAAGAAACAAGTGACGGAGGGCTGAAAGTGATAGAGTTGGACTGCCTGAATGGGACATTGAAGGTGAACTGGTTGAAATCCTGGATCAAACATCATCATTCTTTCTGGTATTGTACTCCAAACTACTTATTCAACATAGTCGGCAGCCTAAGTCTTCTACTTATCTCTGACTTGGATATCAACAAGATTTCTGTCCAATTTTCAGAGTTCCATAAACAAATACTATTATACTGGAAAATGATATATGTACACAATTTCTCAACACACAGTACAATAATTTGGAACAATAGATATGTACTGCGTGGCAACAAACCTCTGTTTTACAAGGAATGCTTTGAGAAAGGTATATGGTCAATAATTGACTTGATGGATGACAATGGCAGTCCTCTAGACTATGAACAGTTCTGTACTACACACAGATTTAAGCCTCCCATATTAGAGTTGATAAAGTTACGAAACGCACTGCCTCGACAATTTGTATTCCTGACCAAAAATATAATGACGCACCAAACCGTACAACCACAGTTACCCCGACTATCACTCCAGGGAATCTCAATTCTGGACAGAAAGTGCAGCAACTCCTTTATTAGGACATGTTTCACAGGAAACTTGTTCCCTGGACGTCAAAACAAAAATAATATTTGAAATAAATTTGATAAGGAATCGACTGCCACGCTGCGAACTATGTGTCTGACTCTACCCATACCCCCCAAGGCAAAAAGAGACCCACTTCTAAATTATGAATGACATCTACCCATCTAAGGAATTATTGCGGGTACGCTTTACTTTTGAAGATAATATTTGTACATTTTGTGAAGACAACATTGAAACCACTGACTATATATTTTTTCTCATTCTCATTCCATCGTCACCAGTTTCCCTCTCAAAAGATGATATCACATTTGGTTTACTTATAAGCAACATAACAGATGAACTCTGTGTCAATGTTCTTTTAGGCCTGGCCAAGTTCTTCATTCACAAAAACAGAATGCAAAAATGCTCCCCAAATTTTAATTTCTTCATAAACGATTTTGAATTATAAAAAAAAAATCCTTAAAACTTATGGAAAAATCCAAAAACTAAAAAATATACAGTTACCCATGTCTGAGATTCCTTTTTTTGGAAAAAAGAAAAACAACTTAATTACATGTTATATTCCCCTTGCAATTGTTTTTTCGTTTTAATTTTTTATTCGTCTATCTATTGATTTAATTATTTCCTTTTAATTTCTTTTTTTGTCTAGCACTGTAAATTTCTCACAAACCGTTAACACTATTAACTTCTGATTCCATACAGAACAAATGTCCTTATGTCCGTTGCTTCCTCATCCCTGGTTGTTTCATTGACATTCAGTTCTACCTTGCCATGTTTATTTGTACATTTGTATATTTGTGTGTACTATTTATGTTCAATTAAAAACAGTTTGATGTCTGAGATTCCTTGTGAACGGCCAACTTAATTACATGTTATATTCCCCTTACAATTTTTTTTTTTAGTTTTTAATTTTATTTTTCTATCTATTTATTTAATTATTTCCTTTTAATTTTCTGTTTTTGTCTAGCATTAAAAATTTCTCGCAAACCGTTAACACTATTAACTTCTGATTACATACAGAACGAATGCCCTTATGTCCCCCCCCCCCCCCCGTCCCCCCGCTTTTTCCTTACGATGGCAGACACTGAGATCAAAAGCAAATGGGTGTCATTGTAATGCAGTAACAGGGTGATAACAGCCGTGTTTGAAGTGTGTAGGGGCTTATAGGAGAGCAGAAGCACGTCACGCTATTCGCCTGAGTTCGGAGGATCGGGAGTACCAGGGCCCATAGCGGAGGAGCAGAGGAGTTGAGAAGCGGAGGAGCGGAGTTATGTTTCTCTTCTCAAAGGCGGGGAAGCTTGGGGGCAGCAGGACCCCTTAGACCGGCCAATGTGAGCCTTCTCCGGACATAGATCACCCGGACGTATGACTGGAGCTCCCGTACCTCTGGGCACACACATATGTGAATGAGTGGATGAGCTAATGTTTGTTTTGTTGTGGATACGTTTCGGCCAATGCTATTAGCACAGCTATGATGAGTTCAGGTGTGTGTGTGTGTGTGTGTGTGTGTGTGTATGGGTGTGTGTCTGTGTGTGTGTGTGTGTGTGTGTGTGTGTGTGTGTGTGTGTGTGCGTGTGTTTATATGTGTGTGAGAGTTTGTTTTGGTGGGTGGGTGGGGATGGGGGGGTTCCCGCGGACTGGGAGTACCAGGGCCTCGAGCGGATGAGCTGAGGAGCGGAGGAGGGCAGATGCCCGGCCTTGATTCGCTTATGTCCAGCGGTTCGGGAGTTCCAGGGCCCAAAGCGGAGGAGCGGAGGACAGCAAAAGCCCTGTCCGCAATTCACCTGAGTCTGGCGGATCGGTAGTACCTGGTTCCGCAGCGGAGGAGCGGAGGAGCTGAGAAGCGGAGGAGCGGAGGAGATGTTTCTCTTCTCAGAGGCGGCGAGGGGGGGGGGGGGGGAGGACCCCTTACCCTTATCCCCCGGACGGTTGAGTGGAGCTCCCGGACCTCCGGGCACGCACATGCGAATGACTGGATGACAGGGAGTGCCAGGGCCTGGAGCGGATGAGCAGAGGAGAGGCGGAGGGCAGATGCCCGGCCCAGATCGGGAGTTCCAGGGCCCGAGCGGAAGAGCGGAGGAGCGGAGGAGCGGAGCAAAGCGGAAGCCCGTCTTAACAACAAGGAAATTACAGATGAAGCTATAATTTCTACAGAAATCTTTAAATTCTATAGCCACCTATACACTTCGACATTATCAAAAAGCGATTGTGACTCCTTTCCAACAAATATTCCTCAATATATCCCAAAAATAAACAACAACAAACAACATATGTTTGTTTTGTATATGTTTATATATAAACAACAAAAAATATACAGTCTGATGTCTGAGATTCCTTGTGAATCGCCAACTTAATTATATGTTATATTCCCCTTGCAATCTTTTTTCGTTTTAATTTTTTATTTGTCTATCTATTGATTTAATTATTTCCTTTTAATTTCTTTTTTTGTCTAGCATTGTAAATTTCTCACAAACCGTTAACACTATTAACTTCTGATTACATACAGAACGAATGTCCTTATGTCCTTTGCTTCCTCATGCCTGGTTGTTTCATTGACATTCAGTTCTACCTTGCCATGTTTATTTGTACATTTGTATATTTGTGTGTACTATTTATGTTCAATTAAAAAAAAAAAAAAAAAAGAATGAGAGGCTGAGAAAATCTCCATGTCTCTCTCTCTCCCCCCCTTAATGCCCCCCCCCCCCTCTTCCTCACGGCGGCCGACGCAATGTGATTCTCGCCGTTGTTGTGGAAGTAGGGTAAAGGATTCCCCGCGTCGGTGCGAGCGATGCGTTTCAAGGCGTATTGCATGTGTGTATGGAGGGGGGGGGTCTACAGGATACCGCAGGCCGGCAATGGTGCACCTTCTGCGGACATCGATCACCGAAACGTCGGCGTGGAGCTCCCGGAGCAGCCGGCGTGTACATGTGAATGAATGGAGGAGCTAATGTGTGTGTGGTGGTGGTGGTGGGGGGGGGGGGGGGGGGGGGGGGGGGGCGTTTCGGCTTGACGGGAAAGAAACCAAATGTGTCACAAATGCAAAAGTTTGGTGCTGTGTGCTATGCATACAAGCACAACAAAAAGAAACTTGACTCAAGAGGTGAGAAGGGAGTTTTCATTGGATATGACAAAAATAGTCCAGCTTATTTTGTATATTATCCAAATAGTGAAAGAGTACTAAAACAGACTGCTAAAATTTGTGTCGAACCCATCTCCAGAGCAACAAACCCAGACAGAGATGAGCTCAGACCAGGATGATGATGATAATGATGATGATGATGATGATGATGATCAGTTAGACATTTAAAGAGGCAAGGAGTTCCCTCAATGCTGACAAGTGGATGAAATCTATGGACGAAGAGATGGAGTCATTGAGAGAGAAGAACACTTTTACCCTAACACAGCTACCCCAAGGCAAGTGTGCAGTGGGGGTGGGGGTGGGGGGTGGGGGGCGTATGCGCTAAAAAGAAATGAAGATGGCACAAACAAATATAAAGCTCGTTATGTTGCTAAGGGCTACAGTCAAAAGTATGGCACGGATTTCGAGGAAACATTTTCTCCAACAGCAAATATGACAAGTGTGAGGGTGTTTATGCAGAAATCAGTTCCGGAAAATTTGTTCTTACACCAAATGGATGTAAAGACAGCCTATCTTCATGCACCCATAGATTGTGAGCTCTGTGTAGAACAACCAGAAGGGTATGAAGTGACAAATAAAAAACAGAAGCTGGTGTGTAAACTTAAAAAGTCACTATACGTCCCTGAACAAGCCGGTCGTCATTGGGATCTGATGCTCCATTCTTACTTGATTGACAATGACTTTATTCAGAATGAAGCAGATCATTGTGTTTATGTCAAAGAAAACCAAAATGACAAGGTCATCATCATAATATGGGTAGATGATTTAATCATAGCTGCGAGTGATGAGGAAGTAATGAAAGAGGTGAAAATCATGCTTACAGCTAGATTTAAAATGAAGGACATGGGCAAACTGATCAAAATCAATACCCAGAAAATATGTCAGTCAGAAGAGTGTGTTAAGATGTCACAAAGAAAATATGTGGAAAGGTAGCCCTACAGTATTGTCCAACACAAGAGATGCCGGCACATGTTATGACAAAGCCTGCATCACAGTTTAAGTTGTTGAATTTTTCAACGTTGTTGTTTGTTGTTTGGGTCATGAGTATTTTATTTTGATGTAAATGGGCAAAGATACCAATAATATGAGAGCAAGTGGGGGCGTTGTTAACTGAGAAATATGCTCTCAATTATTTTCCGTTTTATTTCCAAGGGCCAGTCTCAGCTTCCGGTCAACAGGATCCCGCAGACCGGCCAAGGTGCACCTTCTTCGGACACGGATCCCCGTGTCGTCGGCGTGAAGCTCCGGGAGCACCAGACATGCACATATGAATAAGCGAAGGAGTCAACTCCATAAGTCCTCCACTCACGGCCTCGGTGTCACTGAATCGAGCAATTTGGTTTTTAATGTTTAAAAATCGGCTTAACATTGAGGTGGAAAACACAGCGGTATCGTTAAAATACAGTAACAGGGTGATAACATCCATGTAAGAAGTGGAGGGGGATTTATTGCACTCACGGCCCCACTCGTTTATTCCTCTCATACACAGCGGCCAGATCACCTGCTGGAGCTCCAAGCGCTGTGCACAGTCGGATGCCGCCATCTAGCGGACATAAAATGTAAGGAAGCGGAGGGAGAAAGCCATCCGGTGTTCCCCGAGTAGCGGCGACGAACGAGTTTCGAGCCGTGGAGAAGGTTTGCTCCCCCCCCAACCTCTCTTTCTTACTTCTTCTTCTTCTTCTTCTTCTTCTTCTTCTTCTTCTTCTTCTTCTTCTTCCCCTTCTTCTTCTTCTTCTTCTTCTTCTTCTTCTTCTTCTTCTTCTTCTTCTTCTTCTTCTTCTTCTTCTTCTTTTGTCTTTTCCCGTCAGGTGTGGCCACAGCGAGTCAACTTTCTCCATCTAACCCTATTCTCCGTATCCTTCTCTCTCACACCAACTACCTTCATATCCTCTCTCACCACGTCCATAAATCCTCTCTTTGGTCTTCCTCGAGACCTCTTGCCTTGCAGCTCCAATTCCAGCATCCGTCTACCAATATATTCTCTATCCCTCCTCTGTACATGACCGAACCATCTCAGTCTGGCTTCTCTGACCTTCTCTCCAAAACATCGAACATGTGCTGTTCCTCTGATACTCATTCCTGATCCTATCAATCCTGGTCACTCCGTAAGAGAACCTCAACATCTTCATATCTGCAACCTCTAGTTCTGCCTGCTGTCTTTTGGTCATTGTAACAGTTTCTAGTGCATATATCATCGCTGGGCTCACCACTGTCTTGTACACCTTTGTACACCTTGGTAATGGGCAACCCCGTATCTGACCATGTGACAAAGCCAAGCAGTGCAGACAATGTGAGACGATCAACTAGAACCAAAAAGAAGCCCAGTTACTTTAATAGTTATGTGACTAGTGCTATTGACGATGACCAAGTGTTCACTAACATTGACTACTGTTATAGACTGGCGTGTGGTGTCCCACAGACATTTAAAGAGGCAAGGAGTTCACTTAATGCTGACAAGTGGATGAAATCTATGGACGAAGAGATGGAGTCATTGAGAGAGAAGAACACTTTTACCCTAACACAGCTACCCCAAGGCAAGTGTGCAGTGGGGGTGGGGGTGGGGGGTGGGGGGGCGTAAGCGCTAAAAAGAAATGAAGATGGCACAAACAAATATAAAGCTCGTTATGTTGCTAAGGGCTACAGTAGAAAATATGGCACGGATTTCGAGGAAACATTTTCTCCAACAGCAAATATGACAAGTGTGAGGGTGTTTATGCAGAAATCAGTTCCGGAAAATTTGTTCTTACACCAAATGGATGTAAAGACAGCCTATCTTCATGCACCCATAGATTGTGAGCTCTGTGTAGAACAACCAGAAGGGTATGAAGTGACAAATACAAAACAGAAGCTGGTGTGTAAACTTAAAAAGTCACTATACGTCCCTGAACAGGTCGGTCGTCATTGGGATCTGATGCTCCATTCTTACTTGATTGACAATGACTTTATTCAGAATGAAGCAGATCATTGTGTCTATGTCAAAGAAAACCAAAATGACAAGGTCATCATCATAATATGGGTAGATGATTTAATCATAGCTGCGAGTGATGAGGAAGTAATGAAAGAGGTGAAAATCATGCTTACAGCTAGATTTAAAATGAAGGACTTGGGCAAACTGATCAAAATCAACACCCAGAAAATATGTCAGTCAGAAGAGTGTGTTAAGATGTCACAAAGAAAATATGTGGAAAGGTAGCCCTACAGTATTTTCCAACACAAGAGATGCCGGCACATGTTATGACAAAGCCTGCATCACAGTTTAAGTTGTTGAATTTTTCAAAGTTGTTGTTTGGGTCATGAGTATTTTATTTTGATGTAAATGGGCAAAGATACCAATAATATGAGAGCAAGTGGGGGCGTTGTTGACTGAGAAATATGCTTTCAATTATTTTCCGTTTTATTTCCAAGGGCCAGTCTCAACTTCCCAGTCAACAGGACCCCGCAGACCGGCCAAGGTGCACCTTCTTCGGACACGGATCCCTGTGACGTCGGCGTGAAGCTCCGGGAGCACCAGACATGCACATATGAATAAGCGGAGGAGTCGATTCCATAAGTCCTCCACTCACGGCCTCGGTGTCACTGAATCGAGCAATCTGGTTTTTTAATGTTTAAAAATCGGCTTAACATTGAGGTCGAAAAAACAGCGGTATCGTTAAAATACAGTAACAGGGTGATAACATCCATGTAAGAAGTGGAGGGGGATTTATTGCACTCACGGCCCCACTCGTTTATTCCTCTCATACACAGCGGCCAGATCACCTGCTGGAGCTCCAAGCGCTGTGCACAGTCGGATGCCGCCATCTAGCGGACATAAAATGTAAGGAAGCGGAGGGAGAAAGCCATCCGGTGTTCCCCGAGTAGCGGCGACGAACGAGTTTAGAGCCGTGGAGAAGGTTTGCTTCCCCCCCACCCTCTCTTTCTAACTTCTTCTTCTTCTTCTTCTTCTTCTTCTTCTTCATCTTCTTCTTTTGTCTTTTCCCGTCAGGTGTGGCCACAGCGAGTCAACTTTCTCCATCTAACCCTATTCTCCGTATCCTCCTCTCTCACACCAACTACCTTCATATCCTCTCTCACCACGTCCATAAATCCTCTCTTTGGTCTTCCTCGAGACCTCTTGCCTTGCAGCTCCAATTCCAGCATCCGTCTACCAATATATTCTCTATCCCTCCTCTGTACATGACCGAACCATCTCAGTCTGGCTTCTCTGACCTTCTCTCCAAAACATCGAGCATGTGCTGTTCGTCTGATAGACTCATTCCTGATCCTATCCATCCTGGTCACTCCCAAAGAGAACCTCAACATCCTCATATCTGCAACCTCTAGTTCTGCCTGCTGTCTTTCGGTCATTGTAACAGTTTCTAGTGCATATATCATCGCTGGGCTCACCACTGTCTTGTACACCTTTGTACACCTTGGTAATGGGCAACCCCGTATCTGACCGTGTGACACAGCCAAGCAGTGCAGACAATGTGAGATGATCAACTAGAACCAAAAAGAAGCCCAGTTACTTTAATGGTTATGTGACTAGTGCTATTGACGATGACCAAGTGTTCACTAACATTGACTACTGTTATCGACTGGCGTGTGGTGTCCCACAGACATTTAAAGAGGCAAGAAGTTCCCTCAATGCTGACAAGTGGATGAAATCTATGGACGAAGAGATGGAGTCATTGAGAGAGAAGAACATTTTTACCCTAACACAGCTACCCCAAGGCAAGTGTGCAGTGGCGGGGGGGGGGGGGGGGGGGGCTGGGCGTATGCGCTAAATAGAAATGAAGATGGCACAAACAAATATAAAGCTCGTTATTTTGCTAAGGGCTACAGTCAAAAGTATGGCACGGATTTTGAGGAAACATTTTCTCCAACAGCAAATATGACAAGTGTGAGGGTGTTTATGCAGAAATCAGTTCAGGAAAAATTGTTACTACACCAAATGGATGTAAAGACAGCCTATCTTCATGCACCCATAGATTGTGAGCTCTGTGTAGAACAACCAGAAGGGTATGAAGTAACAAATACAAAACAGAAGCTGGTGCGTAAACTTGAAAAGTCACTATACGGCCTTAAACAGGCAGTTCGTAATTGGAATCTGACGCTCCATTCTTACTTGATTGACAATGACTTTATTCAGAATGAAGCAGATCATTGTGTCTATGTCAAAGAAAACCAAAATGACAAAGTCATCATCATAATATGGGTAGATGATTTAATCATAGCTGCAAGTAATGAGGAAGTAATGAAAGAGGTGAAAATCATGCTTACAGCTAGATTTAAAATGAAGGACTTGGGCAAACTGATCAAAATCAACACCCAGAAAATATGTCAGTCAGAAGAGTGTGTTAAGATGTCACAAAGAAAATATGTGGAAAGGTAGCCCTACAGTATTGTCCAACAGAAGAGATGCCGGCACATGTTATGACAAAGCCTGCATCGCAGTTTAAGTTGTTGAATTTTTCAAATTTTTGTTTGTCGTTTGGGTCATGAGTATTTTATTTTGATGTAAATGGGCAAAGATACCAATAATATGAGAGCAAGTGGGGGCGTTGTTAACTGAGAAATATGCTCTCAATTATTTTCCGTTTTATTTCCAAGGGCCAGTCTCAACTTCCCAGTCAACAGGACCCCGCAGACCGGCCAAGGTGCACCTTCTTCGGACACGGATCCCCGTGACGTCGGCGTGAAGCTCCGGGAGCACCAGACATGCACTTATGAATAAGCGGAGGAGTCAACTCCATAAGTCCTCCACTCAGGGCCTCGGTGTCACTGAATCGAGCAATTTGGTTTTTAATGTTTAAAAATCGGCTTAACATTGAGGTGGAAAACACAGCGGTATCGTTAAAATACAGTAACAGGGTGATAACATCCATGTAAGAAGTGGAGGGGGATTTATTGCACTCACGGCCCCACTCGTTTATTCCTCTCATACACAGCGGCCAGATCACCTGCTGGAGCTCCAAGCGCTGTGCACAGTCGGATGCCGCCATCTAGCGGACATAAAATGTAAGGAAGCGGAGGGAGAAAGCCATCCGGTGATCCCCAAGTAGCGGCGACGAACGAGTTTAGAGCCGTGGAGAAGGTTTGCTTTGGGTAGATGATTTAATTATTGCAGCAGAGTGTTGCATGGTTTTCAGGGAGGAGTTGAGAAAGGGTCTGGGTGGTCAGGGAGAGCTTCCAGATGATTGGACAACAACAGCTAGTGTGATCAGGGAGACAGGTAGAAGAGTACTTGGTGTGTCATCTGGAAGGAAAGTAGATAAGGAGACTTGGTGGTGGAATGAGGAAGTGCAGGAGTGTATACAGAGAAAATGGTTAGCGAAGAAGAAGTGGGATACTGAGAGGACTGAAGAGAACAGACAGGAGTTCAGGGAGCTGCGGCGAAAGGTAAAGATAGAGGTAGCAAAGGCAAAACAAAGGGCTTATGATGACTTGTATGCTCGGTTGGACAGTAAGGAGGCTGAAAATGATCTATACAAGTTGGCGAAACAGAGAGATAAAGATGGAAAGGATGTACAGCAGGTCCGGGTGATAAAGGACAGAGAGGGAAATGTATTGACAGATGCTAGAAGAGTGACAGGAAGATGGAAAGAGTACTTTGAAGAGCTGATGAATGTGGAAAATGAAAGAGAGGCAAGGGTAGAAGAGGTGATTATTGTAGACCACAAAGTAGCAAAAATGAGTAAAAGTGAAGTGAGGAAGGCATTGAAGAGGATGAAGAGTGGAAAAGCAGTTGGTCCTGATGATATACCTGTGGAGGTGTGGAAGTGTCTAGGAGAGGCAGCGGTAGATTTTCTGACTAGATTATTCAACAGGATCTTAGAGAGTGAGAAGATGCCTGAAGAATGGAGACAAAGTGTGATGGTGCCTATTTTTAAGAATAAAGGGGATGTGCAGAATTGTGGCAACTACAGAGGGATAAAGTTGATGAGCCATACAATGAAGTTATGGGAAAGAGTAGTGAAAACTAGACTGAGAGCAGAAGTCAGCATTTGTGAACAGCAGTATGGCTTCATGCCTAGGAAGAGTACTACAGATGCAGTATTTGCGTTGAGAATGCTAATAGAAAAGTACAGAGAAGGCCAGAGGGAGCTGCATTGCGTTTTCGTCGACCTAGAAAAAGCATATGACAGGGTGCCAAGAGAGGAGCTCTGGTATTGTATGAGGAAGTCTGGAGTGGCAGAGAAGTATGTTAGACTGGTGCAGGAGAAGTTCAAGGTGGAGGTGGGACTCCATCAGGGATCAGCTCTGAGCCCCTTCTTGTTCGCAATGGTGATGGGTAGGCTGACAGATGAGGTTAGACAGGAATCCCCATGGACCATGATGTTTGCGGATGACATTGTGATCTGTAGTGAGAGCAGACAACAGGTAGAGGAAAATCTAGAGAGGTGGAGGTATGCTCTGGAAAGGAGAGGAATGAAAGTTAGTCACAGCAAGACAGAATATATGTGTGTGAACGAGAGGAACTCGGGTGGAGCGGTGAGGCTACAGGGAGTGGAGATCAAGAAGCTGGAGGATTTCAGGTACTTAGGGTCAACAGTCCAGAGCAACGGAGAGTGCGTAAAAGAGGTGAAGAGACGGGTCCAAGCAGGTTGGAATGGCTGGAGAAAAGTGTCAGGGGTACTATGTGATAGAAGACTATCGGCCAGAATAAAAGGAAAGGTGTACAAGACAGTGGTGAGACCAGCGATGATGTATGGACTAGAAAGTGTTCCAATGACCAAAAGACAGCAGACAGAACTAGAGGTTGCAGAGATGAAGATGTTGAGGTTCTCTTTGGGAGTGACCAGGATGGATAGGATCAGGAATGAGTCTATCAGAGGGACGGCACATGTTTGATGTTTTGGAGAGAAGGTCAGAGAAGCCAGACTGAGATGGTTCGGTCATGTACAGAGAAGAGATAGTGAATATATTGGTAGACGGATGCTGGAAATGGAGCTGCCAGGCAATAGGTCTCGAGGAAGACCAAAGAGAAGATTTATGGACGTAGTGAGAGAGGATATGAAGGTAGCTGGTGTGAGAGAGGAAGATACAGAGAATAGGGTTAGATGGAGAAGGTTGACTCGCTGTGGCGACCCCTGACGGGAAAAGCCGAAAGAAGAAGAAGAAGATTTAATTATTGCAGCAAGCAGCAATGATGCACTCAGCACATTTAAACAGAACATGAAATTCAAGTTCAACATGAAAGACCTGGGGAAACTATCATATTTTTTGGGCATACAATTTGAACAAAAGGGGGATGAAATCAAAATGAACCAGACAAAGTACATCCTAAAAATGCTAGAGAGATTTGGAATGTCAGAATGTAAAGCAAGATCTACTCCAAGTGAGCAAAAAATTAGAGGGCATCCCTGTAGCTGATGAAAATGAGCAAAGTGAACCTGTCGACCCCAAAGAATATCGTGAGATTGTAGGCAGTCTTATTTATGCCATGACTTGCACCAGACCTGATATCAGCTGGATAGTGAGCAAACTATCACAGAATCTGGCAATGCCAAAAGTAGAAAACTTAGTAGCTGCAAAACATGTCCTGAGGTATTTGAAGGGGACAGCTGATTATGAACTAAGTTTCAAGACAAATAAGGAGGATTTGAACCTGATAGCTTACAGTGATTCAGACTGGGCATCATCTGTCGAAGACAGACGTAGCACTACAGGCTACTGTTTCAGTTTAACAAAACAAGGCCCAGCCATTGCATGGAAGTGAAGGAAACAGCCCACAGTGGCCCTGTCAACATGTGAGGCTGAATACATCGGCCGAGCCACCACCGCACAAGAAAACATGTACCTGTCTCAACTGTTAAACGGTATGGACAACAAAATGTACAGTTGCACAACAATCTACGGAGACAATCAGGGGGCCATCGCACTGAGTAAGAATCCTGTAAACAGACAAAGGTCAAAACACATTGATGTAAAATATCATTTCATTCGTGAAGCACTCAGTGAGGGTTAAATAAATCTTATCTATTGTCCATCAGAGGACATGTTGGCAGACATCTCGACAAAACTCATGACAAAGGTAAAAATAGAACAATTCAAAAAGTGGTTCTTTGGAAATTAAAATGTCCAAAGATTTTTTTTGGATGTTGAGATCAAGAGGGGGTGTTGAGATAGGTGATCTCATTAGTTTTATTTGAGTTTACATTCTAGTATACATATGTTGTATTTGTATCTACTCTCAGGAAATGCATGGCACTTTATGACAAGGTTTGGGACTTGTTTTAGTTTTTCGCGACTGTTCAGCTAACTTGACGTTAACTTCTACGTCAGTGTTTTTTTTTTGGTATAGCGGTGCTGGCGGGAATTTTTCCCTCACTCTGTACTGTAAATGTCCCATGGCTAACCGATGTTGATTCCCGGAGCTGTGAAGAAGAAAATAAAAGACGATTCAAACAAGGCAAACTTGTGAATTCCTTCCGAAACATGGAAAACGAAGAAGCTGCGAACTTAAACATAACAGTTTGGTTGTGGATGCGTTTCGGCTAATGCTATTAGCACAGCTATGATGAGTTAAGGTGTGTTTGTGTGTGTGTGTGTGTGTGTGTGCGTGTGTGTCTGTGTGTGTGTGTGTGTGCGTGTGTGTGAGTGTGAATTTGTTTAGGTGGGGGGGGGTCGCGGACAGGGAGTACCGGGGCCTCGAGCGGATGAGCTGAGAAACGGAGGAGCGGAGGTAATGTTTCTCCTCTCAGAGGCGGGGAAGCTTGGGGGCAGAAGAACCCCTTAGACCGGCCAATGTGAGCCTTCTCCGGACATAGATCACCCGGACGTATGACTGGAGCTCCCGCACCTCTAGGCACACACATATGTGAATGAGTGGATGAGCTAATGTTTCTTTTGTTGTGGATACGTTTTGGCCAATGCTATTAGCACAGCTATGATGAGTTCAGGTGTGTGTGTGTGTGTGTGTGTGTGTTTGTGTGTGTGTTGGTGTGTGTGTGTCTGTGTGTGTGTGTCTGTGTGTGTGTGTGTGTGTGTGTGTGTGTGTGTGTGTGTGTGTGTGTGTGTGTGTGCGTGTGTTTATCTGTGTGTGAGAGTTTGTTTTGGTGGTGGTGGTAGTGGGGGGGGGGGGTCCCGCGGACAGGGAGTACCAGGGCCTGGAGCGGATGAGGTGAGGAGCGGAGGAGGGCAGAAGCCCGGACCGTGATTCGCCTATGTCCAGCGGACATTTTTTTCGTTTTAATTTTTTATTAGTCTATCTATTGATTTAATTATTTCATTTTAATTTCTTTTTTTGTCTCGCATTGTAAATTTCTCACAAACCGTTAACACTATTAACTTCTGATTACATACAGAACGAATGTCCTTATGTCCTTTGCTTCCTCATGCCTGGTTGTTTCATTGACATTCAGTGCTACCTTGCCATGTTTATTTGTACATTTGTATAGTTGTGTGTACTATTTATGTTCAATTAAAAAAAAAAAAAAAGAATGAGAGGCTGAGAAAATCTCCATGTCTCTCTCGCTCCCCCCCTTAATGCCCCCCCCCCCCCCCCCTTCCGACGCAACGCGATTCTCGCCGTTGTTGTGGAAGTAGGGTAAAGGATTCCCCGCGTCGGTGCGAGCGATGCGTTTCAAGGCGTATTGCATGTGTGTATGGAGGGGGGGGGGGTCTACAGGACACCGCAGACCGGCAATGGTGCACCTTCTGCGGACATCGATCACCGAAACGTCGGCGTGGAGCTCCCGGAGCAGCCGGCGTGTACATGTGAATGAATGGAGGAGCTAATGTGTGTGGGGTGGTGGTGGTGGTGGTGGTGTGGGGGGGGCGCGTTTCGGCGAATGCTATCAGCACAGCTATGATTATCCCCAGAACGTTGAGAACGAGCTCCCGGAACTCCAGACATGCGTATATAAAAGAGTGGAATTAAAGTGTGTGTGAGTGTGTGTGTGTGTGTGTGTGTGTGTGTGTGTGTGTGTGTGTGTGTGTGTGTGTGTGTGTGTGTGTGTGTGTGTGTGTGTGTGTGTGTGTGTGTGGGACAGAAATAATGTCGGGGACAGAAATTGTTATTAGCCTGCTGGCAGATGACACAACCTTAGTTTTGAAAAATGAACATCAAGTCCCAATAAGCATTGAAAAAATTAAAACATTCTCCAAGGCTTCAGTATTGTCATTAAACTTAAAGAAATGCAAACTTCTTGAGCTGCCACTAAAGGAAAACAGCAATGTTCCTATCAAATCAGAAATAAAATACTTGAGCATTTTCCTATCTAAGGACCAAAAGTTAAATCAGTCCAGGAACATTGAATCTAAACTGAATCAAAGTAAAGCTAAATTGAATATATGGCTCCAAAGAGATTTATCAATATTAGGCCGGATATATTTGAGTAAAATGGAATGTTTATCCAGATGTATATACCCAGTGTATTCCAATGCTGCTCCAAATCAACTCATCAAATCTATTAACCAAATAAATTTCAACTTTATCTGGAGGAACAGACCACACCATCTAAAAAAATCACATACGGTGAAAGAAACAAGTGAAGGAGGGCTGAAAGTGATAGAGTTGGACTGCCTGAATGGGACATTGAAGGTGAACTGGTTGAAATCCTGGATCAAACATCATCATTCTTTCTGGTATTGTACTCCAAACTACTTATTCAACATAGTCGGTGGCCTAAGTCCTCTACTTATCTCTGACTTGGATATCAACAAGATTCCTGTCCAATTTTCAGAGTTCCATAAACAAATACTATTATACTGGAAAATGATATATGTACACAATTTCTCACCACACAGTACAATAATTTGGAACAATAGATATGTACTGCGTGGCAACAAACCTCTGTTTTACAAGGAATGCTTTGAGAAAGGTATATGGTCAAGAATTGACTTGATGGATGACAATGGCAGTCCTCTAGACTATGAACAGTTCTGTACTACACACAGATTTAAGCCTCCCATATTAGAGTTGATAAAGTTACGAAACGCACTGCCTTGACAATTTGTATTCCTGACCAAAAATATAATGACGCACCGAACCGTACAACCACAGTTACCCCGACTATCACTCCAGGGAATCTCAATTCTGGACAGAAAGTGCAGTTGTTATCTGAGAAATATGCTCTCAGTTATTTCCCTTTTATTTTGAATGGCCAGTCCCAGCTTCCGGTCTGTCGTAGTGTTTTTATTTGCTTGAAAATAAACTCAACTTCTTCCAGTTCTGCAAAGCAAGAGGCGTGTCACACATATTATTCCTCCGTAAAAGACCCAGTCGGTATTGAGGGGTAGCACGCAGATCTACTGCACAGATAACCTCTGATAACAGGTTATGGGCCCAGGAAACCCCCAAAGACGGCTGAAGACAGTTTGGAGCCGCTGAGAAGAGCGACGATACTGCAAACTCATCACTGGCCATGGAAAACAAGCAAGCCAGATGATGGAAGGAGACTTGCAGGAGGCAAACAAACTAAACCTGTTTTTTAACAGATTTGATGAAGGTGCCTCCGCCCACCCTCCCCCCAGTTCCTCTCAGGACTTTCCTTCCCCTGTGCCCTCACCCCTCACTTTAAGGAGCTTTCCCCCTCCCCCACGCACCTCTTCTGCTTCCCTGGACGATGTCTCGTTTACACCTCAGCCGTCCTGCCCCCCACTGGGACTCTCTCCACCCCCTCCTGTTGCCTTCACCGCTGAGGAGGTGGGAAGAGGGTTCAGCCGCCTTCGTCCCAGGAAAGCTGCTGGCCCTGACGGCCTCAGCCCCAGAGTGCTGAAAGGATGTGCCTCTCAGCTGTGTGGGATCTTCTCACATCTCTTCAACCTGAGCCTGACCCAGATGGTTGTCCCCGACCGGTGGAAAACCTCATGCCTGGTTCCAGCGCCCGAGGTGAAGCATCCCAGCAGACACAGCGACTACAGACCGGTGGCCCTGACATCACACGTTATGAAGTCGCTGGAGAGGCTCGTCCTGAGGCACCTTGGCACAGTCGTCGGACCTTCGCTGGACCCCCTGCGGTTCGCATACCACCCACGGATAGGAGTGGAAGACGCCATCATCTTCCTGCTGCACAGAATCTACACATACCTGGAGGAGGCAGGAAGCACTGTGAGAGTCATGTTCTTTGACTTCTCCAGTGCTTTTAACACCATTCGACCTGCCCTGCTGAACAGGAAGCTTCTGGACATGCAGGTAGATGCTCCACTCGCGGCTGTTGGAGAGTAATTCTAATTCATGCTGGTCTAAGTTAAAACCTGTAAAGAGGAGACTGAGGTTATCATAAGAAATAACACAGACAAGCGACTATTCTTTTGTGCTCTGCAGAGGGGGAGACTCAGCGCGCTCTTTGGAGCCAAGATCCAGAGAATCCCCCCGAGTTCCTCCTTGCTCGGCTTTTTATTGTGTGAAAGTGTTTATTTACATAACAACATTTATTCGATATTATAGTTCATGCATATGTGAAGTTGACCAGGATGATATACAGGGGTGGTCAGGTTTCTCTCCAGAAGTGTTTATCCTCGTTTAGATTTACGTTTACGGGGGGTAGGTTCTTATCTAAAGATGTTTACGACCATTGGAATATCTTGGAGGGCCCAACTCTTGTTAGAGGACAAAGGTCTTTTGTGCTCTAGCATGTCTGGCTAACTTCATGTGAGTAGTCGAAATAACATAGTTATAGAAATAGAGAGTAAACTCTAACAATTCTCTCCTGTTTATGAGACTCCGAACAATGTTAAACTCTTCAGCATCATCATGCCATGTTGGTACATAGTTTACAGATAACACTTCATACAACATCATGGTCGTCGTCCTCCACAGTCGAATCGTTATCATTTTCTTTTTCTGAATCACTTATAGGCAGTTGCTCATATATCTGTCCAGTGTAGTGAGTCCTTGGTTGGGTCTGCACTGCTACTATTGCCATCTGGACAAAGGCTGCGGAAGCCATTTTAGCAATCATGCTTCTCAAACAAGGAATAACGCACATAGTAAATAAACAAAACAAAATAAGAATCACAATCACAGGTGTAAGGCACTTTAAAAGTATTTGCCACCAAGTTCCGTTGATGATCCATCCAAGAGGGTCAAACTGTAAAAACGACATTAAAGTATCACTGTCCTCTTTACCCTCTAGTTGGTTCTTTAATGTCGTCAATTTGTCATGAATTGCTGTGAAATTGTCTCGCATGTCTGGGATATATGTGCAACATTGTTGTCCTATTATCGCACATACACCACCTTCCTTGGCTAAGACAATGTCTAAAGCCATACGATTTTGTAAAAGCATTTCTTCCATAGCCATAGTCTCTGGATTGTTTTGTATCAGTCCATTCAATTCTAGAACCCTTGACGTTAGGTTCTGCAATGTCGCCCAGACCTCATTCATTCGATGTCCCGAGTAGGCTACACCATAGTTAGGGAACATTGTCATAAGTATTCCTCTAGAGTCACTTATCAAGGCTCTTCGACTACGTTCATGTCCCATAGGCCTAATGAGTTGTACGCTATGAGTCATGTTATGCTCTGGTATAAAAGTCATAGCACTTCCTAATCGGGCCAAATAGCATGTGCCACACCAATGTTCAGGCAGATACAGAAATGCTCATTTGCCACAAATCCATACATGTGTTTTTGGGCATGTATGGATAACCGTATTTGTGTGGGAATGCAAAAATCCTCCATGGTGGTATACCAGATTTGGTGAGGTTTGTTTCAATGCCCAATAATGGCTTGAGGGCTGTCAGATTCATGGCACACACGCCCATTCCCCACTTTCCAACCTCACATATACTATTATTATAGTAGTCATAGGTTTTCCTAACCGGTCTATCCGTTTCCTTATCTAGCACAGTGTCACACTGTAGTTGGCCTAGATAATGCTCTTTCTTACCACACTGTCGTTTCATACAAAATGGTGGTGTCTTTTGTATTGTCATTAGAGTGAATCCCTCAATGACAGTTTTATTGGTTACCATAGAATAATCAGCTGGTAATCGCCATTTGGATGGATCGTAAGGCAGAAAAGGAAGGACTGAGGTATTTGTTATATTCTGAAAAATTCCAAATCTCTGACTCAATCCTTGGGAATATACCCATATTATAGACAAGGTCTCACTTTGGTTAATTGGATGAGGTTGTATAGTCGGGTTATGAGACATTGATATTGGCATTACCGTACAAACATAACAATCAGTTTGGTCTCCTGCCGTTACATTTACCGATCGCCACCAGAGACTGTCTCGGTGTGGAAGATGAGAAGCAGTATGAACTCTGGGAGACTAAATGCTTGGCCTACATGCGGCTGCAGGGGCTCAAAGACACAATTCTGAGTGAAACTCCAGAATTTGATGATGATGACGAGGAGGCGAAGGACAAGGAGCAGAATGAAATGGCCCATGCCGAACCGATCCAGTTTTTAGATGACAAAAGTCTAGGCCTGGTCATGCGCGAAGCTGCAGATGATGGGAGAAAGGCACTGAAGATGCTACGAGAGTATTACGCAGGTAAAGGGAAGCCTGGCATTATAAACCTGTATACTGACCTGACAAAACTGCAGAAAGGAAGCAATGAAAGCGTAACAGACTTTGTGATTAGGGCAGAGACTATAATCACGGTGCTAAGAAATGCAGAGGAAGTCATGAGTGATGATCTTCTCATAGCTATGGTGCTAAAGGGACTTCCAGAATCGTTCAAACCATTTGCAGTTCATGTGACTCAAAGTGAAGAAAAGCTCAAATTTGCTGACTTCCGTGTTTTTCAGTGACGTTCAGAGCTGACACACACCATGTTGAGCTGGCAGACGCGACCAAGTGTCAAGGCGTGGCGAAGCAGCGGGGAGAGGCAGAGGTGATCCTCATAGACAGCAGAGGACGTCACCACACAGCACCACTGAGAAACGCACTGTTCATCCCTTCCTGTCCACAGGACATTTTTTCTGTGATGGCCGCCACAGCAAGCGGAGCAACGGTAATCTTCAATGAAGGAAAAGACATAGTCAAAATGAGTGACGGTACTGTATTTCCTATTAATGTGCAGAACACACTTTACTGCCTATCTACAGCAGATGAAAGTAATGACAAATGCAATGGGTGTTTTGATTTACAAACATGGCATGAAATTTTCAGCCATTGTAATTAGAGCGATGTACAAAAGTTGACAAAAGTGGTTGATGGTATGGTAATCAAAGGGAAAACTGAAAAACCTGTATCACCGTGTGAAGTGTGTATTCAAGGGAAGTTTGTGCAGATCAGAAACAGAGAGCCTGATGCAAGAGCAACAGAGGTGTTTGATTTAGTGCATACAGATCTGGCAGGGCCAGTAGATCCCATATCTATAGATGGACACAGATTTGCATTGTCGTTTACTGATGATTATTCCAACACAATTTTTGTGTACTTTCTCAAACAAAAGAGTGGTACAGTGAGTGCCACAGAGAGATTCTTAGCAGACACTGCCCCTTATGGGAAGATTAAGTGTATGAGATCTGACAATTGTACTGAGTTTATGTCAAAAGAGTACCAAGGACTAATGACTAAACGGGGTGTTAGACATGAAACGTCAGCGCCATACTCACCACACCAAAACGGGAAAGCAGAGAGAAACTGGAGGACTTTATTCGACATGGCATGGTGCATGTTACTAGGAAGCAACCTACCCAAAACATTGTGGACCCATGCAGTGCAGACAGCAGCAGTCAGGAACTGATGCTTTAATAATCGGACAAAGCAGACGGCTTACTTTATGTTGACGGGAAAGAAACGAAATGTGTCACAAATGCAAATGTTTGGTGCTGTGTGCTATGCATACAAGCACAACAAAAAGAAACTTTACTCAAGAGGTGAGAAGGGAGTTTTCATTGGATATGCCAAAAATAGTCCAGCTTATTTTGTATATTATCCAAATAGTGAAAGAGTACTAAAAACACAGACTGCTAAAATTTGTGACAAACCCATCTCCAGAGCAACAAACCCAGACAGAGATGAGCTCAGATCAGGATGATGATGATGATGATGATGATGATGATGATGATGATGATGATGATGATGATGATGATCTTCATCTAGCGGCCATAAAATGTAACGAAGCGGAGGGAGAAAGCCATCCGGTGTTCCCCGAGTAGCGGCGACGAACGAGTTTAGAGCCGTGGAGAAGGTTTGCTTCCCCCCCACCCTCTCTTTCTAACTTCTTCTTCTTCTTCTTCTTCTTCTTCTTCTTCTTCTTCTTCTTCTTCTTCTTCTTCTTCTTCTTCTTCTTCTTCTTCTACAGTTTCTAGTCCATACATCATCGCTGGTCTCACCACTGTCTTGTACACCTTAGTACACCTTGGAAATGGGCAGCCCCGTATCTGACCGTGTGACACAGCCAAGCAGTGCAGACAATGTGAGACGATCAACTAGAACCAAAAAGAAGCCCAGTTACTTTAATGGTTATGTGACAAGTGCTATTGACGATGACCAAGTGTTCACTAACATTGACTACTGTTATAGACTGGCGTGTGGTGTCCCACAGACATTTAAAGAGGCAAGGAGTTCCCTCAATGCTGACAAGTGGATGAAATCTATGGACGAAGAGATGGAGTCATTGAGAGAGAACAACACTTTTACCCTAACACAGCTACCCCAAGGCAAGTGTGCAGTGGGGGTGGGGGTGGGGGGTGGGTGTATACGCTAAAAAGAAATGAAGTTGGCACAAACAAATATAAAGCTCGTTATGTTGCTAAGGGCTACAGTCAAAAGTATGGCACGGATTTTGAGGAAACATTTTCTCCAACAGCAAATATGACAAGTGTGAGGGTGTTAATGCAGAAATCAGTTCGGGAATATTTGTTACTACACCAAATGGATGTAAAGACAGCCTATCTTCATGCACCCATAGATTGTGAGCTCTGTGTAGAACAACCAGAAGGGTATGAAGTAACAAATACAAAACAGAAGCTGGTGCGTAAACTTGAAAAGTCACTATACGGCCTTAAACAAGCAGGTCGTCATTGGAATCTGATGCTCCATTCTTACTTGATTGACAATGACTTTATTCAGAATGAAGCAGATCATTGTCACTATGTCAAAGAAAACCAAAATGACAAGGTCATCATCATAATATGGGTAGATGATTTAATCATAGCTGCGAGTGATGAGGAAGTAATGAAAGAGGTGAAAATCATGCTGACAGCTAGATTTGAAATGAAGGACTTGGGCAAAGTGATCAAAATCAATACCCAGAAAATATGTCAGTCAGAAGAGTGTGTTAAGATGTCACAAAGAAAATATGTGGAAAGGTAGCCCTACAGTATTGTCCAACACAAGAGATGCCGGCACATGATATGACAAAGCCTGCATCGCAGTTTAAGTTGTTGAATTTTTCAAAGTTGTTGTTTGGGTCATGAGTATTTTATTTTGATGTAAATGGGCAAAGATACCAATAATATGAGAGCAAGTGGGGGCGTTGTTAACTGAGAAATATGCTCTCAATTATTTTCCATGTTATTTCGAAGGGCCAGTCTCAGCTTCCGGTCAAGAGGGCCCCGCAGACCGGCCAAGGTGCACCTTCTTCGGACACGGATCCCCGTGGCGTCGGCGTGAAGCTCCGGGAGCACCAGACATGCACATATGAATAAGCGGAGGAGTCAACTCCATAAATCACCACTCACGGCCTCGGTGTCACTGAATCGAGCAATTTGGTTTTTAATGTTTAAAAATCGGCTTAACATTGAGGTGGAAAACACAGCGGTATCGTTAAAATACAGTAACAGGGTGATAACATCCATGTAAGAAGTGGAGGGGGATTTATTGCACTCACGGCCCCACTCGTTTATTCCTCTCATACACAGCAGCCAGATCACCTGCTGGAGCTCCAAGCGCTGTGCACAGTCGGATGCCGCCATCTAGCGGACATAAAATGTAAGGAAGCGGAGGGAGAAAGCCATCCGGTGTTCCCCGAGTAGCGGCGACGAACGAGTTTCGAGCCGTGGAGAAGGTTTGCTCCCCCCCCAACCTCTCTTTCTTACTTCTTCTTCTTCTTCTTCTTCTTCTTCTTCTTCTTCTTCTTCTTCTTCCCCTTCTTCTTCTTCTTCTTCTTCTTCTTCTTCTTCTTCTTCTTCTTCTTCTTCTTCTTCTTCTTCTTCTTCTTCTTCTTCTTCTTCTTTTGTCTTTTCCCGTCAGGTGTGGCCACAGCGAGTCAACTTTCTCCATCTAACCCTATTCTCCGTATCCTTCTCTCTCACACCAACTACCTTCATATCCTCTCTCACCACGTCCATAAATCCTCTCTTTGGTCTTCCTCGAGACCTCTTGCCTTGCAGCTCCAATTCCAGCATCCGTCTACCAATATATTCTCTATCCCTCCTCTGTACATGACCGAACCATCTCAGTCTGGCTTCTCTGACCTTCTCTCCAAAACATCGAACATGTGCTGTTCCTCTGATACTCATTCCTGATCCTATCAATCCTGGTCACTCCGTAAGAGAACCTCAACATCTTCATATCTGCAACCTCTAGTTCTGCCTGCTGTCTTTTGGTCATTGTAACAGTTTCTAGTGCATATATCATCGCTGGGCTCACCACTGTCTTGTACACCTTTGTACACCTTGGTAATGGGCAACCCCGTATCTGACCATGTGACAAAGCCAAGCAGTGCAGACAATGTGAGACGATCAACTAGAACCAAAAAGAAGCCCAGTTACTTTAATAGTTATGTGACTAGTGCTATTGACGATGACCAAGTGTTCACTAACATTGACTACTGTTATAGACTGGCGTGTGGTGTCCCACAGACATTTAAAGAGGCAAGGAGTTCACTTAATGCTGACAAGTGGATGAAATCTATGGACGAAGAGATGGAGTCATTGAGAGAGAAGAACACTTGAGGAGCGGAGGAGCGGAGGAGCAGAGTTATGTTTCTCTTCTCAAAGGCGGGGAAGCTTTGGGGCAGCAGGACCCCTTAGACTGGCCAATATGAGCCTTCTATGGACATAGCTCCCCCGGACGTATGACCGGTGCTCCCGGACCTCTTGGTACATACATGTGAATGAGTGGATGAGCTAATGTTTGTTTGGTTGTGGATGCTTTTCGGCTAACGCTATTAGCACAGCTATGAAGACTTAAGGTGTGTGTGTGTCTGTGTGTGTGTGTGAGTGTCTTTGTGTGTTTGTGTGAGTGATGTTGTTTTGGTGGGGGGGGGGGTCGCGGACAGGGAGTACCAGTGCCAAGAGCGGTTGAGCTGAGGAGCGGAGGAGGGCAGAAGCCCGGCCCGTGATTCGCTTATGTCAAGCGGTTCGGGAATTCCAGGGCCCAAAGCGGAGGAGCGGTGGAGCTGAGCTGTGTGTGTGTCTTTGTGTGTTTATGTGTGTGTGTCAGTGTGTTCTTGTGTGTGTATGTGTGAGATTTTATTTAGGTGGAGGGGGGGAGTACCAGGGCCCATAGCGGAAGAGCGGTGGAGCTGAGAAGCGGAGGAGCGGAGTAGCGGAAGTATTGTTTCTCCACTCAGAGACGGGGAAGCTTGGGGGCAGCAGAACCCCTTAGATGGGCTAATCTGAGCATTCTCCGGACATAGATCCCCCGGACGTATGATTGGAGCTCCCGGACCATTGGGCACACACATGTGAATGAGTGGAAGAGCTAATATTTGTTTGGTTGTGGATGCGTTTTGGCTAATGCTATTAGCACAGCTATGATGAGTTAAGGTGTGCGTGTATGTGTGTGTGTGTGTGTGTGAGTGTGTCTGTGTGTGTGTGTGAGAGTTTGTTTAGGTGGGGGGGGGTCGCGGACAGGGAGTACCAGGGCCTCGAGCGGATGAGCTGAGGAGCAGAGGAGGGCATAAGCCCAGCCCGTGATTCCCTTATATCCAGCGGTTCGGGAGTTCCAGGGCCCAAAGCGGAAAAGCGGAGGAGCGGAGAAGCAGAGGAGTGGAGGAGAGCAGAAGCACCTCTCGCAATTCTCCTGAGTTTGCAGGATCGGGAGTACCAGGGCCAATAGCGGAGGAGCGGAGGTGTTGAGAAGCGGAGGAGTGGAGGAGCGATATTATATTTCTCTTCTCAAAGGCGGGGAAGCTTGGGGGCACCAGGACCCCTTAGACCGGCAAATGTGAGCCTTCTCCGGACATAGATGCCCCGGACGTATGACCGGAGATCCAGGACCTCTGGGCACATACATTTGAATGAGTGGATGAGCTAATGTTTGTTTGGTTGTGGATGCGTTTCGGCTAATGCTATTAGCACAGCTATGATGACTTAAGGTGTGTGTGTGTGTGTGTGGGTGTTTGTGTGTTTGTGTGTTTTTGTGTTCTTGTGTGTGTGTGTGTGTGTGTGTGTTTGTGTGTGCGTTTGTGTATATGTGTGTGACAGTTTGTTTAGGTGGGGGGGGGCGCGGACAGGGGGTAGCTGGGCCTGGAGTGGATGAGATGTGGAGCGGATGGAGCATGTCCCGTAATTCTCCTGGGTTCGGCGGATCGGGAGTACCAGGGCCCATAGCGGAGGAGCGGTGGAGCGGAGAAGCGGACCATTGGGCACACACATGTGAATGAGTGGATGAGCTAATGTTTGTTTGGTTGTGGATGCGTTTCGGCTAAAGCTATTAGCACAGCTATGAAGACTTAAGGTGTGTGTATGAGTGTATATGTGTGTCTGTGTGTGTGTGTGAGAGGCTCTTTTGGTGGGGGGGGGGGGGGGGGGTCGCGGACAGGGAGTACCATAGGGCACACACATGTGAATGAGTGGATGAGCTAATGTTTGTTTGGTTGTGGATGCGTTTCGGCTAATGCTATTAGCACAGCGATGATGAGTTAAGGTGTGTGTGTATGTCTGTGTGTGTGTGTGTGTTTGTGTGTTTTTGTGTGTGTGTGAGTGATTTTGTGTGAGAGTTTGTTTAGGTGGGGGGGGGGGGGGGAGTACCAGGGCCCATAGCGGAGGAGCAGTTGAGCTGAGAAGCGGAGGAGCGGAGGAGCGGAGGTAATGTTTCTTCTCTCAGAGGCGGGGAAGCTTGGGGGCAGAAGAACCCCTTAGACGGGCTAATGTGAGCATTCTCCGGACATAGATCCCCCGGTCGTATGACTGGAGCTGCCGGACCAAATTGGCACACACATGTGAATGAGTGGATGAGCTAATGTTTGTTTGGTTGTGGATGCGTTTCGGCTAATGCTATTAGCACAGCTAAGATGGGTTAAGGTGTGTGTGTGTGTGTGTATGTCTGTGTGTGTGTTTGTGTGTGTGTGTGTGTGTGAGTTTGTTTAGGTGGGGGGGGTCGCGGACAGGGAGTACCAGGGCCTCGAGCGGATGAGCTGAGGAGCGGAGGAGGGCAGATGCCCAGCCTTGATTCGCTTATGTCCAGCGGTTCGGGAATTCCGGGGCCCAAAGCGGAGGAGCAGTGGAGCTGAGAAGCGGAGGAGCGGAGGAGCGGAGTAGCAGAGGCATAGTTTCTCCTCTCAGAGGCGGGGAAGCTTGGGGGCATCAGAACCCCTTGGACGGGCTAATGTGAGCATTCTCCGGACATAGATCCCCCGAACGTATGATTGGACCTCCCGGACCATTGGGCACACACATGTGAATGAGTGGATGAGCTAAAGTTTGTTTGGTTGTGGATGCATTTCGGCTAATGCTATTAGCACAGCTATGATGAGTTAAGGTGTGTGTGTGTGTATGTGTGTGTGTGTGTGTGTGTGTGTGTGTGTCTGTTTGTTTGTTTTTGTGTCTGTGTGAGGGTGTTCGTGTGTGTGTGTGTGAGAGTTTGTTTAGGTGGGGGGGGGGGTACCAAGGCCCATCGCGGAAGAGCTGTGGAGCGGAGAAGCGGAGGAATGGAGGAGCGGAGGTAATTTCTCTCTTCTCAAAGGCAGAGGATGGGAAGTTTGGGGGCAGTAGGACGCCTTAGACCAGCCACTGTGAGCCTTCTCCAGATATAGATCGCCCGGACGTATGATTGGAGCTCCCGGACCATTGGGCACACACATGTGAATGAGTGGATGAGCTAATGTTTGTTTGGTAGTGGATGCGTTTCGGCTAATGCTATTAGCACAGCTATGATGAGTTAAGTTGTGTTTGTGTATGTGTGTGTGTGTGTGTGTGTGCGTGTGTATGTTTGTGTGTTTTTGTGTGTGAGTGAGTGTGTTTAGGTGGGGGGGGGGTACCAGGGCCCATAGCCGAGGAGCGGTGGAGCTGAGAAGCGGAGGAGCGGAGTAGCGGAGGTATTGTTTCTCCTCTCAGAGGCGGGGAATCTTGGGAGCTATTAGCACAGGTATGATGACTTAAGGTGTGTGTGTGTTTGTGTGTTTGTGTGTTTGTGTGTTCTTGTGTGTGTGTGTGTGTGTGTTTTTGTGTGTGCGTTTGTGTATATGTGTGTGACAGTTTGTTTAGGTGGGGGGGGGGGGGCGCGGACAGGGGGTAGCTGGGCCTGGAGCGGATGAGCTGTGGAGCGGATGGAGGGCAGAAGCACGTCCCATAATTCTCCTGAGTCCGGCGGATCGGGAGTACCAGGGCCCATAGCGGAGGAGCGGTGGAGCAGAGAAGCGAACCATTGGGCACACACATGTGAATGAGTGGATGAGCTAATGTTTGTTTGGTTTTGGATGCATTTCGGCTAATGCTATTAGCACAACTATGATGACTTAATGTGTGTATGTGTGTCAGTGTGTGTGTGTGTGTGAGTGTCTTTGTGTATGTGTGTGATAGTTTGTTTTGGTGGGGGGGGGGGGTCGCGGACACGGAGTACCAGGGCACACACATGTGAATGAGTGGATGAGCTAATGTTTGTTTGGTTGTGGATGCGTTTCGGCTAAAGCTATTAGCACAGCTATGATGAGTTAAGGTGTGTGTGTATGTGTGTGTGTGTGTTTGTGTGTTTTTGTGTGTGTGTGAGTGATTTTTTGTGAGAGTTTGTTTTGGTGGGGGGGGGGGGGGGGGAGTACCAGGGCCCATAGCGGAGGAGCGGTGGAGCTGAGAAGCGGAGGAGCGGAGTAGCGGAGGTATTGTTTCTCTTCTCAGAGGCGGGGAAGCTTGGGAGCTATTAGCACAGGTATGATGACTTAAGGTGTGTGTGTGTGTGTGTGTTTGTGTGTTTGTGTGTTTGTGTGTTTGTGTGTTTGTGTGTTCTTGTGTGTGTGTGTGTGTGTGTGTGTGTTTGTGTGTGCGATTGTGTATATGTGTGTGACAGTTTGTTTAGGTGGGGGGGGGGGCGCGGACAGGGGGTAGCTGGGCCTGGAGCGGATGAGCTGTGGAGCGGATGGAGGGCAGAAGCACGTCCCATTCAGCCGCCGGCAACCATAAAAACCTATCTTTAACTTAAAAACAAACAAAAATGTGCAATATCTCATTTCTGTGCAATATTCAGAAACTGTGCAATATTTCATTTCATAACAGCTACATTGTGCAATATTTCATCTCATCTCATAACAGCTACACTATAATGTTCCCTTCTATCATACTATTGTGCACTCCTTACCTCACTTGTTACTAAGACACTTATAGTTTTATCACTGCTTACTAAGACACTTTATAGTTTCACTGAAACACTTTATAGTTTATAGTTTATTTTTATTTATAATTCTGCCTTTCTTTTATTATTTATTACTGTTATATTTTCTGTAACTCTGGCACTGCAATTTCCTTCGGGATTATAAAAGTTGTTCTGATTCTTATTCTTAATTCTCCTGAGTCCGGTGGATCGGGAGTACCAGGGCCCATAGTGGAGGAGCGGTGGAGCGGAGAAGCGGACCATTGAGCACACACATGTGAATGAATGGATGAGCTAATGTTTCTTTGGTTGTGGATGCGTTTCGGCTAATGCTATTAGCACAGCTATGATGACTTAATGTGTGTATGTGTGTCAGTGTGTGTGTGTGTGTGGGTGTCTTTGTGTATGTGTGTGATAGTTTGTTTTGGTGGGGGGGGGGGGGGGGGCGCGGACACGGAGTACCAGGGCACATACATGTGAATGAGTGGATGAGCTAATGTTTGTTTGGTTGTGGATGCGTTTCGGCTAAAGCTATTAGCACAGCTATGAAGACTTAAGGTATGTGTATGTGATTATGTGTGTGTCTGTGTGTGTGTGAGTGTCTTTGTGTGTGTGTGTGTGTGTGTGAGAGGCTCTTTTGGTGGGGGGGGGGGTCGTGGACAGGGAGTACCATTGGGCACACACATGTGAATGAGTGGTTTAGCTAATGTTTGTTTGGTTGTGAATGCGTTTCGGCTAATGCTATTAGCACAGCTATGAGTTAAGGTGTGTGTGTATGTGTGTGTGTGTGTGTTTGTGTGTTTTTGTGTGTGTGTGAGGGATTTTGTGTGAGAGTTTGTTTAGGTGGGGGGGGGGGGGGAGTACCAGGGCCCATCGCGGAGGAGCGGTGGAGCTGAGAAGCGGAGGAGCAGAGGAGCGAAGGTAATGTTTCTTCTCTCAGAGGCGGGGAAGCTTGGGGGCAGAAGAACCCCTTAGACGGGCTAATGTGAGCATTCTCCGGACATAGATCCCCCGGTCGTATGATTGGAGCTGCCGGACCATTGGGCACACACATGTGAATGAGTGGATGAGCTAATGTTTGTTTGGTTGTGGATGCGTTTCGGCTAATGCTATTAGCACAGCTAAGATGAGTTAAGGTGTGTGTGTGTGTGTGTGTGTGTGTGTGTGTGTGTGTGTGTTGTTTGTTTTTGTGTCTGTGTGAGTGTGTTCGTGTGTGTATCTGTGAGAGGTTGTTTAGGTGGGGGGGGGGTACCAGGGCCCATCGCGGAGGAGCGGAGGAGCGGTGGAGCGGAGAAGCGGAGGAATGGAGGAGCGGAGGTAATGTTTCTCTTCTCAAAGGCAGAGGATGGGAAGTTTGGGGGCAGTAGGACGCCGGTGCGAGCGATGCGTTTCAAGGCGTATTGCATGTGTGTATGGAGGGGGGGGGTCTACAGGACACCGCAGACCGGCAATGGTGCACCTTCTCCGGACATCGATCCCCGAAACGTCGGCGTAGAGCTCCCGGAGCAGCCGGCGTGTACATGTGAATGAATGGAGGAGCTAATGTGTGTGTGTGGGGTGGTGGTGGTGTGGGGGGGGGGGGGGCGTTTCGGCTAATGCTATCAGCACAGCTATGATTATCCCCAGAACGTTGAGAACGAGCTCCCGGAACTCCAGACATGCGTATATAAAAGAGTGGAATTAAGGTGTGTGTGAGTGTGTGTGTGTGTGTGTGTGTGTCTATGTGTGTGTGTGTGTGTGTGTGTGTGTGTGTGTGTGTGTGTGTATGTGTGGGACAGAAATAATGTCGGGGACAGAAATTGTTATTAGCGTGCTGGCAGATGACACACCCTTAGTTTTGAAAAATGAACATCAAGTCCCAATAAGCGTTGAAAAAATTAAAACATTCTCCAAGGCTTCAGGATTGTCATTAAACTTAAAGAAATGCAAACTTCTTGCGCTGCATGACTCACCACTAAAGGAAATCAGCAATGTTCCTATCAAATCAGAAATAAAATACTTGAGCATTTTCCTATCTAAGGACCAAAAGTTAAATCAATCCAGGAACATTGAATCTAAACTGAATCAAAGTAAAGCAAAACTGAATATATGGCTCCACAGAGATTTATCCATATTAGGCCGGATATATTTGACTAAAATGGAATGTTTATCCAGATGTGTATACCCAGTGTATTCCAATGCTGCTCCAAATCAACTCATCAAATCTATTAACCAAATAAATTTCAACTTTATCTGGAGGAACAGACCACACCATCTAAAAAAATCACATATGGGGAAAGAAACAAGTGACGGAGGGCTGAAAGTGATAGAGTTGGACTGCCTGAATGGGACATTGAAGGTGAACTGGTTGAAATCCTGGATCAAACATCATCATTCTTTCTGGTATTGTACTCCAAACTACTTATTCAACATAGTCGGCAGCCTAAGTCTTCTACTTATCTCTGACTTGGATATCAACAAGATTTCTGTCCAATTTTCAGAGTTCCATAAACAAATACTATTACACAATTTCTCAACACACAGTACAATAATTTGGAACAATAGATATGTACTGCGTGGCAACAAACCTCTGTTTTACAAGGAATGCTTTGAGAAAGGTATATGGTCAATAATTGACTTGATGGATGACAATGGCAGTCCTCTAGATTATGAACAGTTCTGTACTACACACAGATTTAAGCCTCCCATATTAGAGTTGATAAAGTTACGAAACGCACTGCCTCGACAATTTGTATTCCTGACCAAAAATATAATGACGCACCAAACCGTACAACCACAGTTACCCCGACTATCACTCCAGGGAATCTCAATTCTGGACAGAAAGTGCAGCAACTCCTTTATTAGGACATGTTTCACAGGAAACTTGTTCCCTGGACGTCAAAACAAAAATAATATTTGAAATAAATTTGATAAGGAATCGACTGCCACGCTGCGAACTATGTGTCTGACTCTACCCATACCCCCCAAGGCAAGAAGAGACCCACTTCTAAATTATGAATGACATCTACCCATCTAAGGAATTATTGCGGGTACGCTTTACTTTTGAAGATAATATTTGTACATTTTGTGAAGACAACATTGAAACCACTGACTATATATTTTTTCTCATTCTCATTCCATCGTCACCAGTTTCCCTCTCAAAAGATGATATCACATTTGGTTTACTTATAAGCAACATAACAGATGAACTCTGTGTCAATGTTCTTTTAGGCCTGGCCAAGTTCTTCATTCACAAAAACAGAATGCAAAAATGCTCCCCAAATTTTAATTTCTTCATAAACGATTTTGAATTATAAAAAAAAAATCCTTAAAACTTATGGAAAAATCCAAAAACTAAAAAATATACAGTTACCCATGTCTGAGATTCCTTTTTTTGGAAAAAAGAAAAACAACTTAATTACATGTTATATTCCCCTTGCAATTGTTTTTTCGTTTTAATTTTTTATTTGTCTATCTATTGATTTAATTATTTCCTTTTAATTTCTTTTTTTGTCTAGCACTGTAAATTTCTCACAAACCGTTAACACTATTAACTTCTGATTCCATACAGAACAAATGTCCTTATGTCCGTTGCTTCCTCATCCCTGGTTGTTTCATTGACATTCAGTTCTACCTTGCCATGTTTATTTGTACATTTGTATATTTGTGTGTACTATTTATGTTCAATTAAAAACAGTTTGATGTCTGAGATTCCTTGTGAACGGCCAACTTAATTACATGTTATATTCCCCTTACAATTTTTTTTTTTAGTTTTTAATTTTATTTTTCTATCTATTTATTTAATTATTTCCTTTTAATTTTCTGTTTTTGTCTAGCATTAAAAATTTCTCGCAAACCGTTAACACTATTAACTTCTGATTACATACAGAACGAATGCCCTTATGTCCCCCCCCCCCCCCCCGTCCCCCCGCTTTTTCCTTACGATGGCAGACACTGAGATCAAAAGCAAATGGGTGTCATTGTAATGCAGTAACAGGGTGATAACAGCCGTGTTTGAAGTGTGTAGGGGCTTATAGGAGAGCAGAAGCACGTCACGCTATTCGCCTGAGTTCGGAGGATCGGGAGTACCAGGGCCCATAGCGGAGGAGCAGAGGAGTTGAGAAGCGGAGGAGCGGAGTTATGTTTCTCTTCTCAAAGGCGGGGAAGCTTGGGGGCAGCAGGACCCCTTAGACCGGCCAATGTGAGCCTTCTCCGGACATAGATCACCCGGACGTATGACTGGAGCTCCCGTACCTCTGGGCACACACATATGTGAATGAGTGGATGAGCTAATGTTTGTTTTGTTGTGGATACGTTTCGGCCAATGCTATTAGCACAGCTATGATGAGTTCAGGTGTGTGTGTGTGTGTGTGTGTGTGTGTGTATGGGTGTGTGTCTGTGTGTGTGTGTGTGTGTGTGTGTGTGTGTGTGTGTGTGTGCGTGTGTTTATATGTGTGTGAGAGTTTGTTTTGGTGGGTGGGTGGGGATGGGGGGGTTCCCGCGGACTGGGAGTACCAGGGCCTCGAGCGGATGAGCTGAGGAGCGGAGGAGGGCAGATGCCCGGCCTTGATTCGCTTATGTCCAGCGGTTCGGGAGTTCCAGGGCCCAAAGCGGAGGAGCGGAGGACAGCAAAAGCCCTGTCCGCAATTCACCTGAGTCTGGCGGATCGGTAGTACCTGGTTCCGCAGCGGAGGAGCGGAGGAGCTGAGAAGCGGAGGAGCGGAGGAGATGTTTCTCTTCTCAGAGGCGGCGAGGGGGGGGGGGGGGGGGGGGAGGACCCCTTACCCTTATCCCCCGGACGGTTGAGTGGAGCTCCCGGACCTCCGGGCACGCACATGCGAATGACTGGATGACAGGGAGTGCCAGGGCCTGGAGCGGATGAGCAGAGGAGAGGCGGAGGGCAGATGCCCGGCCCAGATCGGGAGTTCCAGGGCCCGAGCGGAAGAGCGGAGGAGCGGAGGAGCGGAGCAAAGCGGAAGCCCGTCTTAACAACAAGGAAATTACAGATGAAGCTATAATTTCTACAGAAATCTTTAAATTCTATAGCCACCTATACACTTCGACATTATCAAAAAGCGATTGTGACTCCTTTCCAACAAATATTCCTCAATATATCCCAAAAATAAACAACAACAAACAACATATGTTTGTTTTGTATATGTTTATATATAAACAACAAAAAATATACAGTCTGATGTCTGAGATTCCTTGTGAATCGCCAACTTAATTATATGTTATATTCCCCTTGCAATCTTTTTTCGTTTTAATTTTTTATTTGTCTATCTATTGATTTAATTATTTCCTTTTAATTTCTTTTTTTGTCTAGCATTGTAAATTTCTCACAAACCGTTAACACTATTAACTTCTGATTACATACAGAACGAATGTCCTTATGTCCTTTGCTTCCTCATGCCTGGTTGTTTCATTGACATTCAGTTCTACCTTGCCATGTTTATTTGTACATTTGTATATTTGTGTGTACTATTTATGTTCAATTAAAAAAAAAAAAAAAAAGAATGAGAGGCTGAGAAAATCTCCATGTCTCTCTCTCTCCCCCCCTTAATGCCCCCCCCCCTCTTCCTCACGGCGGCCGACGCAATGTGATTTTCGCCGTTGTTGTGGAAGTAGGGTAAAGGATTCCCCGCGTCGGTGCGAGCGATGCGTTTCAAGGCGTATTGCATGTGTGTATGGAGGGGGGGGGTCTACAGGATACCGCAGGCCGGCAATGGTGCACCTTCTGCGGACATCGATCACCGAAACGTCGGCGTGGAGCTCCCGGAGCAGCCGGCGTGTACATGTGAATGAATGGAGGAGCTAATGTGTGTGTGGTGGTGGTGGTGGGGGGGGGGGGGGGCGTTTCGGCTTGACGGGAAAGAAACCAAATGTGTCACAAATGCAAAAGTTTGGTGCTGTGTGCTATGCATACAAGCACAACAAAAAGAAACTTGACTCAAGAGGTGAGAAGGGAGTTTTCATTGGATATGACAAAAATAGTCCAGCTTATTTTGTATATTATCCAAATAGTGAAAGAGTACGAAAACAGACTGCTAAAATTTGTGTCGAACCCATCTCCAGAGCAACAAACCCAGACAGAGATGAGCTCAGACCAGGATGATGATGATAATGATGATGATGATGATGATGATGATCAGTTAGACATTTAAAGAGGCAAGGAGTTCCCTCAATGCTGACAAGTGGATGAAATCTATGGACGAAGAGATGGAGTCATTGAGAGAGAAGAACACTTTTACCCTAACACAGCTACCCCAAGGCAAGTGTGCAGTGGGGGTGGGGGTGGGGGGTGGGGGGCGTATGCGCTAAAAAGAAATGAAGATGGCACAAACAAATATAAAGCTCGTTATGTTGCTAAGGGCTACAGTCAAAAGTATGGCACGGATTTCGAGGAAACATTTTCTCCAACAGCAAATATGACAAGTGTGAGGGTGTTTATGCAGAAATCAGTTCCGGAAAATTTGTTCTTACACCAAATGGATGTAAAGACAGCCTATCTTCATGCACCCATAGATTGTGAGCTCTGTGTAGAACAACCAGAAGGGTATGAAGTGACAAATAAAAAACAGAAGCTGGTGTGTAAACTTAAAAAGTCACTATACGTCCCTGAACAAGCCGGTCGTCATTGGGATCTGATGCTCCATTCTTACTTGATTGACAATGACTTTATTCAGAATGAAGCAGATCATTGTGTTTATGTCAAAGAAAACCAAAATGACAAGGTCATCATCATAATATGGGTAGATGATTTAATCATAGCTGCGAGTGATGAGGAAGTAATGAAAGAGGTGAAAATCATGCTTACAGCTAGATTTAAAATGAAGGACATGGGCAAACTGATCAAAATCAATACCCAGAAAATATGTCAGTCAGAAGAGTGTGTTAAGATGTCACAAAGAAAATATGTGGAAAGGTAGCCCTACAGTATTGTCCAACACAAGAGATGCCGGCACATGTTATGACAAAGCCTGCATCACAGTTTAAGTTGTTGAATTTTTCAACGTTGTTGTTTGTTGTTTGGGTCATGAGTATTTTATTTTGATGTAAATGGGCAAAGATACCAATAATATGAGAGCAAGTGGGGGCGTTGTTAACTGAGAAATATGCTCTCAATTATTTTCCGTTTTATTTCCAAGGGCCAGTCTCAGCTTCCGGTCAACAGGATCCCGCAGACCGGCCAAGGTGCACCTTCTTCGGACACGGATCCCCGTGTCGTCGGCGTGAAGCTCCGGGAGCACCAGACATGCACATATGAATAAGCGAAGGAGTCAACTCCATAAGTCCTCCACTCACGGCCTCGGTGTCACTGAATCGAGCAATTTGGTTTTTAATGTTTAAAAATCGGCTTAACATTGAGGTGGAAAACACAGCGGTATCGTTAAAATACAGTAACAGGGTGATAACATCCATGTAAGAAGTGGAGGGGGATTTATTGCACTCACGGCCCCACTCGTTTATTCCTCTCATACACAGCAGCCAGATCACCTGCTGGAGCTCCAAGCGCTGTGCACAGTCGGATGCCGCCATCTAGCGGACATAAAATGTAAGGAAGCGGAGGGAGAAAGCCATCCGGTGTTCCCCGAGTAGCGGCGACGAACGAGTTTCGAGCCGTGGAGAAGGTTTGCTCCCCCCCCAACCTCTCTTTCTTACTTCTTCTTCTTCTTCTTCTTCTTCTTCTTCTTCTTCTTCTTCTTCTTCCCCTTCTTCTTCTTCTTCTTCTTCTTCTTCTTCTTCTTCTTCTTCTTCTTCTTCTTCTTCTTCTTCTTCTTCTTCTTCTTCTTTTGTCTTTTCCCGTCAGGTGTGGCCACAGCGAGTCAACTTTCTCCATCTAACCCTATTCTCCGTATCCTTCTCTCTCACACCAACTACCTTCATATCCTCTCTCACCACGTCCATAAATCCTCTCTTTGGTCTTCCTCGAGACCTCTTGCCTTGCAGCTCCAATTCCAGCATCCGTCTACCAATATATTCTCTATCCCTCCTCTGTACATGACCGAACCATCTCAGTCTGGCTTCTCTGACCTTCTCTCCAAAACATCGAACATGTGCTGTTCCTCTGATACTCATTCCTGATCCTATCAATCCTGGTCACTCCGTAAGAGAACCTCAACATCTTCATATCTGCAACCTCTAGTTCTGCCTGCTGTCTTTTGGTCATTGTAACAGTTTCTAGTGCATATATCATCGCTGGGCTCACCACTGTCTTGTACACCTTTGTACACCTTGGTAATGGGCAACCCCGTATCTGACCATGTGACAAAGCCAAGCAGTGCAGACAATGTGAGACGATCAACTAGAACCAAAAAGAAGCCCAGTTACTTTAATAGTTATGTGACTAGTGCTATTGACGATGACCAAGTGTTCACTAACATTGACTACTGTTATAGACTGGCGTGTGGTGTCCCACAGACATTTAAAGAGGCAAGGAGTTCACTTAATGCTGACAAGTGGATGAAATCTATGGACGAAGAGATGGAGTCATTGAGAGAGAAGAACACTTTTACCCTAACACAGCTACCCCAAGGCAAGTGTGCAGTGGGGGTGGGGGTGGGGGGTGGGGGGGCGTAAGCGCTAAAAAGAAATGAAGATGGCACAAACAAATATAAAGCTCGTTATGTTGCTAAGGGCTACAGTAGAAAGTATGGCACGGATTTCGAGGAAACATTTTCTCCAACAGCAAATATGACAAGTGTGAGGGTGTTTATGCAGAAATCAGTTCCGGAAAATTTGTTCTTACACCAAATGGATGTAAAGACAGCCTATCTTCATGCACCCATAGATTGTGAGCTCTGTGTAGAACAACCAGAAGGGTATGAAGTGACAAATACAAAACAGAAGCTGGTGTGTAACCTTAAAAAGTCACTATACGTCCCTGAACAGGTCGGTCGTCATTGGGATCTGATGCTCCATTCTTACTTGATTGACAATGACTTTATTCAGAATGAAGCAGATCATTGTGTCTATGTCAAAGAAAACCAAAATGACAAGGTCATCATCATAATATGGGTAGATGATTTAATCATAGCTGCGAGTGATGAGGAAGTAATGAAAGAGGTGAAAATCATGCTTACAGCTAGATTTAAAATGAAGGACTTGGGCAAAGTGATCAAAATCAACACCCAGAAAATATGTCAGTCAGAAGAGTGTGTTAAGATGTCACAAAGAAAATATGTGGAAAGGTAGCCCTACAGTATTTTCCAACACAAGAGATGCCGGCACATGTTATGACAAAGCCTGCATCACAGTTTAAGTTGTTGAATTTTTCAAAGTTGTTGTTTGGGTCATGAGTATTTTATTTTGATGTAAATGGGCAAAGATACCAATAATATGAGAGCAAGTGGGGGCGTTGTTGACTGAGAAATATGCTTTCAATTATTTTCCGTTTTATTTCCAAGGGCCAGTCTCAACTTCCCAGTCAACAGGACCCCGCAGACCGGCCAAGGTGCACCTTCTTCGGACACGGATCCCTGTGACGTCGGCGTGAAGCTCCGGGAGCACCAGACATGCACATATGAATAAGCGGAGGAGTCGATTCCATAAGTCCTCCACTCACGGCCTCGGTGTCACTGAATCGAGCAATCTGGTTTTTTAATGTTTAAAAATCGGCTTAACATTGAGGTCGAAAAAACAGCGGTATCGTTAAAATACAGTAACAGGGTGATAACATCCATGTAAGAAGTGGAGGGGGATTTATTGCACTCACGGCCCCACTCGTTTATTCCTCTCATACACAGCGGCCAGATCACCTGCTGGAGCTCCAAGCGCTGTGCACAGTCGGATGCCGCCATCTAGCGGACATAAAATGTAAGGAAGCGGAGGGAGAAAGCCATCCGGTGTTCCCCGAGTAGCGGCGACGAACGAGTTTAGAGCCGTGGAGAAGGTTTGCTTCCCCCCCACCCTCTCTTTCTAACTTCTTCTTCTTCTTCTTCTTCTTCTTCTTCTTCTTCTTCTTCTTCTTCTTCTTCTTCTTCTTCATCTTCTTCTTTTGTCTTTTCCCGTCAGGTGTGGCCACAGCGAGTCAACTTTCTCCATCTAACCCTATTCTCCGTATCCTCCTCTCTCACACCAACTACCTTCATATCCTCTCTCACCACGTCCATAAATCCTCTCTTTGGTCTTCCTCGATACCTCTTGCCTTGCAGCTCCAATTCCAGCATCCGTCTACCAATATATTCTCTATCCCTCCTCTGTACATGACCGAACCATCTCAGTCTGGCTTCTCTGACCTTCTCTCCAAAACATCGAGCATGTGCTGTTCGTCTGATAGACTCATTCCTGATCCTATCCATCCTGGTCACTCCCAAAGAGAACCTCAACATCCTCATATCTGCAACCTCTAGTTCTGCCTGCTGTCTTTCGGTCATTGTAACAGTTTCTAGTGCATATATCATCGCTGGGCTCACCACTGTCTTGTACACCTTTGTACACCTTGGTAATGGGCAACCCCGTATCTGACCGTGTGACACAGCCAAGCAGTGCAGACAATGTGAGATGATCAACTAGAACCAAAAAGAAGCCCAGTTACTTTAATGGTTATGTGACTAGTGCTATTGACGATGACCAAGTGTTCACTAACATTGACTACTGTTATCGACTGGCGTGTGGTGTCCCACAGACATTTAAAGAGGCAAGAAGTTCCCTCAATGCTGACAAGTGGATGAAATCTATGGACGAAGAGATGGAGTCATTGAGAGAGAAGAACATTTTTACCCTAACACAGCTACCCCAAGGCAAGTGTGCAGTGGCGGGGGGGGGGGGGGGGGGGGCTGGGCGTATGCGCTAAATAGAAATGAAGATGGCACAAACAAATATAAAGCTCGTTATTTTGCTAAGGGCTACAGTCAAAAGTATGGCACGGATTTTGAGGAAACATTTTCTCCAACAGCAAATATGACAAGTGTGAGGGTGTTTATGCAGAAATCAGTTCAGGAAAAATTGTTACTACACCAAATGGATGTAAAGACAGCCTATCTTCATGCACCCATAGATTGTGAGCTCTGTGTAGAACAACCAGAAGGGTATGAAGTAACAAATACAAAACAGAAGCTGGTGCGTAAACTTGAAAAGTCACTATACGGCCTTAAACAGGCAGTTCGTAATTGGAATCTGACGCTCCATTCTTACTTGATTGACAATGACTTTATTCAGAATGAAGCAGATCATTGTGTCTATGTCAAAGAAAACCAAAATGACAAAGTCATCATCATAATATGGGTAGATGATTTAATCATAGCTGCAAGTAATGAGGAAGTAATGAAAGAGGTGAAAATCATGCTTACAGCTAGATTTAAAATGAAGGACTTGGGCAAACTGATCAAAATCAACACCCAGAAAATATGTCAGTCAGAAGAGTGTGTTAAGATGTCACAAAGAAAATATGTGGAAAGGTAGCCCTACAGTATTGTCCAACAGAAGAGATGCCGGCACATGTTATGACAAAGCCTGCATCGCAGTTTAAGTTGTTGAATTTTTCAAATTTTTGTTTGTCGTTTGGGTCATGAGTATTTTATTTTGATGTAAATGGGCAAAGATACCAATAATATGAGAGCAAGTGGGGGCGTTGTTAACTGAGAAATATGCTCTCAATTATTTTCCGTTTTATTTCCAAGGGCCAGTCTCAGCTTCCGGTCAACAGGATCCCGCAGACCTTCTTCGGACACGGATCCCCGTGACGTCGGCGTGAAGCTCCGGGAGCACCAGACATGCACATATGAATAAGCGGAGGAGTCAACTCCATAAGTCCTCCACTCAGGGCCTCGGTGTCACTGAATCGAGCAATTTGGTTTTTAATGTTTAAAAATCGGCTTAACATTGAGGTGGAAAACACAGCGGTATCGTTAAAATACAGTAACAGGGTGATAACATCCATGTAAGAAGTGGAGGGGGATTTATTGCACTCACGGCCCCACTCGTTTATTCCTCTCATACACAGCGGCCAGATCACCTGCTGGAGCTCCAAGCGCTGTGCACAGTCGGATGCCGCCATCTAGCGGACATAAAATGTAAGGAAGCGGAGGGAGAAAGCCATCCGGTGATCCCCAAGTAGCGGCGACGAACGAGTTTAGAGCCGTGGAGAAGGTTTGCTTTGGGTAGATGATTTAATTATTGCAGCAGAGTGTTGCATGGTTTTCAGGGAGGAGTTGAGAAAGGGTCTGGGTGGTCAGGGAGAGCTTCCAGATGATTGGACAACAACAGCTAGTGTGATCAGGGAGACAGGTAGAAGAGTACTTGGTGTGTCATCTGGAAGGAAAGTAGATAAGGAGACTTGGTGGTGGAATGAGGAAGTGCAGGAGTGTATACAGAGAAAATGGTTAGCGAAGAAGAAGTGGGATACTGAGAGGACTGAAGAGAACAGACAGGAGTTCAGGGAGCTGCGGCGAAAGGTAAAGATAGAGGTAGCAAAGGCAAAACAAAGGGCTTATGATGACTTGTATGCTCGGTTGGACAGTAAGGAGGCTGAAAATGATCTATACAAGTTGGCGAAACAGAGAGATAAAGATGGAAAGGATGTACAGCAGGTCCGGGTGATAAAGGACAGAGAGGGAAATGTATTGACAGATGCTAGAAGAGTGACAGGAAGATGGAAAGAGTACTTTGAAGAGCTGATGAATGTGGAAAATGAAAGAGAGGCAAGGGTAGAAGAGGTGATTATTGTAGACCACAAAGTAGCAAAAATGAGTAAAAGTGAAGTGAGGAAGGCATTGAAGAGGATGAAGAGTGGAAAAGCAGTTGGTCCTGATGATATACCTGTGGAGGTGTGGAAGTGTCTAGGAGAGGCAGCGGTAGATTTTCTGACTAGATTATTCAACAGGATCTTAGAGAGTGAGAAGATGCCTGAAGAATGGAGACAAAGTGTGATGGTGCCTATTTTTAAGAATAAAGGGGATGTGCAGAATTGTGGCAACTACAGAGGGATAAAGTTGATGAGCCATACAATGAAGTTATGGGAAAGAGTAGTGAAAACTAGACTGAGAGCAGAAGTCAGCATTTGTGAACAGCAGTATGGCTTCATGCCTAGGAAGAGTACTACAGATGCAGTATTTGCGTTGAGAATGCTAATTGAAAAGTACAGAGAAGGCCAGAGGGAGCTGCATTGCGTTTTCGTCGACCTAGAAAAAGCATATGACAGGGTGCCAAGAGAGGAGCTCTGGTATTGTATGAGGAAGTCTGGAGTGGCAGAGAAGTATGTTAGACTGGTGCAGGACATGTATGCCAGCTGTGAGACACTGGTACGGTGTGCTGTAGGGGTAACCGAGAAGTTCAAGGTGGAGGTGGGACTCCATCAGGGATCAGCTCTGAGCCCCTTCTTGTTCGCAATGGTGATGGGTAGGCTGACAGATGAGGTTAGACAGGAATCCCCATGGACCATGATGTTTGCGGATGACATTGTGATCTGTAGTGAGAGCAGACAACAGGTAGAGGAAAATCTAGAGAGGTGGAGGTATGCTCTGGAAAGGAGAGGAATGAAAGTTAGTCGCAGCAAGACAGAATATATGTGTGTGAACGAGAGGAACTCGGGTGGAGCGGTGAGGCTACAGGGAGTGGAGATCAAGAAGCTGGAGGATTTCAGGTACTTAGGGTCAACAGTCCAGAGCAACGGAGAGTGCGTAAAAGAGGTGAAGAGACGGGTCCAAGCAGGTTGGAATGGCTGGAGAAAAGTGTCAGGGGTACTATGTGATAGAAGACTATTTGCCAGAATAAAAGGAAAGGTGTACAAGACAGTGGTGAGACCAGCGATGATGTATGGACTAGAAAGTGTTCCAATGACCAAAAGACAGCAGACAGAACTAGAGGTTGCAGAGATGAAGATGTTGAGGTTCTCTTTGGGAGTGACCAGGATGGATAGGATCAGGAATGAGTCTATCAGAGGGACGGCACATGTTTGATGTTTTGGAGAGAAGGTCAGAGAAGCCAGACTGAGATGGTTCGGTCATGTACAGAGAAGAGATAGTGAATATATTGGTAGACGGATGCTGGAAATGGAGCTGCCAGGCAATAGGTCTCGAGGAAGACCAAAGAGAAGATTTATGGACGTAGTGAGAGAGGATATGAAGGTAGCTGGTGTGAGAGAGGAAGATACAGAGAATAGGGTTAGATGGAGAAGGTTGACTCACTGTGGCGACCCCTGACGGGAAAAGCCGAAAGAAGAAGAAGAAGATTTAATTATTGCAGCAAGCAGCAATGATGCACTCAGCACATTTAAACAGAACATGACATTCAAGTGTAACATGAAAGACCTGGGGAAACTATCATATTTTTTGGGCATACAATTTGAACAAAAGGGGGATGAAATCAAAATGAACCAGACAAAGTACATCCTAAAAATGCTAGAGAGATTTGGAATGTCAGAATGTAAAGCAAGATCTACTCCAAGTGAGCAAAAATTAGAGGGCATCCCTGTAGCTGATGAAAATGAGCAAAGTGAACCTGTCGACCCCAAAGAATATCGTGAGATTGTAGGCAGTCTTTTTTATGCCATGACTTGCACCAGACCTGATATCAGCTGGATAGTGAGCAAACGATCACAGAATCTGGCAATGGCAAAAGTAAAAAACTTAGTAGCTGCAAAACATGTCCTGAGGTATTTGAAGGGGACAGCTGATTATGAACTAAGTTTCAAGAAAAATAAGGAGGATTTGAACCTGATAGCTTACAGTGATTCAGACTGGGCATGGTCTGTCGAAGACAGACGTAGCGCTACAGGCTACTGTTTCAGTTTAACAAAACAAGGCCCAGCCATTGCATGGAAGTCAAGGAAACAGCCCACAGTGGCCCTGTCAACATGTGAGGCTGAATACATCGGCCGAGCCACCACCGCACAAGAAAACATGCATCTGTCTCAACTGTTAAACGGTATGGACAACAAAATGTACAGTTGCACAACAATCTACGGAGACAATCAGGGGGCCATCGCACTGAGTAAGAATCCTGTAAACAGACAAAGGTCAAAACACATTGATGTAAAATATCATTTCATTCGTGAAGCACTCAGTGAGGGTAAAATAAATCTTATCTATTGTCCATCAGAGGACATGTTGGCAGACATCTCGACAAAACTCATGACAAAGGTAAAAATAGAACAATTCAAAAAGTGGTTCTTTGGAAATTCAAATGTCCAAAGATTTTTTTTGGATGTTGAGATCAAGAGGGGGTGTTGAGATAGGTGATCTCATTAGTTTTATTTGAGTTTACATTCTAGTATACATATGTTGTATTTGTATCTACTCTCAGGAAATGCATGGCACTTTATGACAAGGTTTGGGACTTGTTTTAGTTTTTCGCGACTGTTCAGCTAACTTGACGTTAACTTCTACGTCAGTGTTTTTTTTTTGGTATAGCGGTGCTGGCAGGAATTTTTCCCTCACTCTGTACTGTAAATGTCCCATGGCTAACCGATGTTGATTCCCGGAGCTGTGAAGAAGAAAATGAAAGACGATTCAAACAAGGCAAACTTGTGAATTCCTTCCGAAACATGGAAAACGAAGAAGCTGCGAACTTAAACGCAACAGTTTGGTTGTGGATGCGTTTCGGCTAATGCTATTAGCACAGCTATGATGAGTTAAGGTGTGTTTGTGTGTGTGTGTGTGTGTGTGTGTGTGTCTGTGCGTGTGTGTGTGTGCGTGTGTGTGAGTGTGAATTTGTTTAGGTGGGGGGGGGTCGCGGACAGGGAGTACCAGGGCCTCGAGCAGATGAGCTGAGAAGCGGAGGAGCGGAGGTAATGTTTCTCCTCTCAGAGGCGGGGAAGCTTGGGGGCAGAAGAACCCCTTAGACCGGCCAATGTGAGCCTTCTCCGGACATAGATCACTCGGACGTATGACTGGAGCTCCCGTACCTCTAGGCACACACATATGTGAATGAGTGGATGAGCTAATGTTTGTTTTGTTGTGGATACGTTTCGGCCAATGCTATTTGCACAGCTATGATGAGTTCAGGTGTGTGTGTGTGTGTGTGTGTGTGTGTGTGTGTGTGTGTGTGTGTGTGTGTCTGTGTGTGTGTGTTTGTGTGTGTGTCTGTGTGTGTTTGTGTGTGTTTATGTGTGTGTGTTTATGTGTGTGCGTGTGTTTATGTGTGTGTGAGAATTTGTTTTGGTGGGTGGGTGGGGGGGGGGGGGGTTCCCAAGGACAGGGAGTACCAGGGCCTGGAGCGTGCTTTAATGATGGCACTCCAGCAGTTCAGGAGTGCCAGGGACAGGTGTGGAGGAGCGGAGGAGCGGAGGAGCCCGGCCGACAATTTGCCTAAGTCCCGCGGAAAGGGAGTACAGGGCCTGGAGCCTGATTCGCTTATGTCCAGCGGTTCGGGAGTACTAGGGCCCGGAGCGGGGGAGCGGAGGAGCGGATGAGCGGAAGAGCGGAAAAGCGTGGGAGCAGAGGAGAGCGGAAGTCAGGGCCACAATTCGCCTAAGTCCCTCGGTTTGTGAGACCAGGGCCTTGAGCGTGATTCGTTTCTGTCTAGCAGTTCAGGAGTACCAGGGCCAGGAGCGGAGGAGCGGAAGAGGGGATGAGCGGATGAGCGGAGGAGCGGATGTGCGGAGGAGCGGATGAGCAGAGGAGCGGAGGAGAGCGGAAGCACGGCCCACAATACTCCTAAATCCCGCGGACAGGGAGTACCATAGCCTGAAGCGTGATTCGCTTATGGCCAGCAGTTCAAGAGTACCAGGGCCCGGAGCAGAGGAGTGGATGAGCGGAGGAGCGGAGGAGAGCGGAAGCCCGGCCGACAATTCGTCTGAGACCCGCGGAAAGGGAGTACCAGGGCCTGGAGCCTGATTCGCTTAAGTCCAGCGGTTCGGGAGTACCAGGGCCCGGAGCAGAGGAGTGGATGAGCGGAGGAGCGGAGGAGCGGAGGAGCGGAGGGGCGGAGGAGAGCGGAAGTCCGGCCGACATTTCGCCTGAGTCCCGCGGAAAGGGAGTACCAGGGCCTGGAGCCTGATTCGCTTATGTCAAGCGGTTCGGGAGTACCAGGGCCCGGAGCAGAGGAGCGGAGGAGCGGAGGAGCGGAGGAGAGCGGAAGCCCGGCCCACAATTCGCCTAAGTCCCGCGGAAAGGGACTACCAGGGACTGGAGCCTGATTCGCTTATGTCCAGAGGTTCAGGAGTACCAGGGCCCGGAGCGGAGGAGGATTTTTCTATCTATTTATTTAATTATTTCCTTTTAATTTTCTTTTTTTGTCTAGCATTAAAAATTTCTCGCGAACCGTTAACACTATTAACTTCTGATTACATACAGAACGAATGCCCTTATGTCTCCCGCCCCCCCCCCCCCGCTTTTTCCGTATGGTGGCAGACACAGAGATCAAAAGCAAATGGGTGTCATTGTTTATGAAGTAACAGGGTGATAACAGCCGTGTTAGAAGTGTGTAGGGGCTTATAGGAGAGCAGAGGCACGTCAAGCAATTCGCCTGAGTTCGGAGGATCGGGAGTACCAGGGCCCATAGCGGAGGAGCGGAGGAGCTGAGGAGCGGAGGAGCGGAGTTATGTTTCTCTTCTCAAAGGCGGGGAAGCTGGGGGGCAGAAGAACCCCTTACACTGGCTAATGTGAGCATACTCCGGACAAAGATCCCCCGGACGTATGATTGGAGTTCCCGGAACTCTGGGCCCACACATGTGAATGAGTAGATGAGATAATGTTTGTGTGCTTGTGGATGCGTTTCGGCTAATGCTATTAGCACAGCTATGATGAGTTAAGGTGTGTGTGTTTGTGTGTGTGTGTGTGCGTGTGTATGTGTGCGTGTGTGTGTGTGTCTGGGTGTGCGTGTGTGTGTGTGTGTGTGTGCGTGTGCGTGTGAACGTGTGCGTGACAATTTGTTTAGGTGGAGGGGGTCGCGGACATGGAGTACCATAGCCTGGACCGGATGTACTGAGGAGCGGAGGAGGGCAGAAGCCCTGCCCGTGATTCGCTTAAGTTCAGCGGTTCGGGGGTTCCGGGGCCCAAAGTGGAAAAGCGGAGGAGCGAAGAAGCGGAGGAGGGGAGGAGAGCAGAAACACGTCACACAATTCGCCTGAGTTCTCAGGATCGGGAGTACCAGGGCAAATTACGGAGGAGCGGAGGAGCCTAGGAGCGGAGGGGGGCAGAAGCCTGGACCGTGATTTGCTTATGTCAGCGGTTCGGGAGTTCCAGGGCCCAAAGCGGAAAAGTGGAGGAGGGGAGGAGAGAAGAAGCACGTCACGGAATCGCCTGATTTCGGAGGATCGGGAGTACCAGGGCCCATAGCGGAGGAGCAGAGGAGTTGAGAAGCGGAGGAGCGGAGGAGCGGAGTTATGTTTCTCTTCTCAAAGGCGGGGAAGCTGGGGGGCAGAAGAACCCCTTAGACTGGCTAATGTGAGCATACTCCGGACATGGATCCCCCAGACGTATGACTGGAGTTCCCGGAACTCTGGGCAAACACATGTGAATGAGTGGATGAGATAATATTTGTGTGCTTGTGGATGCGTTTCGGCTAATGCTATTAGCACAGCTATGATGAGTTAAGGTGTGTGTGTTTGTGTGTGTGTGTGTGCGTGTGTATGTGTGCGTGTGTGTGTGTGTGTGCGTGTGTGTGCGTGTGAATGTGTGCGTGACAGTTTGTTTAGGTGGAGGGGGTCGCGGACATGGAGTACCAGGCACTGTACCGGATGAGCTGAGGAGCGGAGGAGGGCAGAAGCCTGGACCGTGATTCGCTTATGTCCAGCGGTTCGGGGGTTCCAGGGCCAAAAGCGGTAAAGCGGAGGGACGGAGAAGCGGAGGAGGGGGGGGAGAGCAGAAGTACGTCACGCAATTCGCCTGAGCTCGGAGGATCGGGAGTACCAGGGCCCATAGCGGAGGAGCAGAGGAGCTGAGAAGCGGAGGATTGGAGGAGCGGAGTTATGTTTCTCTTCTCAAAGGCGGGGAAGCTGGGGGGCAGCAGGACCCCTTAGACCGGCCAATGGGAGCCTTCCCCGGACATGGATCCCCCGGACGTATGACTGGAGTTCCCGGACCTCAGGGCAAACATGTGAATGAGTGGATGAGATAATGTTTGTGTGCTTGTGGATGTGCTAATGCTATTAGCACAGCTATGATGAGTTAAAGTCTGTGAGTGTGCGTGTTTATGTGTGTGTGTGTGTGTGTGTGTGTGTGTGTGTGTGTGTGTGTGTGTGTGTGTGTGTGTATGTGTATGTGTGTGTGACAGCTTGTTTAGGTGGAGGGGGTCGCGGACATGGAGTACCAGGGCCTGTACCGGATGAGTTGTGGAGCGGAGGAGGGCAGAAGCCCTGCCCGTGATCCGCTTATGTCCAGCGGTTTGAGGGTTCCAGGGCCCAAAGCGGAGGAGCGGAGGAGGGAAGAAGCCCGGATCGTGATTCGCTTATGTCCAGCGGTTTGGGGGTTCTGGGGTCCAAAGCGGTAAAGCGTAGGAGCGGAGGAGAGCAGAAGCACGTCACGAAATTCGCCTGAGTTCGGAGGATCGGGATTACCAGGGCCAAATACGGAGGAGCGGAGGACTTGAGAAGCGGAGGAGGGCAGAAGCCTGGACCGTGATTCGCTTATGTCCAGCGTTTCGGGGTTCCAGGGCCCAAAGCGGAAAAGCGGAGGAGCGGAGAAGCGAAGGAGGGGAGGAGCGGAGAAGGACGTCACACAATTCGCCCGAGTTCGCAGGATCGGGAGTACCAGGGCCAATAGCGGAGGAGGGGAGGAGCGGAGGAGCGGAAGAGCAGAGGAGGGCGGAAGCCCAGACCGTGATTCGCATATGTCCAGCGGTTCGGGCTTCCAGGGCGGGAGTACCAGGGCCAATAGCGGAGGAGGGGAGGAGCGGGGAAGCGGAGGAGGGGAGGAGAGCAGAAGAACGTCACGCAAGTCGCCTGAGCTCCGAGGATCGGGAGTACCAGGGCGCATAGCGGAGGAGCGGTGGAGCTGAGAAGCGGAGGTAATGTTTCTCTTTTCAAAGGCGGGGAATCTTTGAGGCAGCAGGACCCCTTAGACCGGCCAATGGGAGCCTTCTGCGGACATGGATTCCCCGGACGTATGACTGGAGTATTGTATTTTAAGAACGAACTTTATTGCAGGCAGCATGAAAGAAAAAAACACGGAACGTTCTTCTTCCTTTGTTAAGACGCAAAAACACGCAGACGTCACACACTGATTTTGCAGTAGCGCCACCTATAGGTAAAAGTACCGCCCATTTACAACACTCCCACTTACTTTTACCAATAGCACCAAGTCCTGAGAAAATAATATTTCAAAGCTGTGTTCTTCCACGACAACAAAAACTGTAAACTTGTTTAACACCCCATTTTTAAGACAGTATTCCTATCACATTGGTTATACTGGAACTCTTTTTCACATTTTTTAGAAATCGCTTTGACTCGGCAGCGTTCTTCGTACACCTGTCAAGCATTTTTAAACAAAAAAGAGTCCGAATCTCGCCCCTGAGATATTCAAATCTCTGTCTACCGAGTGGCTTGGTAAAGATATCCGCTTTCATATCATTTGTTGGACAATATCGCAGTTCAATTTGTCCATTCTGCACACATTCACGGATATAGTGGTAGCGAATGTCTATGTGTTTGGTCCTGGAGTGATTTACAGGATTCTTTGCAATTGCGATGGCTCCTTGGTTATCTTCAAGGATCACTGTGGACACAGACTCTACACCGAGATCACACAGTAGTCGTTTCAGCCAGATTCCTTCTTGAGCTGCTTGACTGAGTGAGATGTATTCAGCTTCTGCTGTTGAAAGTGCTACTGTTGATTGTTTCTTGCTGAGCCAGCTTACTGCTCCTCCACTCAGAAGGAAGATGTCGCCTGTTGTTGACCGGCGATCATCTTGATCTCCAGCCCAGTCAGCATCCGAGTATCCGATTAAAGCTCCGGAGTCTGAGCTCTCATATTTCAGAGCAAGATTTAATGTCCCTTTCAAGTATCGAAGTATCCTCTTTACAGCAGTCAGATGTGAAGCATCTGGATTTGCATTGAACTTCGACACAGCACTCACAGCTTGAGCTATGTCCGGTCTTGTCGCCATGGCAGCATACAGCAGACTTCCAACCATTGACTGATAGGTATGCTGGTGCACTGACATACTGACACCATCACTCCTTTTTAGCCTGACGTTGGCATCTGCAGGAGTTGCCACAGGATTTGCATTATCCATTCCATACTTCCGAAGTATGGCTTCAATGTAATGCTTCTGCTGAAGAATGATACGATTCTTTTCTTTATCTTGGATGACAGAGATGCCTGGGATGTAGGACAGCTCACCCATGTCTTTCATCTTGTAGCACTCCTTGAGAGCTGCTTTGAGCTCGTCCATGCTCTCAGTGGACTCTGTAATCAGGATCAAATCATCCACGTAAACTGCTAGTATTTCAAGCTCTTGTCTTGATCTCACAAACACGCAAGGGTCTGATGTGCTCTGTTTGAATCCAATTTCCATCATGAACTCCGTAAAAGCCTTGTTCCAACAGCGAGGAGACTGTCTCAGTCCATAGATTGATTTTTTTAGTTTGCATACCAGATGTTCCTGCCCTGGTTTGATGAAGCCCTCAGGTTGCTCCATGTATATTTCTTCTTCCAGGTGTCCATTGAGGAATGCAGTTACAACATCCATCTGGTGGACATGTAGACCCTTTTGAACAGCAAAGGACAGTAATGTACGAATAGAGCTAAATCGTACCACTGGTGAAAACGTTTCATCATAGTCAGCGCCATACAACTGTGTGTAGCCCTGTGCAACGAGTCTACACTTGTATCGTTCCACTCTTCCATCACTGCGATGCTTGACTTTGAACACCCATCTGGATCCTACTGCCTTTCTGTCTCTTGGCAAGTCGACTAAGTCCCATGTCTCGTTTTCCAGCAGTGACTCATATTCCAAGTCAGCTGCCTCCTGCCAGTCTTTTGCATGAGGACTCTCCATTGCCTCTTTTAGTGAGAGTGGCTCTGTCACGCAACACATGTTTGCATAATGATCAACAGTCACTACATCAGCAAACTCATCATATCCAAATCTTATTGGAGGCTTTCTGATTCTGTCATTTTTTCTGACAGTGCTCTCAACAGTGACTTCGTCATGTTTTGTTTCACTCTCATCTATTTTCATAGTTATCTCGGTGTCTGTGCAGTGTACTTTCGGTTCCTGCTTCAAGTTAAAGTTGGATTCATCAAAGACGACATCTCGACGGATCAGAATCCTCCTCTTCTCTTCATCGTACAGGCGATAGCCTCTGGCATTGTTTGCATATCCCACGAAGCGCGGCTTCACAGTCTTTTTGTCCAGCTTCTTTCTCTCTTCATCTGGGACAAGTGCATAGGCAATACAGCCAAACACCTTCATGTGACCCACATTAGGTTTTTTCCCACACCATCTCTGGTACGGTGTCTCTCCCTTCAGGACAGAAGTAGGCAGCCTGTTCTGTATGTAAGCTGCTGTGGCAACAGCCTCTGCCCAGAACATCTTTGGTAACTTAGCATGAGACAACATGCTCCTTGCTGCTTCAACGAGTGTTCTATTTTTTCTTTCAGCAACTCCGTTTTGCTGTGATGAGTGAGGTCCAGTCATTTCATGGTGGATGCCTTGAACCTTCAAATATTCTTGAAACTCCCTTGAGGTGTACTCACCACCATTGTCTGTTCTCAGCCTCTGGATGCTTAGTCCACACTCATTTGTGAATGTCTTCTCAAATTCCTTGAATTTACACAGCACTTCATTCTTCTGTTTCATGAAGTATACCTTGGAGCATCTTGAGTAATCGTCTGTGAAAGTCACAAAATATTTGGATCCACTTATAGATTCAGTTTGCATGGGACCACAGACATCACGATGAATTAACTGCATCTTGCGCTCGGAACGTATTTCTCCAATCGACTTGAATGGCTTTTTAGCCAGCTTGCCCTCCACACATCCTTCACAGAAGGGAACTTCTTTGTCTGCAGAGAAGTCCACTCCGTTCACCAGACCTTTTAGTTCCTTCAGCTTGGTAGTGTGACCGAGGCGCCGGTGCCACAAGATAGCAGCTACTGATGCACTGTGAGTGACTGATTCATTTCCTTTCACATCTAGCTGATATAGTCCATCAGCTCTTCGTGTTCCCATTCCTTTAAGAGTTCCATCTTTTCCACGAATGTAGCAGCAGGACCTCTTAAACTGAACCATATTTCCCTTTTTGGTGGCAGCTCCCACTGAGAATAAATTCCCAGAAAGTTTTGGAACATGCAGCACATCATACATCGTAGCATTTTTTACCCTGCTTGACTTGAAGGTCATTGTCATGTTGACATTTCCAATTCCCAGGGCATCAACCACCCTGCCGTCACCGAGCTTCACTGACTGTTCTTTTGAGAACTGCTGGTATTCCTTAAGAATTCCTTGCTCGCATGTCATGTGCTTTGATGCTCCAGAATCAATTAACCACTCAAACTGATGTGGTTTTTCTGAGCTTTCCCTTCTAGCTACAAAGGCACTTTCAGATGAACCATCCTCATCCTCACACGCCACATTTTTAGCTTTGTGGATTTTCTTTTTTGATTTGTTTTTCCAGCTTGGACAGTCACGTTTAATGTGGCCTTCCTTCCCACATTTATAGCATCTCCACGTGCTTTGTCCTGCTCCCACTGCTTTGGAGCGATCCTGCAGATTGCCACACACCTGTGATGACATTGCTGCTGCACCACCTGAAGGACCACCACTGTAATCATTAGCATTCACTCGCTTTTGTTCCTCATCGATTAACGCTTGTTGAACAAATTTGAGTGTCAGGTTGTCAATCTTTGTTTCCAGTGCAGTGACAACTGTAGCGTAACTTGGTGGTAAACTTCCCAACAATGTTACAATTTGGTCTTCCTCTTCAATTACAGCTCCTATTGCTGATAACTGGTCAGTCAGTTCTTTCATTTGTTTGAGGTGCTCAGTCAAACCATCTCCTTCCTTCATTTCGCACCTGAAATATTTCTTCTTCAGAAATAGTTTATTTGCCAGCGTGTCTCTTTCAAAAATATCTTTCAGTGTAGTCCACACTTCTTTGGGAGTCTTACAGTTTGTAATCAGGTACAACAGGGATGAACTTACATTGAGCACTAACACAGAGAACGCTTTCTCTCTCTGTTTCGTGAACTCACCCTGTGCTGCTGCGTTAGCATCTGGGGCTAGTGTGTCTTCCTCTGTTAGCATTCGCCACAGTCCTTTAGCCTTTAGCAGATGTTCCATTTGAAACTTCCACGTTGCCCAATTCTCCGGTCCGCTCAGCTTGTCGATAAACAGCTTGTCCTCCATTGTGAGTTCCCACAATACTGTTCACTATCACACAAAATATTCAGTGTAATCCAGCCTTTTAGAGACACTCTGGGCCCATAACCTATTGTATTTTAAGAACGAACTTTATTGCAGGCAGCATGAAAGAAAAAAACACGTAACGTTCTTCTTCCTTTGTTAAGACGCAAAAACACACAGACGTAACACACTGATATAGCAGTAGCGCCACCTATAGGTAAAAGTACCGCCCATTTACAACATGGAGCTCCCGGACCTCTGGGCACACACATGTGAATGAGTGGATGAGATCATGTTTGTGTGCTTGTGGATGTGTTTTGGCTAATGCTATTAGCACAGCTATGATGAGTTAAGGTGTGTGTAAGTGTGTTTGTGTGCGTGTGTATATGTGTGTGTGTGTGTGTGTGTGTGTGTTTGTGACAGTTTGTTAAGGTGGAGGGGGTCGCGGACATGGAGTACCAGGGCCTGTACCGGATGAGTGGAGGAGCGGAGGAGGGCAGAAATCCTGCCCGTGATTCGCTTATGTCCAGCGGTTCAGGGGTTCCAAGCCCCAAAGCGGAAAAGCGGACGAGCGGAGAATAGCAGAAGCACGTCACGCAATTCGCCTGAGTTCGGAGGATCGGGGGTACCAGGGCCAATAGCGGAGGAGCGGTGGAGCTGAGAAACAGAAGATTGGAGGAGCGGAAGTAATGTTTCTCCTAATTTTTTTTTTCGTTTTTAATTTCATTT